>NC_136732.1:39604000-40204000 GCF_936440315.1 Barbus barbus | reverse complement strand
TCAGCAAGCTAACCGCTATGGCATTAGCGCCGATATCGGATGGGAGTATTGTTTGGTAGTTATAAGCTGAAATCTTGTTCAGTCAGTGTTATCATTTATCCAAAATTAAGCTTTTGTTTCTTTCGTGTTCTTTTAATCTGTGTTGTATACTGTAGAACTGAAGGTGAGAATTTGAAAGAAAGGGATCAAATGAAGTACGTAAGTAAGTATTTATTTATTTATTTATAAGGGTTCTTCTTAATGATTCTACAAATATAAATGGTGATTAACGTGTAAAAAATTAATCTTTACCTCTATAGTAAGGGTTGACAATGACACAAAGTCAAAAAGACATTTTTATTAAACAACATACATTTGTCTTGGTGACAGGAACTTCCGGTGCAGAAAAATGACAAAGGGATTTACAGACAGAGGAGGAAAACACAGGTAGCATCAATTATGTGCCTCTTCATTTTCTGGAGCACTGTGGAATAAAGTTCCTCTTTTCTCCTCACGGCTCATGATTTTCTTGACACAACTGAAGAGGTTTTTTTCTTCTCTCCGTTTAACCTTTTCTGGAACAATCACTTGGCCCCGCTTCCTTGATCCACCTTTCCATGATCCTCCTGTCAGCATGGGATGATTTGCATGAAACTCCTCCCATGATTTCAAGTGCTGCATCAGGAGGATGTTGTGAAAAAACATGTCAGGATACCTGATCACTTCAGAGAACAAAACTGCACATACTGCAATGGCGTCTTGAGGAGTCTGTATATAACGATCGACTTTGTCACGGTTCCCATTCATGTACAACCACACTGTCTCCGAATATTTCTTATTGAAACATCTTGACGTTTTCAGTGTTGCATAAGAAAGTCTATTGTCATGAAGGGTTATGCCTTGCTCATCTTTTTTGACTGGACAACAGTACAGATCATTTGATCGCATCTGTATCATGAATTTACCAACTAAAAAGTCAGTGGCCTGCATGTCCTTTTTATGCCAAGATTCAATGAGAAAACATATTACTGCAACATAATGAGGAAAGCTTGTTAATCTGATCGGTGCTCGCCATATGTTGTCACTGACTGACACTTGGGTAGCACTGGCCTGAATTGTTGCAGCAGAACACCCCTCCCAGGGAGTGTGCACTTTAAACGCTCCATCCAGCATTTTTGCAGAGGGATCTCCAACATTTGTCCTTAGATGAAATACATCAACAGGCTCGTTCAGAAAGTGCTTCTCTTTCATCTTCTCTGGATCGAAGGAGAGAAGGACTTCTGGCTTGCTGTCGTTCCTCTCGAACCTGGACTGCATAGATGCCAAAAGCAGAGCTGTGCACAGATATTTCAGAAGCAGTAGCCGAAATTTAGCCCAAATATTCTTCAGTGATTATCACTGAAGTCCAAATATTGTTCAGTGTTGATCTTTAATAGTCGAAATATTGTACAGTTTTCATCACTAATAGCCGAAATCTTGTTCGGTCAATGGGACAATTCTCATTTGCTCCAGATATTGTTCGGCGGTGATCATTAATAGTCAAAATATTCTTCAGTTTTGATCACTTATAACCCACCTCTTGTTCGGTCAATGGGACAGTTCTCATTTGCTCCAGATATTGTTCAGTGTTTATCATTAATAGTCAAAATATTCTTCAGTTTTGATCACTTATAACCCACCTCTTGTTCGGTCAATGGGACAGTTCTCATTTGCTCCAGATATTGTTCGGCGGTGATCATTAATAGTCAAAATATTCTTCAGTTTGTATCCCTTAGAGCCGAGATTTTTTTCATGTTCGTGGCTTTTTGATATTGTATTCATTTTCATGACTTTCCCTGTTTCTATTTTTTTCGTGACTTTTTGAGATTTTGTTCATGTTCATGACTTTCTCTGTTTTTATTCATTTTCGTGACTTTCTCTGTTTTTATTCATTTTCGTGACTTTCGCTGTTTTTATTCATTTTCGTGACTTTTTGAGATTTTGTTCATGTTCGTGGCTTTTTGATATTGTATTCATTTTCATGACTTTCCCTGTTTCTATTTTTTTCGTGACTTTTTGAGATTTGGTTTATGACTTTTTCAGATTTTTTTCATGTTCATGACTTTCTCTGTTTTTATTCATTTTCGTGACTTTTTCAGATTTTGTTCATGTTCATGACTTTTTGAGATTGTGTTCGTTTTCATGACTTTCTCTGTTTTTATTCATTTTCGTGACTTTTTGAGATTGTGTTCATGTTCATGACTTTCTCTGTTTTTATTCATTTTCGTGACTTTTTGAGATCGTGTTCATTTTCATGACTTTCTCTGTTTTATTCATTTTCGTGACTTTGAGATTGTGTTCCTTTTCATGACTTTCTCTGTTTTTATTCATTTTCATGACTTTTTGAGATTTTGTTCATGTTCAGGACTTTTTGATATTTTGTTCATTTTCATGACTTTCTCTGTTCTTATTCATTTTCGTGACTTTTTGAGATTGTGTTCCTTTTCATGACTTTCTGTTTTTATTCATTTTCGTGAGTTTTTGAGATTTTTTTCATGTTCGTGGCTTTTTGATATTGTATTCATTTTCATGACTTTCCCTGTTTCTATTTTTTTCGTGACTTTTTGAGATTTGGTTTATGACTTTTTCAGATTTTTTTCATGTTCATGACTTTCTCTGTTTTTATTCATTTTCGTGACTTTTTCAGATTTTGTTCATGTTCATGACTTTTTGAGATTGTGTTCGTTTTCATGACTTTCTCTGTTTTTATTCATTTTCGTGACTTTTTGAGATTGTGTTCATGTTCATGACTTTCTCTGTTTTTATTCATTTTCGTGACTTTTTGAGATTGTGTTCATTTTCATGATTTTCTCTGTTTTTATTCATTTTCGTGCTCATGCTCTTGGCTTTTTTATTTTATGCATTTTCATGACTTTTAAAGATATTGTTAATTTTCGTGACTTTTTGAGATTTTTTTCATGTTCATGTCTCTTTGGTATTGTATTCATTTTCATGACTCTCCCTGTTTCTATTTTTTTCGTGACTTTTTGAGATTTGGTTTATGACTTTTTCAGATTTTTTTTCATGTTCATTACTTTCTCTGTTTTTATTCATTTTCGTGACTTTTTGAGATTGTGTTCCTTTTCATGACTTTCTCTGTTTTTATTCATTTTCGTGACTTTTTGAGATTCTCGTCATGTTTGTGATTTTTTTGAGATTTCCTTAATTTTCGTGACTTTATTGATGTTCATGACTTTTTGAAATTGCCTTCATGTTCTTTAGGTTTTTTGTCCATGTTCACAAGATGTTGTTCGTGTTCATGACTTTTTGAGATTTTGTTCATGTTCATGACTTTGTTTTTAATCATTTAATCAGACCTGGGACTTGAACTGTAGTCACCAGAGTTGTGGTTGTACTGTATGTCAGCAAGCTAACCGCTATGGCATTAGCGCCGATATCGGATGGGAGTATTGTTTGGTAGTTATAAGCTGAAATCTTGTTCAGTCAGTGTTATCATTTATCCAAAATTAAGCTTTTGTTTCTTTCGTGTTCTTTTAATCTGTGTTGTATACTGTAGAACTGAAGGTGAGAATTTGAAAGAAAGGGATCAAATGAAGTACGTAAGTAAGTATTTATTTATTTATTTATAAGGGTTCTTCTTAATGATTCTACAAATATAAATGGTGATTAACGTGTAAAAAATTAATCTTTACCTCTATAGTAAGGGTTGACAATGACACAAAGTCAAAAAGACATTTTTATTAAACAACATACATTTGTCTTGGTGACAGGAACTTCCGGTGCAGAAAAATGACAAAGGGATTTACAGACAGAGGAGGAAAACACAGGTAGCATCAATTATGTGCCTCTTCATTTTCTGGAGCACTGTGGAATAAAGTTCCTCTTTTCTCCTCACGGCTCATGATTTTCTTGACACAACTGAAGAGGTTTTTTTCTTCTCTCCGTTTAACCTTTTCTGGAACAATCACTTGGCCCCGCTTCCTTGATCCACCTTTCCATGATCCTCCTGTCAGCATGGGATGATTTGCATGAAACTCCTCCCATGATTTCAAGTGCTGCATCAGGAGGATGTTGTGAAAAAACATGTCAGGATACCTGATCACTTCAGAGAACAAAACTGCACATACTGCAATGGCGTCTTGAGGAGTCTGTATATAACGATCGACTTTGTCACGGTTCCCATTCATGTACAACCACACTGTCTCCGAATATTTCTTATTGAAACATCTTGACGTTTTCAGTGTTGCATAAGAAAGTCTATTGTCATGAAGGGTTATGCCTTGCTCATCTTTTTTGACTGGACAACAGTACAGATCATTTGATCGCATCTGTATCATGAATTTACCAACTAAAAAGTCAGTGGCCTGCATGTCCTTTTTATGCCAAGATTCAATGAGAAAACATATTACTGCAACATAATGAGGAAAGCTTGTTAATCTGATCGGTGCTCGCCATATGTTGTCACTGACTGACACTTGGGTAGCACTGGCCTGAATTGTTGCAGCAGAACACCCCTCCCAGGGAGTGTGCACTTTAAACGCTCCATCCAGCATTTTTGCAGAGGGATCTCCAACATTTGTCCTTAGATGAAATACATCAACAGGCTCGTTCAGAAAGTGCTTCTCTTTCATCTTCTCTGGATCGAAGGAGAGAAGGACTTCTGGCTTGCTGTCGTTCCTCTCGAACCTGGACTGCATAGATGCCAAAAGCAGAGCTGTGCACAGATATTTCAGAAGCAGTAGCCGAAATTTAGCCCAAATATTCTTCAGTGATTATCACTGAAGTCCAAATATTGTTCAGTGTTGATCTTTAATAGTCGAAATATTGTACAGTTTTCATCACTAATAGCCGAAATCTTGTTCGGTCAATGGGACAATTCTCATTTGCTCCAGATATTGTTCGGCGGTGATCATTAATAGTCAAAATATTCTTCAGTTTTGATCACTTATAACCCACCTCTTGTTCGGTCAATGGGACAGTTCTCATTTGCTCCAGATATTGTTCAGTGTTTATCATTAATAGTCAAAATATTCTTCAGTTTTGATCACTTATAACCCACCTCTTGTTCGGTCAATGGGACAGTTCTCATTTGCTCCAGATATTGTTCGGCGGTGATCATTAATAGTCAAAATATTCTTCAGTTTGTATCCCTTAGAGCCGAGATTTTTTTCATGTTCGTGGCTTTTTGATATTGTATTCATTTTCATGACTTTCCCTGTTTCAATTTTTTTCGTGACTTTTTGAGATTTTGTTCATGTTCATGACTTTCTCTGTTTTTATTCATTTTCGTGACTTTCTCTGTTTTTATTCATTTTCGTGACTTTCGCTGTTTTTATTCATTTTCGTGACTTTTTGAGATTTTGTTCATGTTCGTGGCTTTTTGATATTGTATTCATTTTCATGACTTTCCCTGTTTCTATTTTTTTCGTGACTTTTTGAGATTTGGTTTATGACTTTTTCAGATTTTTTTTCATGTTCATGACTTTCTCTGTTTTTATTCATTTTCGTGACTTTTTGAGATTTTCTTCATGTTCATGTTCATGACTTTTTGAGATTTTGTTCATTTTCATGACTTTCTCTCTGTTTTTATTCATTTTCGTGACTTTTTGAGATTTTGTTCATGTTCATTACTTTTTGAGATTGTGCTCATGCTCTTGGCTTTTTTATTTTATGCATTTTCATGACTTTTAAAGATATTGTTAATTTTCGTGACTTTTTGAGATTTTTTTCATGTTCATGTCTCTTTGGTATTGTATTCATTTTCATGATTTTCCCTGTTTCTATTTTTTTCGTGACTTTTTGAGATTTGGTTTATGACTTTTTCAGATTTTGTTCATGTTCATGACTTTTTGAGATCGTGTTCATTTTCATGACTTTCTCTGTTTTTATTCATTTTCGTGACTTTTTGAGATTGTGTTCCTTCTCATGACTTTCTCTGTTTTTATTCATTTTCGTGACTTTTTGAGATTTTGTTCATGTTCATGACTTTTTGAGATTGTGTTCATTTTCATGACTTTTTGAGATTTTTTGCATTTTCATATCTTTTTGAGACTGAGTTCATGTTCTTGACTTTTTGAGATTTTGTTTATGTTTGTGGCTTTTTTAGATGATATTCATTCTCATGACTTTCCCTGTTTTTATTCGTTTTCATGACTTTTTGAGAATTTATTTATATTCATGACTTTTTGGGATTTTGTTCATGTTCATGGTGTTTTGAGACTTTGTTCATTTTCATGACTTTCCCTGTTTTCATTCATTTTCGCTACGTTTTGAGATTGTGCTCATGCTCTTGGCTTTTTTATTTCATGCATTTTAATGAATTTTAAAGATATTGTTCATTTTCGTGACTTTCCCTGTTTCTATTTTTTTCGTGACTTTTTGAGATTTTGTTCATGTTCATGACTTTCTCTGTTTTTATTCATTTTCGTGACTTTCTCTGTTTTTATTCATTTTCGTGACTTTCGCTGTTTTTATTCATTTTCGTGACTTTTTGAGATTTTGTTCATGTTCGTGGCTTTTTGATATTGTATTCATTTTCATGACTTTCCCTGTTTCTATTTTTTTCATGACTTTTTGAGATTTGGTTTATGACTTTTTCAGATTTTTTTCATGTTCATGACTTTCTCTGTTTTTATTCATTTTCGTGACTTTTTCAGATTTTGTTCATGTTCATGACTTTTTGAGATTGTGTTCGTTTTCATGACTTTCTCTGTTTTTATTCATTTTCGTGACTTTTTGAGATTGTGTTCATGTTCATGACTTTTTCTGTTTTTATTCATTTTCGTGACTTTTTGAGATCGTGTTCATTTTCATGACTTTCTCTGTTTTATTCATTTTCGTGACTTTGAGATTGTGTTCCTTTTCATGACTTTCTCTGTTTTTATTCATTTTCATGACTTTTTGAGATTTTGTTCATGTTCAGGACTTTTTGATATTTTGTTCATTTTCATGACTTTCCCTGTTTCTATTTTTTTCGTGACTTTTTGAGATTTGGTTTATGACTTTTTCAGATTTTTTTCATGTTCATGACTTTCTCTGTTTTTATTCATTTTCGTGACTTTTTCAGATTTTGTTCATGTTCATGACTTTTTGAGATTGTGTTCGTTTTCATGACTTTCTCTGTTTTTATTCATTTTCGTGACTTTTTGAGATTGTGTTCATGTTCATGACTTTCTCTGTTTTTATTCATTTTCGTGACTTTTTGAGATTGTGTTCATTTTCATGATTTTCTCTGTTTTTATTCATTTTCGTGCTCATACTCTTGGCTTTTTTATTTTATGCATTTTCATGACTTTTAAAGATATTGTTAATTTTCGTGACTTTTTGAGATTTTTTTCATGTTCATGTCTCTTTGGTATTGTATTCATTTTCATGACTCTCCCTGTTTCTATTTTTTTCGTGACTTTTTGAGATTTGGTTTATGACTTTTTCAGATTTTTTTTCATGTTCATTACTTTCTGTTTTTATTCATTTTCGTGACTTTTTGAGATTGTGTTCCTTTTCATGACTTTCTCTGTTTTTATTCATTTTCGTGACTTTTTGAGATTCTCGTCATGTTTGTGATTTTTTTGAGATTTCCTTAATTTTCGTGACTTTATTGATGTTCATGACTTTTTGAAATTGCCTTCATGTTCTTTAGGTTTTTTGTCCATGTTCACAAGATGTTGTTCGTGTTCATGACTTTTTGAGATTTTGTTCATGTTCATGACTTTGTTTTTAATCATTTAATCAGACCTGGGACTTGAACTGTAGTCACCAGAGTTGTGGTTGTACTGTATGTCAGCAAGCTAACCGCTATGGCATTAGCGCCGATATCGGATGGGAGTATTGTTTGGTAGTTATAAGCTGAAATCTTGTTCAGTCAGTGTTATCATTTATCCAAAATTAAGCTTTTGTTTCTTTCGTGTTCTTTTAATCTGTGTTGTATACTGTAGAACTGAAGGTGAGAATTTGAAAGAAAGGGATCAAATGAAGTACGTAAGTAAGTATTTATTTATTTATTTATAAGGGTTCTTCTTAATGATTCTACAAATATAAATGGTGATTAACGTGTAAAAAATTAATCTTTACCTCTATAGTAAGGGTTGACAATGACACAAAGTCAAAAAGACATTTTTATTAAACAACATACATTTGTCTTGGTGACAGGAACTTCCGGTGCAGAAAAATGACAAAGGGATTTACAGACAGAGGAGGAAAACACAGGTAGCATCAATTATGTGCCTCTTCATTTTCTGGAGCACTGTGGAATAAAGTTCCTCTTTTCTCCTCACGGCTCATGATTTTCTTGACACAACTGAAGAGGTTTTTTTCTTCTCTCCGTTTAACCTTTTCTGGAACAATCACTTGGCCCCGCTTCCTTGATCCACCTTTCCATGATCCTCCTGTCAGCATGGGATGATTTGCATGAAACTCCTCCCATGATTTCAAGTGCTGCATCAGGAGGATGTTGTGAAAAAACATGTCAGGATACCTGATCACTTCAGAGAACAAAACTGCACATACTGCAATGGCGTCTTGAGGAGTCTGTATATAACGATCGACTTTGTCACGGTTCCCATTCATGTACAACCACACTGTCTCCGAATATTTCTTATTGAAACATCTTGACGTTTTCAGTGTTGCATAAGAAAGTCTATTGTCATGAAGGGTTATGCCTTGCTCATCTTTTTTGACTGGACAACAGTACAGATCATTTGATCGCATCTGTATCATGAATTTACCAACTAAAAAGTCAGTGGCCTGCATGTCCTTTTTATGCCAAGATTCAATGAGAAAACATATTACTGCAACATAATGAGGAAAGCTTGTTAATCTGATCGGTGCTCGCCATATGTTGTCACTGACTGACACTTGGGTAGCACTGGCCTGAATTGTTGCAGCAGAACACCCCTCCCAGGGAGTGTGCACTTTAAACGCTCCATCCAGCATTTTTGCAGAGGGATCTCCAACATTTGTCCTTAGATGAAATACATCAACAGGCTCGTTCAGAAAGTGCTTCTCTTTCATCTTCTCTGGATCGAAGGAGAGAAGGACTTCTGGCTTGCTGTCGTTCCTCTCGAACCTGGACTGCATAGATGCCAAAAGCAGAGCTGTGCACAGATATTTCAGAAGCAGTAGCCGAAATTTAGCCCAAATATTCTTCAGTGATTATCACTGAAGTCCAAATATTGTTCAGTGTTGATCTTTAATAGTCGAAATATTGTACAGTTTTCATCACTAATAGCCGAAATCTTGTTCGGTCAATGGGACAATTCTCATTTGCTCCAGATATTGTTCGGCGGTGATCATTAATAGTCAAAATATTCTTCAGTTTTGATCACTTATAACCCACCTCTTGTTCGGTCAATGGGACAGTTCTCATTTGCTCCAGATATTGTTCAGTGTTTATCATTAATAGTCAAAATATTCTTCAGTTTTGATCACTTATAACCCACCTCTTGTTCGGTCAATGGGACAGTTCTCATTTGCTCCAGATATTGTTCGGCGGTGATCATTAATAGTCAAAATATTCTTCAGTTTGTATCCCTTAGAGCCGAGATTTTTTTCATGTTCGTGGCTTTTTGATATTGTATTCATTTTCATGACTTTCCCTGTTTCAATTTTTTTCGTGACTTTTTGAGATTTTGTTCATGTTCATGACTTTCTCTGTTTTTATTCATTTTCGTGACTTTCTCTGTTTTTATTCATTTTCGTGACTTTCGCTGTTTTTATTCATTTTCGTGACTTTTTGAGATTTTGTTCATGTTCGTGGCTTTTTGATATTGTATTCATTTTCATGACTTTCCCTGTTTCTATTTTTTTCGTGACTTTTTGAGATTTGGTTTATGACTTTTTCAGATTTTTTTTCATGTTCATGACTTTCTCTGTTTTTATTCATTTTCGTGACTTTTTGAGATTTTCTTCATGTTCATGTTCATGACTTTTTGAGATTTTGTTCATTTTCATGACTTTCTCTGTTTTTATTCATTTTCGTGACTTTTTGAGATTTTGTTCATGTTCATTACTTTTTGAGATTGTGCTCATGCTCTTGGCTTTTTTATTTTATGCATTTTCATGACTTTTAAAGATATTGTTAATTTTCGTGACTTTTTGAGATTTTTTTCATGTTCATGTCTCTTTGGTATTGTATTCATTTTCATGATTTTCCCTGTTTCTATTTTTTTCGTGACTTTTTGAGATTTGGTTTATGACTTTTTCAGATTTTGTTCATGTTCATGACTTTTTGAGATCGTGTTCATTTTCATGACTTTCTCTGTTTTTATTCATTTTCGTGACTTTTTGAGATTGTGTTCCTTCTCATGACTTTCTCTGTTTTTATTCATTTTCGTGACTTTTTGAGATTTTGTTCATGTTCATGACTTTTTGAGATTGTGTTCATTTTCATGACTTTTTGAGATTTTTTGCATTTTCATATCTTTTTGAGACTGAGTTCATGTTCTTGACTTTTTGAGATTTTGTTTATGTTTGTGGCTTTTTTAGATGATATTCATTCTCATGACTTTCCCTGTTTTTATTCGTTTTCATGACTTTTTGAGAATTTATTTATATTCATGACTTTTTGCGATTTTGTTCATGTTCATGGTGTTTTGAGACTTTGTTCATTTTCATGACTTTCCCTGTTTTCATTCATTTTCGCTACGTTTTGAGATTGTGCTCATGCTCTTGGCTTTTTTATTTCATGCATTTTAATGAATTTTAAAGATATTGTTCATTTTCGTGACTTTCCCTGTTTCTATTTTTTTCGTGACTTTTTGAGATTTTGTTCATGTTCATGACTTTCTCTGTTTTTATTCATTTTCGTGACTTTCTCTGTTTTTATTCATTTTCGTGACTTTCGCTGTTTTTATTCATTTTCGTGACTTTTTGAGATTTTGTTCATGTTCGTGGCTTTTTGATATTGTATTCATTTTCATGACTTTCCCTGTTTCTATTTTTTTCATGACTTTTTGAGATTTGGTTTATGACTTTTTCAGATTTTTTTCATGTTCATGACTTTCTCTGTTTTTATTCATTTTCGTGACTTTTTCAGATTTTGTTCATGTTCATGACTTTTTGAGATTGTGTTCGTTTTCATGACTTTCTCTGTTTTTATTCATTTTCGTGACTTTTTGAGATTGTGTTCATGTTCATGACTTTTTCTGTTTTTATTCATTTTCGTGACTTTTTGAGATCGTGTTCATTTTCATGACTTTCTCTGTTTTATTCATTTTCGTGACTTTGAGATTGTGTTCCTTTTCATGACTTTCTCTGTTTTTATTCATTTTCATGACTTTTTGAGATTTTGTTCATGTTCAGGACTTTTTGATATTTTGTTCATTTTCATGACTTTCCCTGTTTCTATTTTTTTCGTGACTTTTTGAGATTTGGTTTATGACTTTTTCAGATTTTTTTCATGTTCATGACTTTCTCTGTTTTTATTCATTTTCGTGACTTTTTCAGATTTTGTTCATGTTCATGACTTTTTGAGATTGTGTTCGTTTTCATGACTTTCTCTGTTTTTATTCATTTTCGTGACTTTTTGAGATTGTGTTCATGTTCATGACTTTCTCTGTTTTTATTCATTTTCGTGACTTTTTGAGATTGTGTTCATTTTCATGATTTTCTCTGTTTTTATTCATTTTCGTGCTCATGCTCTTGGCTTTTTTATTTTATGCATTTTCATGACTTTTAAAGATATTGTTAATTTTCGTGACTTTTTGAGATTTTTTTCATGTTCATGTCTCTTTGGTATTGTATTCATTTTCATGACTCTCCCTGTTTCTATTTTTTTCGTGACTTTTTGAGATTTGGTTTATGACTTTTTCAGATTTTTTTTCATGTTCATTACTTTCTCTGTTTTTATTCATTTTCGTGACTTTTTGAGATTGTGTTCCTTTTCATGACTTTCTCTGTTTTTATTCATTTTCGTGACTTTTTGAGATTCTCGTCATGTTTGTGATTTTTTTGAGATTTCCTTAATTTTCGTGACTTTATTGATGTTCATGACTTTTTGAAATTGCCTTCATGTTCTTTAGGTTTTTTGTCCATGTTCACAAGATGTTGTTCGTGTTCATGACTTTTTGAGATTTTGTTCATGTTCATGACTTTGTTTTTAATCATTTAATCAGACCTGGGACTTGAACTGTAGTCACCAGAGTTGTGGTTGTACTGTATGTCAGCAAGCTAACCGCTATGGCATTAGCGCCGATATCGGATGGGAGTATTGTTTGGTAGTTATAAGCTGAAATCTTGTTCAGTCAGTGTTATCATTTATCCAAAATTAAGCTTTTGTTTCTTTCGTGTTCTTTTAATCTGTGTTGTATACTGTAGAACTGAAGGTGAGAATTTGAAAGAAAGGGATCAAATGAAGTACGTAAGTAAGTATTTATTTATTTATTTATAAGGGTTCTTCTTAATGATTCTACAAATATAAATGGTGATTAACGTGTAAAAAATTAATCTTTACCTCTATAGTAAGGGTTGACAATGACACAAAGTCAAAAAGACATTTTTATTAAACAACATACATTTGTCTTGGTGACAGGAACTTCCGGTGCAGAAAAATGACAAAGGGATTTACAGACAGAGGAGGAAAACACAGGTAGCATCAATTATGTGCCTCTTCATTTTCTGGAGCACTGTGGAATAAAGTTCCTCTTTTCTCCTCACGGCTCATGATTTTCTTGACACAACTGAAGAGGTTTTTTTCTTCTCTCCGTTTAACCTTTTCTGGAACAATCACTTGGCCCCGCTTCCTTGATCCACCTTTCCATGATCCTCCTGTCAGCATGGGATGATTTGCATGAAACTCCTCCCATGATTTCAAGTGCTGCATCAGGAGGATGTTGTGAAAAAACATGTCAGGATACCTGATCACTTCAGAGAACAAAACTGCACATACTGCAATGGCGTCTTGAGGAGTCTGTATATAACGATCGACTTTGTCACGGTTCCCATTCATGTACAACCACACTGTCTCCGAATATTTCTTATTGAAACATCTTGACGTTTTCAGTGTTGCATAAGAAAGTCTATTGTCATGAAGGGTTATGCCTTGCTCATCTTTTTTGACTGGACAACAGTACAGATCATTTGATCGCATCTGTATCATGAATTTACCAACTAAAAAGTCAGTGGCCTGCATGTCCTTTTTATGCCAAGATTCAATGAGAAAACATATTACTGCAACATAATGAGGAAAGCTTGTTAATCTGATCGGTGCTCGCCATATGTTGTCACTGACTGACACTTGGGTAGCACTGGCCTGAATTGTTGCAGCAGAACACCCCTCCCAGGGAGTGTGCACTTTAAACGCTCCATCCAGCATTTTTGCAGAGGGATCTCCAACATTTGTCCTTAGATGAAATACATCAACAGGCTCGTTCAGAAAGTGCTTCTCTTTCATCTTCTCTGGATCGAAGGAGAGAAGGACTTCTGGCTTGCTGTCGTTCCTCTCGAACCTGGACTGCATAGATGCCAAAAGCAGAGCTGTGCACAGATATTTCAGAAGCAGTAGCCGAAATTTAGCCCAAATATTCTTCAGTGATTATCACTGAAGTCCAAATATTGTTCAGTGTTGATCTTTAATAGTCGAAATATTGTACAGTTTTCATCACTAATAGCCGAAATCTTGTTCGGTCAATGGGACAATTCTCATTTGCTCCAGATATTGTTCGGCGGTGATCATTAATAGTCAAAATATTCTTCAGTTTTGATCACTTATAACCCACCTCTTGTTCGGTCAATGGGACAGTTCTCATTTGCTCCAGATATTGTTCAGTGTTTATCATTAATAGTCAAAATATTCTTCAGTTTTGATCACTTATAACCCACCTCTTGTTCGGTCAATGGGACAGTTCTCATTTGCTCCAGATATTGTTCGGCGGTGATCATTAATAGTCAAAATATTCTTCAGTTTGTATCCCTTAGAGCCGAGATTTTTTTCATGTTCGTGGCTTTTTGATATTGTATTCATTTTCATGACTTTCCCTGTTTCTATTTTTTTCGTGACTTTTTGAGATTTTGTTCATGTTCATGACTTTCTCTGTTTTTATTCATTTTCGTGACTTTCTCTGTTTTTATTCATTTTCGTGACTTTCGCTGTTTTTATTCATTTTCGTGACTTTTTGAGATTTTGTTCATGTTCGTGGCTTTTTGATATTGTATTCATTTTCATGACTTTCCCTGTTTCTATTTTTTTCGTGACTTTTTGAGATTTGGTTTATGACTTTTTCAGATTTTTTTCATGTTCATGACTTTCTCTGTTTTTATTCATTTTCGTGACTTTTTCAGATTTTGTTCATGTTCATGACTTTTTGAGATTGTGTTCGTTTTCATGACTTTCTCTGTTTTTATTCATTTTCGTGACTTTTTGAGATTGTGTTCATGTTCATGACTTTCTCTGTTTTTATTCATTTTCGTGACTTTTTGAGATCGTGTTCATTTTCATGACTTTCTCTGTTTTATTCATTTTCGTGACTTTGAGATTGTGTTCCTTTTCATGACTTTCTCTGTTTTTATTCATTTTCATGACTTTTTGAGATTTTGTTCAATTTCAGGACTTTTTGATATTTTGTTCATTTTCATGACTTTCTCTGTTCTTATTCATTTTCGTGACTTTTTGAGATTGTGTTCCTTTTCATGACTTTCTGTTTTTATTCATTTTCGTGAGTTTTTGAGATTTTTTTCATGTTCGTGGCTTTTTGATATTGTATTCATTTTCATGACTTTCCCTGTTTCTATTTTTTTCGTGACTTTTTGAGATTTGGTTTATGACTTTTTCAGATTTTTTTCATGTTCATGACTTTCTCTGTTTTTATTCATTTTCGTGACTTTTTCAGATTTTGTTCATGTTCATGACTTTTTGAGATTGTGTTCGTTTTCATGACTTTCTCTGTTTTTATTCATTTTCGTGACTTTTTGAGATTGTGTTCATGTTCATGACTTTCTCTGTTTTTATTCATTTTCGTGACTTTTTGAGATTGTGTTCATTTTCATGATTTTCTCTGTTTTTATTCATTTTCGTGCTCATGCTCTTGGCTTTTTTATTTTATGCATTTTCATGACTTTTAAAGATATTGTTAATTTTCGTGACTTTTTGAGATTTTTTTCATGTTCATGTCTCTTTGGTATTGTATTCATTTTCATGACTCTCCCTGTTTCTATTTTTTTCGTGACTTTTTGAGATTTGGTTTATGACTTTTTCAGATTTTTTTTCATGTTCATTACTTTCTCTGTTTTTATTCATTTTCGTGACTTTTTGAGATTGTGTTCCTTTTCATGACTTTCTCTGTTTTTATTCATTTTCGTGACTTTTTGAGATTCTCGTCATGTTTGTGATTTTTTTGAGATTTCCTTAATTTTCGTGACTTTATTGATGTTCATGACTTTTTGAAATTGCCTTCATGTTCTTTAGGTTTTTTGTCCATGTTCACAAGATGTTGTTCGTGTTCATGACTTTTTGAGATTTTGTTCATGTTCATGACTTTGTTTTTAATCATTTAATCAGACCTGGGACTTGAACTGTAGTCACCAGAGTTGTGGTTGTACTGTATGTCAGCAAGCTAACCGCTATGGCATTAGCGCCGATATCGGATGGGAGTATTGTTTGGTAGTTATAAGCTGAAATCTTGTTCAGTCAGTGTTATCATTTATCCAAAATTAAGCTTTTGTTTCTTTCGTGTTCTTTTAATCTGTGTTGTATACTGTAGAACTGAAGGTGAGAATTTGAAAGAAAGGGATCAAATGAAGTACGTAAGTAAGTATTTATTTATTTATTTATAAGGGTTCTTCTTAATGATTCTACAAATATAAATGGTGATTAACGTGTAAAAAATTTATCTTTACCTCTATAGTAAGGGTTGACAATGACACAAAGTCAAAAAGACATTTTTATTAAACAACATACATTTGTCTTGGTGACAGGAACTTCCGGTGCAGAAAAATGACAAAGGGATTTACAGACAGAGGAGGAAAACACAGGTAGCATCAATTATGTGCCTCTTCATTTTCTGGAGCACTGTGGAATAAAGTTCCTCTTTTCTCCTCACGGCTCATGATTTTCTTGACACAACTGAAGAGGTTTTTTTCTTCTCTCCGTTTAACCTTTTCTGGAACAATCACTTGGCCCCGCTTCCTTGATCCACCTTTCCATGATCCTCCTGTCAGCATGGGATGATTTGCATGAAACTCCTCCCATGATTTCAAGTGCTGCATCAGGAGGATGTTGTGAAAAAACATGTCAGGATACCTGATCACTTCAGAGAACAAAACTGCACATACTGCAATGGCGTCTTGAGGAGTCTGTATATAACGATCGACTTTGTCACGGTTCCCATTCATGTACAACCACACTGTCTCCGAATATTTCTTATTGAAACATCTTGACGTTTTCAGTGTTGCATAAGAAAGTCTATTGTCATGAAGGGTTATGCCTTGCTCATCTTTTTTGACTGGACAACAGTACAGATCATTTGATCGCATCTGTATCATGAATTTACCAACTAAAAAGTCAGTGGCCTGCATGTCCTTTTTATGCCAAGATTCAATGAGAAAACATATTACTGCAACATAATGAGGAAAGCTTGTTAATCTGATCGGTGCTCGCCATATGTTGTCACTGACTGACACTTGGGTAGCACTGGCCTGAATTGTTGCAGCAGAACACCCCTCCCAGGGAGTGTGCACTTTAAACGCTCCATCCAGCATTTTTGCAGAGGGATCTCCAACATTTGTCCTTAGATGAAATACATCAACAGGCTCGTTCAGAAAGTGCTTCTCTTTCATCTTCTCTGGATCGAAGGAGAGAAGGACTTCTGGCTTGCTGTCGTTCCTCTCGAACCTGGACTGCATAGATGCCAAAAGCAGAGCTGTGCACAGATATTTCAGAAGCAGTAGCCGAAATTTAGCCCAAATATTCTTCAGTGATTATCACTGAAGTCCAAATATTGTTCAGTGTTGATCTTTAATAGTCGAAATATTGTACAGTTTTCATCACTAATAGCCGAAATCTTGTTCGGTCAATGGGACAATTCTCATTTGCTCCAGATATTGTTCGGCGGTGATCATTAATAGTCAAAATATTCTTCAGTTTTGATCACTTATAACCCACCTCTTGTTCGGTCAATGGGACAGTTCTCATTTGCTCCAGATATTGTTCAGTGTTTATCATTAATAGTCAAAATATTCTTCAGTTTTGATCACTTATAACCCACCTCTTGTTCGGTCAATGGGACAGTTCTCATTTGCTCCAGATATTGTTCGGCGGTGATCATTAATAGTCAAAATATTCTTCAGTTTGTATCCCTTAGAGCCGAGATTTTTTTCATGTTCGTGGCTTTTTGATATTGTATTCATTTTCATGACTTTCCCTGTTTCTATTTTTTTCGTGACTTTTTGAGATTTTGTTCATGTTCATGACTTTCTCTGTTTTTATTCATTTTCGTGACTTTCTCTGTTTTTATTCATTTTCGTGACTTTCGCTGTTTTTATTCATTTTCGTGACTTTTTGAGATTTTGTTCATGTTCGTGGCTTTTTGATATTGTATTCATTTTCATGACTTTCCCTGTTTCTATTTTTTTCGTGACTTTTTGAGATTTGGTTTATGACTTTTTCAGATTTTTTTTCATGTTCATGACTTTCTCTGTTTTTATTCATTTTCGTGACTTTTTGAGATTTTCTTCATGTTCATGTTCATGACTTTTTGAGATTTTGTTCATTTTCATGACTTTCTCTGTTTTTATTCATTTTCGTGACTTTTTGAGATTTTTTTCATGTTCATGACTTTCTCTGTGTTTATTCATTTTCGTGACTTTTTGAGATTTTGTTCATGTGCATGACTTTTTGAGATTTTGTTCATTTTCATGAATTTCTCAGTTTTTATTCATTTTCGTGACTTTTTGAGATTTTTTTTAATGTTCGTGACTTTTTTAGATTCTCGTCATGTTTGTGATTTTTTTAGATTTCCTTCATTTTTGTGACTTTATTGATGTTCATGACTTTTTGAAATTGCCTTCATGTTCTTGAGGTTTTTTGTCCATGTTCACGAGATGTTGTTCGTGTTCATGACTTTTTGAGATTTTGTTCATGTTCATGACTTTGTTTTTAATCATTTTCGTGACTTTTTGAGATTTGGTTTATGACTTTTTCAGATTTTTTTCATTTTCATGACTTTCTCTGTTTTTATTCATTTTCGTGACTTTTTGAGATTGTGTTCATTTTCATGACTTTCTCTGTTTTTATTCATTTTCGTGACTTTTTGAGATTTTGTTCATGTTCATTACTTTTTGAGATTGTGCTCATGCTCTTGGCTTTTTTATTTTATGCATTTTCATGACTTTTAAAGATATTGTTAATTTTCGTGACTTTTTGAGATTTTTTTCATGTTCATGTCTCTTTGGTATTGTATTCATTTTCATGATTTTCCCTGTTTCTATTTTTTTCGTGACTTTTTGAGATTTGGTTTATGACTTTTTCAGATTTTGTTCATGTTCATGACTTTTTGAGATCGTGTTCATTTTCATGACTTTCTCTGTTTTTATTCATTTTCGTGACTTTTTGAGATTGTGTTCCTTCTCATGACTTTCTCTGTTTTTATTCATTTTCGTGACTTTTTGAGATTTTGTTCATGTTCATGACTTTTTGAGATTGTGTTCATTTTCATGACTTTTTGAGATTTTTTGCATTTTCATATCTTTTTGAGACTGAGTTCATGTTCTTGACTTTTTGAGATTTTGTTTATGTTTGTGGCTTTTTTAGATGATATTCATTCTCATGACTTTCCCTGTTTTTATTCGTTTTCATGACTTTTTGAGAATTTATTTATATTCATGACTTTTTGGGATTTTGTTCATGTTCATGGTGTTTTGAGACTTTGTTCATTTTCATGACTTTCCCTGTTTTCATTCATTTTCGCTACGTTTTGAGATTGTGCTCATGCTCTTGGCTTTTTTATTTCATGCATTTTAATGAATTTTAAAGATATTGTTCATTTTCGTGACTTTCCCTGTTTCTATTTTTTTCGTGACTTTTTGAGATTTTGTTCATGTTCATGACTTTCTCTGTTTTTATTCATTTTCGTGACTTTCTCTGTTTTTATTCATTTTCGTGACTTTCGCTGTTTTTATTCATTTTCGTGACTTTTTGAGATTTTGTTCATGTTCGTGGCTTTTTGATATTGTATTCATTTTCATGACTTTCCCTGTTTCTATTTTTTTCATGACTTTTTGAGATTTGGTTTATGACTTTTTCAGATTTTTTTCATGTTCATGACTTTCTCTGTTTTTATTCATTTTCGTGACTTTTTCAGATTTTGTTCATGTTCATGACTTTTTGAGATTGTGTTCGTTTTCATGACTTTCTCTGTTTTTATTCATTTTCGTGACTTTTTGAGATTGTGTTCATGTTCATGACTTTTTCTGTTTTTATTCATTTTCGTGACTTTTTGAGATCGTGTTCATTTTCATGACTTTCTCTGTTTTATTCATTTTCGTGACTTTGAGATTGTGTTCCTTTTCATGACTTTCTCTGTTTTTATTCATTTTCATGACTTTTTGAGATTTTGTTCATGTTCAGGACTTTTTGATATTTTGTTCATTTTCATGACTTTCCCTGTTTCTATTTTTTTCGTGACTTTTTGAGATTTGGTTTATGACTTTTTCAGATTTTTTTCATGTTCATGACTTTCTTTGTTTTTATTCATTTTCGTGACTTTTTCAGATTTTGTTCATGTTCATGACTTTTTGAGATTGTGTTCGTTTTCATGACTTTCTCTGTTTTTATTCATTTTCGTGACTTTTTGAGATTGTGTTCATGTTCATGACTTTCTCTGTTTTTATTCATTTTCGTGACTTTTTGAGATTGTGTTCATTTTCATGATTTTCTCTGTTTTTATTCATTTTCGTGCTCATGCTCTTGGCTTTTTTATTTTATGCATTTTCATGACTTTTAAAGATATTGTTAATTTTCGTGACTTTTTGAGATTTTTTTCATGTTCATGTCTCTTTGGTATTGTATTCATTTTCATGACTCTCCCTGTTTCTATTTTTTTCGTGACTTTTTGAGATTTGGTTTATGACTTTTTCAGATTTTTTTTCATGTTCATGACTTTCTCTGTTTTTATTCATTTTCGTGACTTTTTGAGATTGTGTTCCTTCTCATGACTTTCTCTGTTTTTATTCATTTTCGTGACTTTTTGAGATTTTTTTCATGTTCATGACTTTCTCTGTGTTTATTCATTTTCGTGACTTTTTGAGATTTTGTTCATGTGCATGACTTTTTGAGATTTTGTTCATTTTCATGAATTTCTCAGTTTTTATTCATTTTCGTGACTTTTTGAGATTTTTTTTAATGTTCGTGACTTTTTTAGATTCTCGTCATGTTTGTGATTTTTTTAGATTTCCTTCATTTTTGTGACTTTATTGATGTTCATGACTTTTTGAAATTGCCTTCATGTTCTTGAGGTTTTTTGTCCATGTTCACGAGATGTTGTTCGTGTTCATGACTTTTTGAGATTTTGTTCATGTTCATGACTTTGTTTTTAATCATTTTCGTGACTTTTTGAGATTTGGTTTATGACTTTTTCAGATTTTTTTCATTTTCATGACTTTCTCTGTTTTTATTCATTTTCGTGACTTTTTGAGATTGTGTTCATTTTCATGACTTTCTCTGTTTTTATTCATTTTCGTGACTTTTTGAGATTTTGTTCATGTTCATTACTTTTTGAGATTGTGCTCATGCTCTTGGCTTTTTTATTTTATGCATTTTCATGACTTTTAAAGATATTGTTAATTTTCGTGACTTTTTGAGATTTTTTTCATGTTCATGTCTCTTTGGTATTGTATTCATTTTCATGATTTTCCCTGTTTCTATTTTTTTCGTGACTTTTTGAGATTTGGTTTATGACTTTTTCAGATTTTGTTCATGTTCATGACTTTTTGAGATCGTGTTCATTTTCATGACTTTCTCTGTTTTTATTCATTTTCGTGACTTTTTGAGATTGTGTTCCTTCTCATGACTTTCTCTGTTTTTATTCATTTTCGTGACTTTTTGAGATTTTGTTCATGTTCATGACTTTTTGAGATTGTGTTCATTTTCATGACTTTTTGAGATTTTTTGCATTTTCATATCTTTTTGAGACTGAGTTCATGTTCTTGACTTTTTGAGATTTTGTTTATGTTTGTGGCTTTTTTAGATGATATTCATTCTCATGACTTTCCCTGTTTTTATTCGTTTTCATGACTTTTTGAGAATTTATTTATATTCATGACTTTTTGGGATTTTGTTCATGTTCATGGTGTTTTGAGACTTTGTTCATTTTCATGACTTTCCCTGTTTTCATTCATTTTCGCTACGTTTTGAGATTGTGCTCATGCTCTTGGCTTTTTTATTTCATGCATTTTAATGAATTTTAAAGATATTGTTCATTTTCGTGACTTTCCCTGTTTCTATTTTTTTCGTGACTTTTTGAGATTTTGTTCATGTTCATGACTTTCTCTGTTTTTATTCATTTTCGTGACTTTCTCTGTTTTTATTCATTTTCGTGACTTTCGCTGTTTTTGTTCATTTTCGTGACTTTTTGAGATTTTGTTCATGTTCGTGGCTTTTTGATATTGTATTCATTTTCATGACTTTCCCTGTTTCTATTTTTTTCATGACTTTTTGAGATTTGGTTTATGACTTTTTCAGATTTTTTTCATGTTCATGACTTTCTCTGTTTTTATTCATTTTCGTGACTTTTTCAGATTTTGTTCATGTTCATGACTTTTTGAGATTGTGTTCGTTTTCATGACTTTCTCTGTTTTTATTCATTTTCGTGACTTTTTGAGATTGTGTTCATGTTCATGACTTTTTCTGTTTTTATTCATTTTCGTGACTTTTTGAGATCGTGTTCATTTTCATGACTTTCTCTGTTTTATTCATTTTCGTGACTTTGAGATTGTGTTCCTTTTCATGACTTTCTCTGTTTTTATTCATTTTCATGACTTTTTGAGATTTTGTTCATGTTCAGGACTTTTTGATATTTTGTTCATTTTCATGACTTTCCCTGTTTCTATTTTTTTCGTGACTTTTTGAGATTTGGTTTATGACTTTTTCAGATTTTTTTCATGTTCATGACTTTCTCTGTTTTTATTCATTTTCGTGACTTTTTCAGATTTTGTTCATGTTCATGACTTTTTGAGATTGTGTTCGTTTTCATGACTTTCTCTGTTTTTATTCATTTTCGTGACTTTTTGAGATTGTGTTCATGTTCATGACTTTCTCTGTTTTTATTCATTTTCGTGACTTTTTGAGATTGTGTTCATTTTCATGATTTTCTCTGTTTTTATTCATTTTCGTGCTCATGCTCTTGGCTTTTTTATTTTATGCATTTTCATGACTTTTAAAGATATTGTTAATTTTCGTGACTTTTTGAGATTTTTTTCATGTTCATGTCTCTTTGGTATTGTATTCATTTTCATGACTCTCCCTGTTTCTATTTTTTTCGTGACTTTTTGAGATTTGGTTTATGACTTTTTCAGATTTTTTTTCATGTTCATGACTTTCTCTGTTTTTATTCATTTTCGTGACTTTTTGAGATTGTGTTCCTTTTCATGACTTTCTCTGTTTTTATTCATTTTCGTGACTTTTTGAGATTCTCGTCATGTTTGTGATTTTTTTGAGATTTCCTTAATTTTCGTGACTTTATTGATGTTCATGACTTTTTGAAATTGCCTTCATGTTCTTTAGGTTTTTTGTCCATGTTCACAAGATGTTGTTCGTGTTCATGACTTTTTGAGATTTTGTTCATGTTCATGACTTTGTTTTTAATCATTTAATCAGACCTGGGACTTGAACTGTAGTCACCAGAGTTGTGGTTGTACTGTATGTCAGCAAGCTAACCGCTATGGCATTAGCGCCGATATCGGATGGGAGTATTGTTTGGTAGTTATAAGCTGAAATCTTGTTCAGTCAGTGTTATCATTTATCCAAAATTAAGCTTTTGTTTCTTTCGTGTTCTTTTAATCTGTGTTGTATACTGTAGAACTGAAGGTGAGAATTTGAAAGAAAGGGATCAAATGAAGTACGTAAGTAAGTATTTATTTATTTATTTATAAGGGTTCTTCTTAATGATTCTACAAATATAAATGGTGATTAACGTGTAAAAAATTAATCTTTACCTCTATAGTAAGGGTTGACAATGACACAAAGTCAAAAAGACATTTTTATTAAACAACATACATTTGTCTTGGTGACAGGAACTTCCGGTGCAGAAAAATGACAAAGGGATTTACAGACAGAGGAGGAAAACACAGGTAGCATCAATTATGTGCCTCTTCATTTTCTGGAGCACTGTGGAATAAAGTTCCTCTTTTCTCCTCACGGCTCATGATTTTCTTGACACAACTGAAGAGGTTTTTTTCTTCTCTCCGTTTAACCTTTTCTGGAACAATCACTTGGCCCCGCTTCCTTGATCCACCTTTCCATGATCCTCCTGTCAGCATGGGATGATTTGCATGAAACTCCTCCCATGATTTCAAGTGCTGCATCAGGAGGATGTTGTGAAAAAACATGTCAGGATACCTGATCACTTCAGAGAACAAAACTGCACATACTGCAATGGCGTCTTGAGGAGTCTGTATATAACGATCGACTTTGTCACGGTTCCCATTCATGTACAACCACACTGTCTCCGAATATTTCTTATTGAAACATCTTGACGTTTTCAGTGTTGCATAAGAAAGTCTATTGTCATGAAGGGTTATGCCTTGCTCATCTTTTTTGACTGGACAACAGTACAGATCATTTGATCGCATCTGTATCATGAATTTACCAACTAAAAAGTCAGTGGCCTGCATGTCCTTTTTATGCCAAGATTCAATGAGAAAACATATTACTGCAACATAATGAGGAAAGCTTGTTAATCTGATCGGTGCTCGCCATATGTTGTCACTGACTGACACTTGGGTAGCACTGGCCTGAATTGTTGCAGCAGAACACCCCTCCCAGGGAGTGTGCACTTTAAACGCTCCATCCAGCATTTTTGCAGAGGGATCTCCAACATTTGTCCTTAGATGAAATACATCAACAGGCTCGTTCAGAAAGTGCTTCTCTTTCATCTTCTCTGGATCGAAGGAGAGAAGGACTTCTGGCTTGCTGTCGTTCCTCTCGAACCTGGACTGCATAGATGCCAAAAGCAGAGCTGTGCACAGATATTTCAGAAGCAGTAGCCGAAATTTAGCCCAAATATTCTTCAGTGATTATCACTGAAGTCCAAATATTGTTCAGTGTTGATCTTTAATAGTCGAAATATTGTACAGTTTTCATCACTAATAGCCGAAATCTTGTTCGGTCAATGGGACAATTCTCATTTGCTCCAGATATTGTTCGGCGGTGATCATTAATAGTCAAAATATTCTTCAGTTTTGATCACTTATAACCCACCTCTTGTTCGGTCAATGGGACAGTTCTCATTTGCTCCAGATATTGTTCAGTGTTTATCATTAATAGTCAAAATATTCTTCAGTTTTGATCACTTATAACCCACCTCTTGTTCGGTCAATGGGACAGTTCTCATTTGCTCCAGATATTGTTCGGCGGTGATCATTAATAGTCAAAATATTCTTCAGTTTGTATCCCTTAGAGCCGAGATTTTTTTCATGTTCGTGGCTTTTTGATATTGTATTCATTTTCATGACTTTCCCTGTTTCTATTTTTTTCGTGACTTTTTGAGATTTTGTTCATGTTCATGACTTTCTCTGTTTTTATTCATTTTCGTGACTTTCTCTGTTTTTATTCATTTTCGTGACTTTCGCTGTTTTTATTCATTTTCGTGACTTTTTGAGATTTTGTTCATGTTCGTGGCTTTTTGATATTGTATTCATTTTCATGACTTTCCCTGTTTCTATTTTTTTCGTGACTTTTTGAGATTTGGTTTATGACTTTTTCAGATTTTTTTCATGTTCATGACTTTCTCTGTTTTTATTCATTTTCGTGACTTTTTCAGATTTTGTTCATGTTCATGACTTTTTGAGATTGTGTTCGTTTTCATGACTTTCTCTGTTTTTATTCATTTTCGTGACTTTTTGAGATTGTGTTCATGTTCATGACTTTCTCTGTTTTTATTCATTTTCGTGACTTTTTGAGATCGTGTTCATTTTCATGACTTTCTCTGTTTTATTCATTTTCGTGACTTTGAGATTGTGTTCCTTTTCATGACTTTCTCTGTTTTTATTCATTTTCATGACTTTTTGAGATTTTGTTCATGTTCAGGACTTTTTGATATTTTGTTCATTTTCATGACTTTCTCTGTTCTTATTCATTTTCGTGACTTTTTGAGATTGTGTTCCTTTTCATGACTTTCTGTTTTTATTCATTTTCGTGAGTTTTTGAGATTTTTTTCATGTTCGTGGCTTTTTGATATTGTATTCATTTTCATGACTTTCCCTGTTTCTATTTTTTTCGTGACTTTTTGAGATTTGGTTTATGACTTTTTCAGATTTTTTTCATGTTCATGACTTTCTCTGTTTTTATTCATTTTCGTGACTTTTTCAGATTTTGTTCATGTTCATGACTTTTTGAGATTGTGTTCGTTTTCATGACTTTCTCTGTTTTTATTCATTTTCGTGACTTTTTGAGATTGTGTTCATGTTCATGACTTTCTCTGTTTTTATTCATTTTCGTGACTTTTTGAGATTGTGTTCATTTTCATGATTTTCTCTGTTTTTATTCATTTTCGTGCTCATGCTCTTGGCTTTTTTATTTTATGCATTTTCATGACTTTTAAAGATATTGTTAATTTTCGTGACTTTTTGAGATTTTTTTCATGTTCATGTCTCTTTGGTATTGTATTCATTTTCATGACTCTCCCTGTTTCTATTTTTTTCGTGACTTTTTGAGATTTGGTTTATGACTTTTTCAGATTTTTTTTCATGTTCATTACTTTCTCTGTTTTTATTCATTTTCGTGACTTTTTGAGATTGTGTTCCTTTTCATGACTTTCTCTGTTTTTATTCATTTTCGTGACTTTTTGAGATTCTCGTCATGTTTGTGATTTTTTTGAGATTTCCTTAATTTTCGTGACTTTATTGATGTTCATGACTTTTTGAAATTGCCTTCATGTTCTTTAGGTTTTTTGTCCATGTTCACAAGATGTTGTTCGTGTTCATGACTTTTTGAGATTTTGTTCATGTTCATGACTTTGTTTTTAATCATTTAATCAGACCTGGGACTTGAACTGTAGTCACCAGAGTTGTGGTTGTACTGTATGTCAGCAAGCTAACCGCTATGGCATTAGCGCCGATATCGGATGGGAGTATTGTTTGGTAGTTATAAGCTGAAATCTTGTTCAGTCAGTGTTATCATTTATCCAAAATTAAGCTTTTGTTTCTTTCGTGTTCTTTTAATCTGTGTTGTATACTGTAGAACTGAAGGTGAGAATTTGAAAGAAAGGGATCAAATGAAGTACGTAAGTAAGTATTTATTTATTTATTTATTTATAAGGGTTCTTCTTAATGATTCTACAAATATAAATGGTGATTAACGTGTAAAAAATTAATCTTTACCTCTATAGTAAGGGTTGACAATGACACAAAGTCAAAAAGACATTTTTATTAAACAACATACATTTGTCTTGGTGACAGGAACTTCCGGTGCAGAAAAATGACAAAGGGATTTACAGACAGAGGAGGAAAACACAGGTAGCATCAATTATGTGCCTCTTCATTTTCTGGAGCACTGTGGAATAAAGTTCCTCTTTTCTCCTCACGGCTCATGATTTTCTTGACACAACTGAAGAGGTTTTTTTCTTCTCTCCGTTTAACCTTTTCTGGAACAATCACTTGGCCCCGCTTCCTTGATCCACCTTTCCATGATCCTCCTGTCAGCATGGGATGATTTGCATGAAACTCCTCCCATGATTTCAAGTGCTGCATCAGGAGGATGTTGTGAAAAAACATGTCAGGATACCTGATCACTTCAGAGAACAAAACTGCACATACTGCAATGGCGTCTTGAGGAGTCTGTATATAACGATCGACTTTGTCACGGTTCCCATTCATGTACAACCACACTGTCTCCGAATATTTCTTATTGAAACATCTTGACGTTTTCAGTGTTGCATAAGAAAGTCTATTGTCATGAAGGGTTATGCCTTGCTCATCTTTTTTGACTGGACAACAGTACAGATCATTTGATCGCATCTGTATCATGAATTTACCAACTAAAAAGTCAGTGGCCTGCATGTCCTTTTTATGCCAAGATTCAATGAGAAAACATATTACTGCAACATAATGAGGAAAGCTTGTTAATCTGATCGGTGCTCGCCATATGTTGTCACTGACTGACACTTGGGTAGCACTGGCCTGAATTGTTGCAGCAGAACACCCCTCCCAGGGAGTGTGCACTTTAAACGCTCCATCCAGCATTTTTGCAGAGGGATCTCCAACATTTGTCCTTAGATGAAATACATCAACAGGCTCGTTCAGAAAGTGCTTCTCTTTCATCTTCTCTGGATCGAAGGAGAGAAGGACTTCTGGCTTGCTGTCGTTCCTCTCGAACCTGGACTGCATAGATGCCAAAAGCAGAGCTGTGCACAGATATTTCAGAAGCAGTAGCCGAAATTTAGCCCAAATATTCTTCAGTGATTATCACTGAAGTCCAAATATTGTTCAGTGTTGATCTTTAATAGTCGAAATATTGTACAGTTTTCATCACTAATAGCCGAAATCTTGTTCGGTCAATGGGACAATTCTCATTTGCTCCAGATATTGTTCGGCGGTGATCATTAATAGTCAAAATATTCTTCAGTTTTGATCACTTATAACCCACCTCTTGTTCGGTCAATGGGACAGTTCTCATTTGCTCCAGATATTGTTCAGTGTTTATCATTAATAGTCAAAATATTCTTCAGTTTTGATCACTTATAACCCACCTCTTGTTCGGTCAATGGGACAGTTCTCATTTGCTCCAGATATTGTTCGGCGGTGATCATTAATAGTCAAAATATTCTTCAGTTTGTATCCCTTAGAGCCAAGATTTTTTTCATGTTCGTGGCTTTTTGATATTGTATTCATTTTCATGACTTTCCCTGTTTCAATTTTTTTCGTGACTTTTTGAGATTTTGTTCATGTTCATGACTTTCTCTGTTTTTATTCATTTTCGTGACTTTCTCTGTTTTTATTCATTTTCGTGACTTTCGCTGTTTTTATTCATTTTCGTGACTTTTTGAGATTTTGTTCATGTTCGTGGCTTTTTGATATTGTATTCATTTTCATGACTTTCCCTGTTTCTATTTTTTTCGTGACTTTTTGAGATTTGGTTTATGACTTTTTCAGATTTTTTTTCATGTTCATGACTTTCTCTGTTTTTATTCATTTTCGTGACTTTTTGAGATTTTCTTCATGTTCATGTTCATGACTTTTTGAGATTTTGTTCATTTTCATGACTTTCTCTGTTTTTATTCATTTTCGTGACTTTTTGAGATTTTTTTCATGTTCATGACTTTCTCTGTGTTTATTCATTTTCGTGACTTTTTGAGATTTTGTTCATGTGCATGACTTTTTGAGATTTTGTTCATTTTCATGAATTTCTCAGTTTTTATTCATTTTCGTGACTTTTTGAGATTTTTTTTAATGTTCGTGACTTTTTTAGATTCTCGTCATGTTTGTGATTTTTTTAGATTTCCTTCATTTTTGTGACTTTATTGATGTTCATGACTTTTTGAAATTGCCTTCATGTTCTTGAGGTTTTTTGTCCATGTTCACGAGATGTTGTTCGTGTTCATGACTTTTTGAGATTTTGTTCATGTTCATGACTTTGTTTTTAATCATTTTCGTGACTTTTTGAGATTTGGTTTATGACTTTTTCAGATTTTTTTCATTTTCATGACTTTCTCTGTTTTTATTCATTTTCGTGACTTTTTGAGATTGTGTTCATTTTCATGACTTTCTCTGTTTTTATTCATTTTCGTGACTTTTTGAGATTTTGTTCATGTTCATTACTTTTTGAGATTGTGCTCATGCTCTTGGCTTTTTTATTTTATGCATTTTCATGACTTTTAAAGATATTGTTAATTTTCGTGACTTTTTGAGATTTTTTTCATGTTCATGTCTCTTTGGTATTGTATTCATTTTCATGATTTTCCCTGTTTCTATTTTTTTCGTGACTTTTTGAGATTTGGTTTATGACTTTTTCAGATTTTGTTCATGTTCATGACTTTTTGAGATCGTGTTCATTTTCATGACTTTCTCTGTTTTTATTCATTTTCGTGACTTTTTGAGATTGTGTTCCTTCTCATGACTTTCTCTGTTTTTATTCATTTTCGTGACTTTTTGAGATTTTGTTCATGTTCATGACTTTTTGAGATTGTGTTCATTTTCATGACTTTTTGAGATTTTTTGCATTTTCATATCTTTTTGAGACTGAGTTCATGTTCTTGACTTTTTGAGATTTTGTTTATGTTTGTGGCTTTTTTAGATGATATTCATTCTCATGACTTTCCCTGTTTTTATTCGTTTTCATGACTTTTTGAGAATTTATTTATATTCATGACTTCTTGGGATTTTGTTCATGTTCATGGTGTTTTGAGACTTTGTTCATTTTCATGACTTTCCCTGTTTTCATTCATTTTCGCTACGTTTTGAGATTGTGCTCATGCTCTTGGCTTTTTTATTTCATGCATTTTAATGAATTTTAAAGATATTGTTCATTTTCGTGACTTTCCCTGTTTCTATTTTTTTCGTGACTTTTTGAGATTTTGTTCATGTTCATGACTTTCTCTGTTTTTATTCATTTTCGTGACTTTCTCTGTTTTTATTCATTTTCGTGACTTTCGCTGTTTTTATTCATTTTCGTGACTTTTTGAGATTTTGTTCATGTTCGTGGCTTTTTGATATTGTATTCATTTTCATGACTTTCCCTGTTTCTATTTTTTTCATGACTTTTTGAGATTTGGTTTATGACTTTTTCAGATTTTTTTCATGTTCATGACTTTCTCTGTTTTTATTCATTTTCGTGACTTTTTCAGATTTTGTTCATGTTCATGACTTTTTGAGATTGTGTTCGTTTTCATGACTTTCTCTGTTTTTATTCATTTTCGTGACTTTTTGAGATTGTGTTCATGTTCATGACTTTTTCTGTTTTTATTCATTTTCGTGACTTTTTGAGATCGTGTTCATTTTCATGACTTTCTCTGTTTTATTCATTTTCGTGACTTTGAGATTGTGTTCCTTTTCATGACTTTCTCTGTTTTTATTCATTTTCATGACTTTTTGAGATTTTGTTCATGTTCAGGACTTTTTGGTATTTTGTTCATTTTCATGACTTTCCCTGTTTCTATTTTTTTCGTGACTTTTTGAGATTTGGTTTATGACTTTTTCAGATTTTTTTCATGTTCATGACTTTCTCTGTTTTTATTGAAAACTGTTTTAAAGTTTTCATGACTTTTTGAAATTGCCTTCATGTTCTTTAGGTTTTTTGTCCATGTTCACAAGATGTTGTTCGTGTTCATGACTTTTTGAGATTTTGTTCATGTTCATGACTTTGTTTTTAATCATTTAATCAGACCTGGGACTTGAACTGTAGTCACCAGAGTTGTGGTTGTACTGTATGTCAGCAAGCTAACCGCTATGGCATTAGCGCCGATATCGGATGGGAGTATTGTTTGGTAGTTATAAGCTGAAATCTTGTTCAGTCAGTGTTATCATTTATCCAAAATTAAGCTTTTGTTTCTTTCGTGTTCTTTTAATCTGTGTTGTATACTGTAGAACTGAAGGTGAGAATTTGAAAGAAAGGGATCAAATGAAGTACGTAAGTAAGTATTTATTTATTTATTTATAAGGGTTCTTCTTAATGATTCTACAAATATAAATGGTGATTAACGTGTAAAAAATTTATCTTTACCTCTATAGTAAGGGTTGACAATGACACAAAGTCAAAAAGACATTTTTATTAAACAACATACATTTGTCTTGGTGACAGGAACTTCCGGTGCAGAAAAATGACAAAGGGATTTACAGACAGAGGAGGAAAACACAGGTAGCATCAATTATGTGCCTCTTCATTTTCTGGAGCACTGTGGAATAAAGTTCCTCTTTTCTCCTCACGGCTCATGATTTTCTTGACACAACTGAAGAGGTTTTTTTCTTCTCTCCGTTTAACCTTTTCTGGAACAATCACTTGGCCCCGCTTCCTTGATCCACCTTTCCATGATCCTCCTGTCAGCATGGGATGATTTGCATGAAACTCCTCCCATGATTTCAAGTGCTGCATCAGGAGGATGTTGTGAAAAAACATGTCAGGATACCTGATCACTTCAGAGAACAAAACTGCACATACTGCAATGGCGTCTTGAGGAGTCTGTATATAACGATCGACTTTGTCACGGTTCCCATTCATGTACAACCACACTGTCTCCGAATATTTCTTATTGAAACATCTTGACGTTTTCAGTGTTGCATAAGAAAGTCTATTGTCATGAAGGGTTATGCCTTGCTCATCTTTTTTGACTGGACAACAGTACAGATCATTTGATCGCATCTGTATCATGAATTTACCAACTAAAAAGTCAGTGGCCTGCATGTCCTTTTTATGCCAAGATTCAATGAGAAAACATATTACTGCAACATAATGAGGAAAGCTTGTTAATCTGATCGGTGCTCGCCATATGTTGTCACTGACTGACACTTGGGTAGCACTGGCCTGAATTGTTGCAGCAGAACACCCCTCCCAGGGAGTGTGCACTTTAAACGCTCCATCCAGCATTTTTGCAGAGGGATCTCCAACATTTGTCCTTAGATGAAATACATCAACAGGCTCGTTCAGAAAGTGCTTCTCTTTCATCTTCTCTGGATCGAAGGAGAGAAGGACTTCTGGCTTGCTGTCGTTCCTCTCGAACCTGGACTGCATAGATGCCAAAAGCAGAGCTGTGCACAGATATTTCAGAAGCAGTAGCCGAAATTTAGCCCAAATATTCTTCAGTGATTATCACTGAAGTCCAAATATTGTTCAGTGTTGATCTTTAATAGTCGAAATATTGTACAGTTTTCATCACTAATAGCCGAAATCTTGTTCGGTCAATGGGACAATTCTCATTTGCTCCAGATATTGTTCGGCGGTGATCATTAATAGTCAAAATATTCTTCAGTTTTGATCACTTATAACCCACCTCTTGTTCGGTCAATGGGACAGTTCTCATTTGCTCCAGATATTGTTCAGTGTTTATCATTAATAGTCAAAATATTCTTCAGTTTTGATCACTTATAACCCACCTCTTGTTCGGTCAATGGGACAGTTCTCATTTGCTCCAGATATTGTTCGGCGGTGATCATTAATAGTCAAAATATTCTTCAGTTTGTATCCCTTAGAGCCGAGATTTTTTTCATGTTCGTGGCTTTTTGATATTGTATTCATTTTCATGACTTTCCCTGTTTCTATTTTTTTCGTGACTTTTTGAGATTTTGTTCATGTTCATGACTTTCTCTGTTTTTATTCATTTTCGTGACTTTCTCTGTTTTTATTCATTTTCGTGACTTTCGCTGTTTTTATTCATTTTCGTGACTTTTTGAGATTTTGTTCATGTTCGTGGCTTTTTGATATTGTATTCATTTTCATGACTTTCCCTGTTTCTATTTTTTTCGTGACTTTTTGAGATTTGGTTTATGACTTTTTCAGATTTTTTTCATGTTCATGACTTTCTCTGTTTTTATTCATTTTCGTGACTTTTTCAGATTTTGTTCATGTTCATGACTTTTTGAGATTGTGTTCGTTTTCATGACTTTCTCTGTTTTTATTCATTTTCGTGACTTTTTGAGATTGTGTTCATGTTCATGACTTTCTCTGTTTTTATTCATTTTCGTGACTTTTTGAGATCGTGTTCATTTTCATGACTTTCTCTGTTTTATTCATTTTCGTGACTTTGAGATTGTGTTCCTTTTCATGACTTTCTCTGTTTTTATTCATTTTCATGACTTTTTGAGATTTTGTTCATGTTCAGGACTTTTTGATATTTTGTTCATTTTCATGACTTTCTCTGTTCTTATTCATTTTCGTGACTTTTTGAGATTGTGTTCCTTTTCATGACTTTCTGTTTTTATTCATTTTCGTGAGTTTTTGAGATTTTTTTCATGTTCGTGGCTTTTTGATATTGTATTCATTTTCATGACTTTCCCTGTTTCTATTTTTTTCGTGACTTTTTGAGATTTGGTTTATGACTTTTTCAGATTTTTTTCATGTTCATGACTTTCTCTGTTTTTATTCATTTTCGTGACTTTTTCAGATTTTGTTCATGTTCATGACTTTTTGAGATTGTGTTCGTTTTCATGACTTTCTCTGTTTTTATTCATTTTCGTGACTTTTTGAGATTGTGTTCATGTTCATGACTTTCTCTGTTTTTATTCATTTTCGTGACTTTTTGAGATTGTGTTCATTTTCATGATTTTCTCTGTTTTTATTCATTTTCGTGCTCATGCTCTTGGCTTTTTTATTTTATGCATTTTCATGACTTTTAAAGATATTGTTAATTTTCGTGACTTTTTGAGATTTTTTTCATGTTCATGTCTCTTTGGTATTGTATTCATTTTCATGACTCTCCCTGTTTCTATTTTTTTCGTGACTTTTTGAGATTTGGTTTATGACTTTTTCAGATTTTTTTTCATGTTCATTACTTTCTCTGTTTTTATTCATTTTCGTGACTTTTTGAGATTGTGTTCCTTTTCATGACTTTCTCTGTTTTTATTCATTTTCGTGACTTTTTGAGATTCTCGTCATGTTTGTGATTTTTTTGAGATTTCCTTAATTTTCGTGACTTTATTGATGTTCATGACTTTTTGAAATTGCCTTCATGTTCTTTAGGTTTTTTGTCCATGTTCACAAGATGTTGTTCGTGTTCATGACTTTTTGAGATTTTGTTCATGTTCATGACTTTGTTTTTAATCATTTAATCAGACCTGGGACTTGAACTGTAGTCACCAGAGTTGTGGTTGTACTGTATGTCAGCAAGCTAACCGCTATGGCATTAGCGCCGATATCGGATGGGAGTATTGTTTGGTAGTTATAAGCTGAAATCTTGTTCAGTCAGTGTTATCATTTATCCAAAATTAAGCTTTTGTTTCTTTCGTGTTCTTTTAATCTGTGTTGTATACTGTAGAACTGAAGGTGAGAATTTGAAAGAAAGGGATCAAATGAAGTACGTAAGTAAGTATTTATTTATTTATTTATAAGGGTTCTTCTTAATGATTCTACAAATATAAATGGTGATTAACGTGTAAAAAATTTATCTTTACCTCTATAGTAAGGGTTGACAATGACACAAAGTCAAAAAGACATTTTTATTAAACAACATACATTTGTCTTGGTGACAGGAACTTCCGGTGCAGAAAAATGACAAAGGGATTTACAGACAGAGGAGGAAAACACAGGTAGCATCAATTATGTGCCTCTTCATTTTCTGGAGCACTGTGGAATAAAGTTCCTCTTTTCTCCTCACGGCTCATGATTTTCTTGACACAACTGAAGAGGTTTTTTTCTTCTCTCCGTTTAACCTTTTCTGGAACAATCACTTGGCCCCGCTTCCTTGATCCACCTTTCCATGATCCTCCTGTCAGCATGGGATGATTTGCATGAAACTCCTCCCATGATTTCAAGTGCTGCATCAGGAGGATGTTGTGAAAAAACATGTCAGGATACCTGATCACTTCAGAGAACAAAACTGCACATACTGCAATGGCGTCTTGAGGAGTCTGTATATAACGATCGACTTTGTCACGGTTCCCATTCATGTACAACCACACTGTCTCCGAATATTTCTTATTGAAACATCTTGACGTTTTCAGTGTTGCATAAGAAAGTCTATTGTCATGAAGGGTTATGCCTTGCTCATCTTTTTTGACTGGACAACAGTACAGATCATTTGATCGCATCTGTATCATGAATTTACCAACTAAAAAGTCAGTGGCCTGCATGTCCTTTTTATGCCAAGATTCAATGAGAAAACATATTACTGCAACATAATGAGGAAAGCTTGTTAATCTGATCGGTGCTCGCCATATGTTGTCACTGACTGACACTTGGGTAGCACTGGCCTGAATTGTTGCAGCAGAACACCCCTCCCAGGGAGTGTGCACTTTAAACGCTCCATCCAGCATTTTTGCAGAGGGATCTCCAACATTTGTCCTTAGATGAAATACATCAACAGGCTCGTTCAGAAAGTGCTTCTCTTTCATCTTCTCTGGATCGAAGGAGAGAAGGACTTCTGGCTTGCTGTCGTTCCTCTCGAACCTGGACTGCATAGATGCCAAAAGCAGAGCTGTGCACAGATATTTCAGAAGCAGTAGCCGAAATTTAGCCCAAATATTCTTCAGTGATTATCACTGAAGTCCAAATATTGTTCAGTGTTGATCTTTAATAGTCGAAATATTGTACAGTTTTCATCACTAATAGCCGAAATCTTGTTCGGTCAATGGGACAATTCTCATTTGCTCCAGATATTGTTCGGCGGTGATCATTAATAGTCAAAATATTCTTCAGTTTTGATCACTTATAACCCACCTCTTGTTCGGTCAATGGGACAGTTCTCATTTGCTCCAGATATTGTTCAGTGTTTATCATTAATAGTCAAAATATTCTTCAGTTTTGATCACTTATAACCCACCTCTTGTTCGGTCAATGGGACAGTTCTCATTTGCTCCAGATATTGTTCGGCGGTGATCATTAATAGTCAAAATATTCTTCAGTTTGTATCCCTTAGAGCCGAGATTTTTTTCATGTTCGTGGCTTTTTGATATTGTATTCATTTTCATGACTTTCCCTGTTTCAATTTTTTTCGTGACTTTTTGAGATTTTGTTCATGTTCATGACTTTCTCTGTTTTTATTCATTTTCGTGACTTTCTCTGTTTTTATTCATTTTCGTGACTTTCGCTGTTTTTATTCATTTTCGTGACTTTTTGAGATTTTGTTCATGTTCGTGGCTTTTTGATATTGTATTCATTTTCATGACTTTCCCTGTTTCTATTTTTTTCGTGACTTTTTGAGATTTGGTTTATGACTTTTTCAGATTTTTTTTCATGTTCATGACTTTCTCTGTTTTTATTCATTTTCGTGACTTTTTGAGATTTTCTTCATGTTCATGTTCATGACTTTTTGAGATTTTGTTCATTTTCATGACTTTCTCTGTTTTTATTCATTTTCGTGACTTTTTGAGATTTTTTTCATGTTCATGACTTTCTCTGTGTTTATTCATTTTCGTGACTTTTTGAGATTTTGTTCATGTGCATGACTTTTTGAGATTTTGTTCATTTTCATGAATTTCTCAGTTTTTATTCATTTTCGTGACTTTTTGAGATTTTTTTTAATGTTCGTGACTTTTTTAGATTCTCGTCATGTTTGTGATTTTTTTAGATTTCCTTCATTTTTGTGACTTTATTGATGTTCATGACTTTTTGAAATTGCCTTCATGTTCTTGAGGTTTTTTGTCCATGTTCACGAGATGTTGTTCGTGTTCATGACTTTTTGAGATTTTGTTCATGTTCATGACTTTGTTTTTAATCATTTTCGTGACTTTTTGAGATTTGGTTTATGACTTTTTCAGATTTTTTTCATTTTCATGACTTTCTCTGTTTTTATTCATTTTCGTGACTTTTTGAGATTGTGTTCATTTTCATGACTTTCTCTGTTTTTATTCATTTTCGTGACTTTTTGAGATTTTGTTCATGTTCATTACTTTTTGAGATTGTGCTCATGCTCTTGGCTTTTTTATTTTATGCATTTTCATGACTTTTAAAGATATTGTTAATTTTCGTGACTTTTTGAGATTTTTTTCATGTTCATGTCTCTTTGGTATTGTATTCATTTTCATGATTTTCCCTGTTTCTATTTTTTTCGTGACTTTTTGAGATTTGGTTTATGACTTTTTCAGATTTTGTTCATGTTCATGACTTTTTGAGATCGTGTTCATTTTCATGACTTTCTCTGTTTTTATTCATTTTCGTGACTTTTTGAGATTGTGTTCCTTCTCATGACTTTCTCTGTTTTTATTCATTTTCGTGACTTTTTGAGATTTTGTTCATGTTCATGACTTTTTGAGATTGTGTTCATTTTCATGACTTTTTGAGATTTTTTGCATTTTCATATCTTTTTGAGACTGAGTTCATGTTCTTGACTTTTTGAGATTTTGTTTATGTTTGTGGCTTTTTTAGATGATATTCATTCTCATGACTTTCCCTGTTTTTATTCGTTTTCATGACTTTTTGAGAATTTATTTATATTCATGACTTTTTGGGATTTTGTTCATGTTCATGGTGTTTTGAGACTTTGTTCATTTTCATGACTTTCCCTGTTTTCATTCATTTTCGCTACGTTTTGAGATTGTGCTCATGCTCTTGGCTTTTTTATTTCATGCATTTTAATGAATTTTAAAGATATTGTTCATTTTCGTGACTTTCCCTGTTTCTATTTTTTTCGTGACTTTTTGAGATTTTGTTCATGTTCATGACTTTCTCTGTTTTTATTCATTTTCGTGACTTTCTCTGTTTTTATTCATTTTCGTGACTTTCGCTGTTTTTATTCATTTTCGTGACTTTTTGAGATTTTGTTCATGTTCGTGGCTTTTTGATATTGTATTCATTTTCATGACTTTCCCTGTTTCTATTTTTTTCATGACTTTTTGAGATTTGGTTTATGACTTTTTCAGATTTTTTTCATGTTCATGACTTTCTCTGTTTTTATTCATTTTCGTGACTTTTTCAGATTTTGTTCATGTTCATGACTTTTTGAGATTGTGTTCGTTTTCATGACTTTCTCTGTTTTTATTCATTTTCGTGACTTTTTGAGATTGTGTTCATGTTCATGACTTTTTCTGTTTTTATTCATTTTCGTGACTTTTTGAGATCGTGTTCATTTTCATGACTTTCTCTGTTTTATTCATTTTCGTGACTTTGAGATTGTGTTCCTTTTCATGACTTTCTCTGTTTTTATTCATTTTCATGACTTTTTGAGATTTTGTTCATGTTCAGGACTTTTTGATATTTTGTTCATTTTCATGACTTTCCCTGTTTCTATTTTTTTCGTGACTTTTTGAGATTTGGTTTATGACTTTTTCAGATTTTTTTCATGTTCATGACTTTCTCTGTTTTTATTCATTTTCGTGACTTTTTCAGATTTTGTTCATGTTCATGACTTTTTGAGATTGTGTTCGTTTTCATGACTTTCTCTGTTTTTATTCATTTTCGTGACTTTTTGAGATTGTGTTCATGTTCATGACTTTCTCTGTTTTTATTCATTTTCGTGACTTTTTGAGATTGTGTTCATTTTCATGATTTTCTCTGTTTTTATTCATTTTCGTGCTCATGCTCTTGGCTTTTTTATTTTATGCATTTTCATGACTTTTAAAGATATTGTTAATTTTCGTGACTTTTTGAGATTTTTTTCATGGTCATGTCTCTTTGGTATTGTATTCATTTTCATGACTCTCCCTGTTTCTATTTTTTTCGTGACTTTTTGAGATTTGGTTTATGACTTTTTCAGATTTTTTTTCATGTTCATGACTTTCTCTGTTTTTATTCATTTTCGTGACTTTTTGAGATTGTGTTCCTTTTCATGACTTTCTCTGTTTTTATTCATTTTCGTGACTTTTTGAGATTCTCGTCATGTTTGTGATTTTTTTGAGATTTCCTTAATTTTCGTGACTTTATTGATGTTCATGACTTTTTGAAATTGCCTTCATGTTCTTTAGGTTTTTTGTCCATGTTCACAAGATGTTGTTCGTGTTCATGACTTTTTGAGATTTTGTTCATGTTCATGACTTTGTTTTTAATCATTTAATCAGACCTGGGACTTGAACTGTAGTCACCAGAGTTGTGGTTGTACTGTATGTCAGCAAGCTAACCGCTATGGCATTAGCGCCGATATCGGATGGGAGTATTGTTTGGTAGTTATAAGCTGAAATCTTGTTCAGTCAGTGTTATCATTTATCCAAAATTAAGCTTTTGTTTCTTTCGTGTTCTTTTAATCTGTGTTGTATACTGTAGAACTGAAGGTGAGAATTTGAAAGAAAGGGATCAAATGAAGTACGTAAGTAAGTATTTATTTATTTATTTATAAGGGTTCTTCTTAATGATTCTACAAATATAAATGGTGATTAACGTGTAAAAAATTAATCTTTACCTCTATAGTAAGGGTTGACAATGACACAAAGTCAAAAAGACATTTTTATTAAACAACATACATTTGTCTTGGTGACAGGAACTTCCGGTGCAGAAAAATGACAAAGGGATTTACAGACAGAGGAGGAAAACACAGGTAGCATCAATTATGTGCCTCTTCATTTTCTGGAGCACTGTGGAATAAAGTTCCTCTTTTCTCCTCACGGCTCATGATTTTCTTGACACAACTGAAGAGGTTTTTTTCTTCTCTCCGTTTAACCTTTTCTGGAACAATCACTTGGCCCCGCTTCCTTGATCCACCTTTCCATGATCCTCCTGTCAGCATGGGATGATTTGCATGAAACTCCTCCCATGATTTCAAGTGCTGCATCAGGAGGATGTTGTGAAAAAACATGTCAGGATACCTGATCACTTCAGAGAACAAAACTGCACATACTGCAATGGCGTCTTGAGGAGTCTGTATATAACGATCGACTTTGTCACGGTTCCCATTCATGTACAACCACACTGTCTCCGAATATTTCTTATTGAAACATCTTGACGTTTTCAGTGTTGCATAAGAAAGTCTATTGTCATGAAGGGTTATGCCTTGCTCATCTTTTTTGACTGGACAACAGTACAGATCATTTGATCGCATCTGTATCATGAATTTACCAACTAAAAAGTCAGTGGCCTGCATGTCCTTTTTATGCCAAGATTCAATGAGAAAACATATTACTGCAACATAATGAGGAAAGCTTGTTAATCTGATCGGTGCTCGCCATATGTTGTCACTGACTGACACTTGGGTAGCACTGGCCTGAATTGTTGCAGCAGAACACCCCTCCCAGGGAGTGTGCACTTTAAACGCTCCATCCAGCATTTTTGCAGAGGGATCTCCAACATTTGTCCTTAGATGAAATACATCAACAGGCTCGTTCAGAAAGTGCTTCTCTTTCATCTTCTCTGGATCGAAGGAGAGAAGGACTTCTGGCTTGCTGTCGTTCCTCTCGAACCTGGACTGCATAGATGCCAAAAGCAGAGCTGTGCACAGATATTTCAGAAGCAGTAGCCGAAATTTAGCCCAAATATTCTTCAGTGATTATCACTGAAGTCCAAATATTGTTCAGTGTTGATCTTTAATAGTCGAAATATTGTACAGTTTTCATCACTAATAGCCGAAATCTTGTTCGGTCAATGGGACAATTCTCATTTGCTCCAGATATTGTTCGGCGGTGATCATTAATAGTCAAAATATTCTTCAGTTTTGATCACTTATAACCCACCTCTTGTTCGGTCAATGGGACAGTTCTCATTTGCTCCAGATATTGTTCAGTGTTTATCATTAATAGTCAAAATATTCTTCAGTTTTGATCACTTATAACCCACCTCTTGTTCGGTCAATGGGACAGTTCTCATTTGCTCCAGATATTGTTCGGCGGTGATCATTAATAGTCAAAATATTCTTCAGTTTGTATCCCTTAGAGCCGAGATTTTTTTCATGTTCGTGGCTTTTTGATATTGTATTCATTTTCATGACTTTCCCTGTTTCAATTTTTTTCGTGACTTTTTGAGATTTTGTTCATGTTCATGACTTTCTCTGTTTTTATTCATTTTCGTGACTTTCTCTGTTTTTATTCATTTTCGTGACTTTCGCTGTTTTTATTCATTTTCGTGACTTTTTGAGATTTTGTTCATGTTCGTGGCTTTTTGATATTGTATTCATTTTCATGACTTTCCCTGTTTCTATTTTTTTCGTGACTTTTTGAGATTTGGTTTATGACTTTTTCAGATTTTTTTTCATGTTCATGACTTTCTCTGTTTTTATTCATTTTCGTGACTTTTTGAGATTTTCTTCATGTTCATGTTCATGACTTTTTGAGATTTTGTTCATTTTCATGACTTTCTCTGTTTTTATTCATTTTCGTGACTTTTTGAGATTTTTTTCATGTTCATGACTTTCTCTGTGTTTATTCATTTTCGTGACTTTTTGAGATTTTGTTCATGTGCATGACTTTTTGAGATTTTGTTCATTTTCATGAATTTCTCAGTTTTTATTCATTTTCGTGACTTTTTGAGATTTTTTTTAATGTTCGTGACTTTTTTAGATTCTCGTCATGTTTGTGATTTTTTTAGATTTCCTTCATTTTTGTGACTTTATTGATGTTCATGACTTTTTGAAATTGCCTTCATGTTCTTGAGGTTTTTTGTCCATGTTCACGAGATGTTGTTCGTGTTCATGACTTTTTGAGATTTTGTTCATGTTCATGACTTTGTTTTTAATCATTTTCGTGACTTTTTGAGATTTGGTTTATGACTTTTTCAGATTTTTTTCATTTTCATGACTTTCTCTGTTTTTATTCATTTTCGTGACTTTTTGAGATTGTGTTCATTTTCATGACTTTCTCTGTTTTTATTCATTTTCGTGACTTTTTGAGATTTTGTTCATGTTCATTACTTTTTGAGATTGTGCTCATGCTCTTGGCTTTTTTATTTTATGCATTTTCATGACTTTTAAAGATATTGTTAATTTTCGTGACTTTTTGAGATTTTTTTCATGTTCATGTCTCTTTGGTATTGTATTCATTTTCATGATTTTCCCTGTTTCTATTTTTTTCGTGACTTTTTGAGATTTGGTTTATGACTTTTTCAGATTTTGTTCATGTTCATGACTTTTTGAGATCGTGTTCATTTTCATGACTTTCTCTGTTTTTATTCATTTTCGTGACTTTTTGAGATTGTGTTCCTTCTCATGACTTTCTCTGTTTTTATTCATTTTCGTGACTTTTTGAGATTTTGTTCATGTTCATGACTTTTTGAGATTGTGTTCATTTTCATGACTTTTTGAGATTTTTTGCATTTTCATATCTTTTTGAGACTGAGTTCATGTTCTTGACTTTTTGAGATTTTGTTTATGTTTGTGGCTTTTTTAGATGATATTCATTCTCATGACTTTCCCTGTTTTTATTCGTTTTCATGACTTTTTGAGAATTTATTTATATTCATGACTTTTTGGGATTTTGTTCATGTTCATGGTGTTTTGAGACTTTGTTCATTTTCATGACTTTCCCTGTTTTCATTCATTTTCGCTACGTTTTGAGATTGTGCTCATGCTCTTGGCTTTTTTATTTCATGCATTTTAATGAATTTTAAAGATATTGTTCATTTTCGTGACTTTCCCTGTTTCTATTTTTTTCGTGACTTTTTGAGATTTTGTTCATGTTCATGACTTTCTCTGTTTTTATTCATTTTCGTGACTTTCTCTGTTTTTATTCATTTTCGTGACTTTCGCTGTTTTTATTCATTTTCGTGACTTTTTGAGATTTTGTTCATGTTCGTGGCTTTTTGATATTGTATTCATTTTCATGACTTTCCCTGTTTCTATTTTTTTCATGACTTTTTGAGATTTGGTTTATGACTTTTTCAGATTTTTTTCATGTTCATGACTTTCTCTGTTTTTATTCATTTTCGTGACTTTTTCAGATTTTGTTCATGTTCATGACTTTTTGAGATTGTGTTCGTTTTCATGACTTTCTCTGTTTTTATTCATTTTCGTGACTTTTTGAGATTGTGTTCATGTTCATGACTTTTTCTGTTTTTATTCATTTTCGTGACTTTTTGAGATCGTGTTCATTTTCATGACTTTCTCTGTTTTATTCATTTTCGTGACTTTGAGATTGTGTTCCTTTTCATGACTTTCTCTGTTTTTATTCATTTTCATGACTTTTTGAGATTTTGTTCATGTTCAGGACTTTTTGGTATTTTGTTCATTTTCATGACTTTCCCTGTTTCTATTTTTTTCGTGACTTTTTGAGATTTGGTTTATGACTTTTTCAGATTTTTTTCATGTTCATGACTTTCTCTGTTTTTATTGAAAACTGTTTTAAAGTTTTCATGACTTTTTGAAATTGCCTTCATGTTCTTTAGGTTTTTTGTCCATGTTCACAAGATGTTGTTCGTGTTCATGACTTTTTGAGATTTTGTTCATGTTCATGACTTTGTTTTTAATCATTTAATCAGACCTGGGACTTGAACTGTAGTCACCAGAGTTGTGGTTGTACTGTATGTCAGCAAGCTAACCGCTATGGCATTAGCGCCGATATCGGATGGGAGTATTGTTTGGTAGTTATAAGCTGAAATCTTGTTCAGTCAGTGTTATCATTTATCCAAAATTAAGCTTTTGTTTCTTTCGTGTTCTTTTAATCTGTGTTGTATACTGTAGAACTGAAGGTGAGAATTTGAAAGAAAGGGATCAAATGAAGTACGTAAGTAAGTATTTATTTATTTATTTATAAGGGTTCTTCTTAATGATTCTACAAATATAAATGGTGATTAACGTGTAAAAAATTTATCTTTACCTCTATAGTAAGGGTTGACAATGACACAAAGTCAAAAAGACATTTTTATTAAACAACATACATTTGTCTTGGTGACAGGAACTTCCGGTGCAGAAAAATGACAAAGGGATTTACAGACAGAGGAGGAAAACACAGGTAGCATCAATTATGTGCCTCTTCATTTTCTGGAGCACTGTGGAATAAAGTTCCTCTTTTCTCCTCACGGCTCATGATTTTCTTGACACAACTGAAGAGGTTTTTTTCTTCTCTCCGTTTAACCTTTTCTGGAACAATCACTTGGCCCCGCTTCCTTGATCCACCTTTCCATGATCCTCCTGTCAGCATGGGATGATTTGCATGAAACTCCTCCCATGATTTCAAGTGCTGCATCAGGAGGATGTTGTGAAAAAACATGTCAGGATACCTGATCACTTCAGAGAACAAAACTGCACATACTGCAATGGCGTCTTGAGGAGTCTGTATATAACGATCGACTTTGTCACGGTTCCCATTCATGTACAACCACACTGTCTCCGAATATTTCTTATTGAAACATCTTGACGTTTTCAGTGTTGCATAAGAAAGTCTATTGTCATGAAGGGTTATGCCTTGCTCATCTTTTTTGACTGGACAACAGTACAGATCATTTGATCGCATCTGTATCATGAATTTACCAACTAAAAAGTCAGTGGCCTGCATGTCCTTTTTATGCCAAGATTCAATGAGAAAACATATTACTGCAACATAATGAGGAAAGCTTGTTAATCTGATCGGTGCTCGCCATATGTTGTCACTGACTGACACTTGGGTAGCACTGGCCTGAATTGTTGCAGCAGAACACCCCTCCCAGGGAGTGTGCACTTTAAACGCTCCATCCAGCATTTTTGCAGAGGGATCTCCAACATTTGTCCTTAGATGAAATACATCAACAGGCTCGTTCAGAAAGTGCTTCTCTTTCATCTTCTCTGGATCGAAGGAGAGAAGGACTTCTGGCTTGCTGTCGTTCCTCTCGAACCTGGACTGCATAGATGCCAAAAGCAGAGCTGTGCACAGATATTTCAGAAGCAGTAGCCGAAATTTAGCCCAAATATTCTTCAGTGATTATCACTGAAGTCCAAATATTGTTCAGTGTTGATCTTTAATAGTCGAAATATTGTACAGTTTTCATCACTAATAGCCGAAATCTTGTTCGGTCAATGGGACAATTCTCATTTGCTCCAGATATTGTTCGGCGGTGATCATTAATAGTCAAAATATTCTTCAGTTTTGATCACTTATAACCCACCTCTTGTTCGGTCAATGGGACAGTTCTCATTTGCTCCAGATATTGTTCAGTGTTTATCATTAATAGTCAAAATATTCTTCAGTTTTGATCACTTATAACCCACCTCTTGTTCGGTCAATGGGACAGTTCTCATTTGCTCCAGATATTGTTCGGCGGTGATCATTAATAGTCAAAATATTCTTCAGTTTGTATCCCTTAGAGCCGAGATTTTTTTCATGTTCGTGGCTTTTTGATATTGTATTCATTTTCATGACTTTCCCTGTTTCAATTTTTTTCGTGACTTTTTGAGATTTTGTTCATGTTCATGACTTTCTCTGTTTTTATTCATTTTCGTGACTTTCTCTGTTTTTATTCATTTTCGTGACTTTCGCTGTTTTTATTCATTTTCGTGACTTTTTGAGATTTTGTTCATGTTCGTGGCTTTTTGATATTGTATTCATTTTCATGACTTTCCCTGTTTCTATTTTTTTCGTGACTTTTTGAGATTTGGTTTATGACTTTTTCAGATTTTTTTTCATGTTCATGACTTTCTCTGTTTTTATTCATTTTCGTGACTTTTTGAGATTTTCTTCATGTTCATGTTCATGACTTTTTGAGATTTTGTTCATTTTCATGACTTTCTCTGTTTTTATTCATTTTCGTGACTTTTTGAGATTTTTTTCATGTTCATGACTTTCTCTGTGTTTATTCATTTTCGTGACTTTTTGAGATTTTGTTCATGTGCATGACTTTTTGAGATTTTGTTCATTTTCATGAATTTCTCAGTTTTTATTCATTTTCGTGACTTTTTGAGATTTTTTTTAATGTTCGTGACGTTTTTAGATTCTCGTCATGTTTGTGATTTTTTTAGATTTCCTTCATTTTTGTGACTTTATTGATGTTCATGACTTTTTGAAATTGCCTTCATGTTCTTGAGGTTTTTTGTCCATGTTCACGAGATGTTGTTCGTGTTCATGACTTTTTGAGATTTTGTTCATGTTCATGACTTTGTTTTTAATCATTTTCGTGACTTTTTGAGATTTGGTTTATGACTTTTTCAGATTTTTTTCATTTTCATGACTTTCTCTGTTTTTATTCATTTTCGTGACTTTTTGAGATTGTGTTCATTTTCATGACTTTCTCTGTTTTTATTCATTTTCGTGACTTTTTGAGATTTTGTTCATGTTCATTACTTTTTGAGATTGTGCTCATGCTCTTGGCTTTTTTATTTTATGCATTTTCATGACTTTTAAAGATATTGTTAATTTTCGTGACTTTTTGAGATTTTTTTCATGTTCATGTCTCTTTGGTATTGTATTCATTTTCATGATTTTCCCTGTTTCTATTTTTTTCGTGACTTTTTGAGATTTGGTTTATGACTTTTTCAGATTTTGTTCATGTTCATGACTTTTTGAGATCGTGTTCATTTTCATGACTTTCTCTGTTTTTATTCATTTTCGTGACTTTTTGAGATTGTGTTCCTTCTCATGACTTTCTCTGTTTTTATTCATTTTCGTGACTTTTTGAGATTTTGTTCATGTTCATGACTTTTTGAGATTGTGTTCATTTTCATGACTTTTTGAGATTTTTTGCATTTTCATATCTTTTTGAGACTGAGTTCATGTTCTTGACTTTTTGAGATTTTGTTTATGTTTGTGGCTTTTTTAGATGATATTCATTCTCATGACTTTCCCTGTTTTTATTCGTTTTCATGACTTTTTGAGAATTTATTTATATTCATGACTTTTTGGGATTTTGTTCATGTTCATGGTGTTTTGAGACTTTGTTCATTTTCATGACTTTCCCTGTTTTCATTCATTTTCGCTACGTTTTGAGATTGTGCTCATGCTCTTGGCTTTTTTATTTCATGCATTTTAATGAATTTTAAAGATATTGTTCATTTTCGTGACTTTCCCTGTTTCTATTTTTTTCGTGACTTTTTGAGATTTTGTTCATGTTCATGACTTTCTCTGTTTTTATTCATTTTCGTGACTTTCTCTGTTTTTATTCATTTTCGTGACTTTCGCTGTTTTTATTCATTTTCGTGACTTTTTGAGATTTTGTTCATGTTCGTGGCTTTTTGATATTGTATTCATTTTCATGACTTTCCCTGTTTCTATTTTTTTCATGACTTTTTGAGATTTGGTTTATGACTTTTTCAGATTTTTTTCATGTTCATGACTTTCTCTGTTTTTATTCATTTTCGTGACTTTTTCAGATTTTGTTCATGTTCATGACTTTTTGAGATTGTGTTCGTTTTCATGACTTTCTCTGTTTTTATTCATTTTCGTGACTTTTTGAGATTGTGTTCATGTTCATGACTTTTTCTGTTTTTATTCATTTTCGTGACTTTTTGAGATCGTGTTCATTTTCATGACTTTCTCTGTTTTATTCATTTTCGTGACTTTGAGATTGTGTTCCTTTTCATGACTTTCTCTGTTTTTATTCATTTTCATGACTTTTTGAGATTTTGTTCATGTTCAGGACTTTTTGGTATTTTGTTCATTTTCATGACTTTCCCTGTTTCTATTTTTTTCGTGACTTTTTGAGATTTGGTTTATGACTTTTTCAGATTTTTTTCATGTTCATGACTTTCTCTGTTTTTATTGAAAACTGTTTTAAAGTTTTCATGACTTTTTGAAATTGCCTTCATGTTCTTTAGGTTTTTTGTCCATGTTCACAAGATGTTGTTCGTGTTCATGACTTTTTGAGATTTTGTTCATGTTCATGACTTTGTTTTTAATCATTTAATCAGACCTGGGACTTGAACTGTAGTCACCAGAGTTGTGGTTGTACTGTATGTCAGCAAGCTAACCGCTATGGCATTAGCGCCGATATCGGATGGGAGTATTGTTTGGTAGTTATAAGCTGAAATCTTGTTCAGTCAGTGTTATCATTTATCCAAAATTAAGCTTTTGTTTCTTTCGTGTTCTTTTAATCTGTGTTGTATACTGTAGAACTGAAGGTGAGAATTTGAAAGAAAGGGATCAAATGAAGTACGTAAGTAAGTATTTATTTATTTATTTATAAGGGTTCTTCTTAATGATTCTACAAATATAAATGGTGATTAACGTGTAAAAAATTTATCTTTACCTCTATAGTAAGGGTTGACAATGACACAAAGTCAAAAAGACATTTTTATTAAACAACATACATTTGTCTTGGTGACAGGAACTTCCGGTGCAGAAAAATGACAAAGGGATTTACAGACAGAGGAGGAAAACACAGGTAGCATCAATTATGTGCCTCTTCATTTTCTGGAGCACTGTGGAATAAAGTTCCTCTTTTCTCCTCACGGCTCATGATTTTCTTGACACAACTGAAGAGGTTTTTTTCTTCTCTCCGTTTAACCTTTTCTGGAACAATCACTTGGCCCCGCTTCCTTGATCCACCTTTCCATGATCCTCCTGTCAGCATGGGATGATTTGCATGAAACTCCTCCCATGATTTCAAGTGCTGCATCAGGAGGATGTTGTGAAAAAACATGTCAGGATACCTGATCACTTCAGAGAACAAAACTGCACATACTGCAATGGCGTCTTGAGGAGTCTGTATATAACGATCGACTTTGTCACGGTTCCCATTCATGTACAACCACACTGTCTCCGAATATTTCTTATTGAAACATCTTGACGTTTTCAGTGTTGCATAAGAAAGTCTATTGTCATGAAGGGTTATGCCTTGCTCATCTTTTTTGACTGGACAACAGTACAGATCATTTGATCGCATCTGTATCATGAATTTACCAACTAAAAAGTCAGTGGCCTGCATGTCCTTTTTATGCCAAGATTCAATGAGAAAACATATTACTGCAACATAATGAGGAAAGCTTGTTAATCTGATCGGTGCTCGCCATATGTTGTCACTGACTGACACTTGGGTAGCACTGGCCTGAATTGTTGCAGCAGAACACCCCTCCCAGGGAGTGTGCACTTTAAACGCTCCATCCAGCATTTTTGCAGAGGGATCTCCAACATTTGTCCTTAGATGAAATACATCAACAGGCTCGTTCAGAAAGTGCTTCTCTTTCATCTTCTCTGGATCGAAGGAGAGAAGGACTTCTGGCTTGCTGTCGTTCCTCTCGAACCTGGACTGCATAGATGCCAAAAGCAGAGCTGTGCACAGATATTTCAGAAGCAGTAGCCGAAATTTAGCCCAAATATTCTTCAGTGATTATCACTGAAGTCCAAATATTGTTCAGTGTTGATCTTTAATAGTCGAAATATTGTACAGTTTTCATCACTAATAGCCGAAATCTTGTTCGGTCAATGGGACAATTCTCATTTGCTCCAGATATTGTTCGGCGGTGATCATTAATAGTCAAAATATTCTTCAGTTTTGATCACTTATAACCCACCTCTTGTTCGGTCAATGGGACAGTTCTCATTTGCTCCAGATATTGTTCAGTGTTTATCATTAATAGTCAAAATATTCTTCAGTTTTGATCACTTATAACCCACCTCTTGTTCGGTCAATGGGACAGTTCTCATTTGCTCCAGATATTGTTCGGCGGTGATCATTAATAGTCAAAATATTCTTCAGTTTGTATCCCTTAGAGCCGAGATTTTTTTCATGTTCGTGGCTTTTTGATATTGTATTCATTTTCATGACTTTCCCTGTTTCAATTTTTTTCGTGACTTTTTGAGATTTTGTTCATGTTCATGACTTTCTCTGTTTTTATTCATTTTCGTGACTTTCTCTGTTTTTATTCATTTTCGTGACTTTCGCTGTTTTTATTCATTTTCGTGACTTTTTGAGATTTTGTTCATGTTCGTGGCTTTTTGATATTGTATTCATTTTCATGACTTTCCCTGTTTCTATTTTTTTCGTGACTTTTTGAGATTTGGTTTATGACTTTTTCAGATTTTTTTTCATGTTCATGACTTTCTCTGTTTTTATTCATTTTCGTGACTTTTTGAGATTTTTTTCATGTTCATGTTCATGACTTTTTGAGATTTTGTTCATTTTCATGACTTTCTCTGTTTTTATTCATTTTCGTGACTTTTTGAGATTTTTTTCATGTTCATGACTTTCTCTGTGTTTATTCATTTTCGTGACTTTTTGAGATTTTTTTTAATGTTCGTGACTTTTTTAGATTCTCGTCATGTTTGTGATTTTTTTAGATTTCCTTCATTTTTGTGACTTTATTGATGTTCATGACTTTTTGAAATTGCCTTCATGTTCTTGAGGTTTTTTGTCCATGTTCACGAGATGTTGTTCGTGTTCATGACTTTTTGAGATTTTGTTCATGTTCATGACTTTGTTTTTAATCATTTTCGTGACTTTTTGAGATTTGGTTTATGACTTTTTCAGATTTTTTTCATTTTCATGACTTTCTCTGTTTTTATTCATTTTCGTGACTTTTTGAGATTGTGTTCATTTTCATGACTTTCTCTGTTTTTATTCATTTTCGTGACTTTTTGAGATTTTGTTCATGTTCATTACTTTTTGAGATTGTGCTCATGCTCTTGGCTTTTTTATTTTATGCATTTTCATGACTTTTAAAGATATTGTTAATTTTCGTGACTTTTTGAGATTTTTTTCATGTTCATGTCTCTTTGGTATTGTATTCATTTTCATGATTTTCCCTGTTTCTATTTTTTTCGTGACTTTTTGAGATTTGGTTTATGACTTTTTCAGATTTTGTTCATGTTCATGACTTTTTGAGATCGTGTTCATTTTCATGACTTTCTCTGTTTTTATTCATTTTCGTGACTTTTTGAGATTGTGTTCCTTCTCATGACTTTCTCTGTTTTTATTCATTTTCGTGACTTTTTGAGATTTTGTTCATGTTCATGACTTTTTGAGATTGTGTTCATTTTCATGACTTTTTGAGATTTTTTGCATTTTCATATCTTTTTGAGACTGAGTTCATGTTCTTGACTTTTTGAGATTTTGTTTATGTTTGTGGCTTTTTTAGATGATATTCATTCTCATGACTTTCCCTGTTTTTATTCGTTTTCATGACTTTTTGAGAATTTATTTATATTCATGACTTTTTGGGATTTTGTTCATGTTCATGGTGTTTTGAGACTTTGTTCATTTTCATGACTTTCCCTGTTTTCATTCATTTTCGCTACGTTTTGAGATTGTGCTCATGCTCTTGGCTTTTTTATTTCATGCATTTTAATGAATTTTAAAGATATTGTTCATTTTCGTGACTTTCCCTGTTTCTATTTTTTTCGTGACTTTTTGAGATTTTGTTCATGTTCATGACTTTCTCTGTTTTTATTCATTTTCGTGACTTTCTCTGTTTTTATTCATTTTCGTGACTTTCGCTGTTTTTATTCATTTTCGTGACTTTTTGAGATTTTGTTCATGTTCGTGGCTTTTTGATATTGTATTCATTTTCATGACTTTCCCTGTTTCTATTTTTTTCATGACTTTTTGAGATTTGGTTTATGACTTTTTCAGATTTTTTTCATGTTCATGACTTTCTCTGTTTTTATTCATTTTCGTGACTTTTTCAGATTTTGTTCATGTTCATGACTTTTTGAGATTGTGTTCGTTTTCATGACTTTCTCTGTTTTTATTCATTTTCGTGACTTTTTGAGATTGTGTTCATGTTCATGACTTTTTCTGTTTTTATTCATTTTCGTGACTTTTTGAGATCGTGTTCATTTTCATGACTTTCTCTGTTTTATTCATTTTCGTGACTTTGAGATTGTGTTCCTTTTCATGACTTTCTCTGTTTTTATTCATTTTCATGACTTTTTGAGATTTTGTTCATGTTCAGGACTTTTTGATATTTTGTTCATTTTCATGACTTTCCCTGTTTCTATTTTTTTCGTGACTTTTTGAGATTTGGTTTATGACTTTTTCAGATTTTTTTCATGTTCATGACTTTCTCTGTTTTTATTCATTTTCGTGACTTTTTCAGATTTTGTTCATGTTCATGACTTTTTGAGATTGTGTTCGTTTTCATGACTTTCTCTGTTTTTATTCATTTTCGTGACTTTTTGAGATTGTGTTCATGTTCATGACTTTCTCTGTTTTTATTCATTTTCGTGACTTTTTGAGATTGTGTTCATTTTCATGATTTTCTCTGTTTTTATTCATTTTCGTGCTCATGCTCTTGGCTTTTTTATTTTATGCATTTTCATGACTTTTAAAGATATTGTTAATTTTCGTGACTTTTTGAGATTTTTTTCATGTTCATGTCTCTTTGGTATTGTATTCATTTTCATGACTCTCCCTGTTTCTATTTTTTTCGTGACTTTTTGAGATTTGGTTTATGACTTTTTCAGATTTTTTTTCATGTTCATTACTTTCTCTGTTTTTATTCATTTTCGTGACTTTTTGAGATTGTGTTCCTTTTCATGACTTTCTCTGTTTTTATTCATTTTCGTGACTTTTTGAGATTCTCGTCATGTTTGTGATTTTTTTGAGATTTCCTTAATTTTCGTGACTTTATTGATGTTCATGACTTTTTGAAATTGCCTTCATGTTCTTTAGGTTTTTTGTCCATGTTCACAAGATGTTGTTCGTGTTCATGACTTTTTGAGATTTTGTTCATGTTCATGACTTTGTTTTTAATCATTTAATCAGACCTGGGACTTGAACTGTAGTCACCAGAGTTGTGGTTGTACTGTATGTCAGCAAGCTAACCGCTATGGCATTAGCGCCGATATCGGATTGGGAGTATTGTTTGGTAGTTATAAGCTGAAATCTTGTTCAGTCAGTGTTATCATTTATCCAAAATTAAGCTTTTGTTTCTTTCGTGTTCTTTTAATCTGTGTTGTATACTGTAGAACTGAAGGTGAGAATTTGAAAGAAAGGGATCAAATGAAGTACGTAAGTAAGTATTTATTTATTTATTTATAAGGGTTCTTCTTAATGATTCTACAAATATAAATGGTGATTAACGTGTAAAAAATTAATCTTTACCTCTATAGTAAGGGTTGACAATGACACAAAGTCAAAAAGACATTTTTATTAAACAACATACATTTGTCTTGGTGACAGGAACTTCCGGTGCAGAAAAATGACAAAGGGATTTACAGACAGAGGAGGAAAACACAGGTAGCATCAATTATGTGCCTCTTCATTTTCTGGAGCACTGTGGAATAAAGTTCCTCTTTTCTCCTCACGGCTCATGATTTTCTTGACACAACTGAAGAGGTTTTTTTCTTCTCTCCGTTTAACCTTTTCTGGAACAATCACTTGGCCCCGCTTCCTTGATCCACCTTTCCATGATCCTCCTGTCAGCATGGGATGATTTGCATGAAACTCCTCCCATGATTTCAAGTGCTGCATCAGGAGGATGTTGTGAAAAAACATGTCAGGATACCTGATCACTTCAGAGAACAAAACTGCACATACTGCAATGGCGTCTTGAGGAGTCTGTATATAACGATCGACTTTGTCACGGTTCCCATTCATGTACAACCACACTGTCTCCGAATATTTCTTATTGAAACATCTTGACGTTTTCAGTGTTGCATAAGAAAGTCTATTGTCATGAAGGGTTATGCCTTGCTCATCTTTTTTGACTGGACAACAGTACAGATCATTTGATCGCATCTGTATCATGAATTTACCAACTAAAAAGTCAGTGGCCTGCATGTCCTTTTTATGCCAAGATTCAATGAGAAAACATATTACTGCAACATAATGAGGAAAGCTTGTTAATCTGATCGGTGCTCGCCATATGTTGTCACTGACTGACACTTGGGTAGCACTGGCCTGAATTGTTGCAGCAGAACACCCCTCCCAGGGAGTGTGCACTTTAAACGCTCCATCCAGCATTTTTGCAGAGGGATCTCCAACATTTGTCCTTAGATGAAATACATCAACAGGCTCGTTCAGAAAGTGCTTCTCTTTCATCTTCTCTGGATCGAAGGAGAGAAGGACTTCTGGCTTGCTGTCGTTCCTCTCGAACCTGGACTGCATAGATGCCAAAAGCAGAGCTGTGCACAGATATTTCAGAAGCAGTAGCCGAAATTTAGCCCAAATATTCTTCAGTGATTATCACTGAAGTCCAAATATTGTTCAGTGTTGATCTTTAATAGTCGAAATATTGTACAGTTTTCATCACTAATAGCCGAAATCTTGTTCGGTCAATGGGACAATTCTCATTTGCTCCAGATATTGTTCGGCGGTGATCATTAATAGTCAAAATATTCTTCAGTTTTGATCACTTATAACCCACCTCTTGTTCGGTCAATGGGACAGTTCTCATTTGCTCCAGATATTGTTCAGTGTTTATCATTAATAGTCAAAATATTCTTCAGTTTTGATCACTTATAACCCACCTCTTGTTCGGTCAATGGGACAGTTCTCATTTGCTCCAGATATTGTTCGGCGGTGATCATTAATAGTCAAAATATTCTTCAGTTTGTATCCCTTAGAGCCGAGATTTTTTTCATGTTCGTGGCTTTTTGATATTGTATTCATTTTCATGACTTTCCCTGTTTCTATTTTTTTCGTGACTTTTTGAGATTTTGTTCATGTTCATGACTTTCTCTGTTTTTATTCATTTTCGTGACTTTCTCTGTTTTTATTCATTTTCGTGACTTTCGCTGTTTTTATTCATTTTCGTGACTTTTTGAGATTTTGTTCATGTTCGTGGCTTTTTGATATTGTATTCATTTTCATGACTTTCCCTGTTTCTATTTTTTTCGTGACTTTTTGAGATTTGGTTTATGACTTTTTCAGATTTTTTTTCATGTTCATGACTTTCTCTGTTTTTATTCATTTTCGTGACTTTTTGAGATTTTCTTCATGTTCATGACTTTCTCTGTGTTTATTCATTTTCGTGACTTTTTGAGATTTTGTTCATGTGCATGACTTTTTGAGATTTTGTTCATTTTCATGAATTTCTCAGTTTTTATTCATTTTCGTGACTTTTTGAGATTTTTTTTAATGTTCGTGACTTTTTTAGATTCTCGTCATGTTTGTGATTTTTTTAGATTTCCTTCATTTTTGTGACTTTATTGATGTTCATGACTTTTTGAAATTGCCTTCATGTTCTTGAGGTTTTTTGTCCATGTTCACGAGATGTTGTTCGTGTTCATGACTTTTTGAGATTTTGTTCATGTTCATGACTTTGTTTTTAATCATTTTCGTGACTTTTTGAGATTTGGTTTATGACTTTTTCAGATTTTTTTCATTTTCATGACTTTCTCTGTTTTTATTCATTTTCGTGACTTTTTGAGATTGTGTTCATTTTCATGACTTTCTCTGTTTTTATTCATTTTCGTGACTTTTTGAGATTTTGTTCATGTTCATTACTTTTTGAGATTGTGCTCATGCTCTTGGCTTTTTTATTTTATGCATTTTCATGACTTTTAAAGATATTGTTAATTTTCGTGACTTTTTGAGATTTTTTTCATGTTCATGTCTCTTTGGTATTGTATTCATTTTCATGATTTTCCCTGTTTCTATTTTTTTCGTGACTTTTTGAGATTTGGTTTATGACTTTTTCAGATTTTGTTCATGTTCATGACTTTTTGAGATCGTGTTCATTTTCATGACTTTCTCTGTTTTTATTCATTTTCGTGACTTTTTGAGATTGTGTTCCTTCTCATGACTTTCTCTGTTTTTATTCATTTTCGTGACTTTTTGAGATTTTGTTCATGTTCATGACTTTTTGAGATTGTGTTCATTTTCATGACTTTTTGAGATTTTTTGCATTTTCATATCTTTTTGAGACTGAGTTCATGTTCTTGACTTTTTGAGATTTTGTTTATGTTTGTGGCTTTTTTAGATGATATTCATTCTCATGACTTTCCCTGTTTTTATTCGTTTTCATGACTTTTTGAGAATTTATTTATATTCATGACTTTTTGGGATTTTGTTCATGTTCATGGTGTTTTGAGACTTTGTTCATTTTCATGACTTTCCCTGTTTTCATTCATTTTCGCTACGTTTTGAGATTGTGCTCATGCTCTTGGCTTTTTTATTTCATGCATTTTAATGAATTTTAAAGATATTGTTCATTTTCGTGACTTTCCCTGTTTCTATTTTTTTCGTGACTTTTTGAGATTTTGTTCATGTTCATGACTTTCTCTGTTTTTATTCATTTTCGTGACTTTCTCTGTTTTTATTCATTTTCGTGACTTTCGCTGTTTTTATTCATTTTCGTGACTTTTTGAGATTTTGTTCATGTTCGTGGCTTTTTGATATTGTATTCATTTTCATGACTTTCCCTGTTTCTATTTTTTTCATGACTTTTTGAGATTTGGTTTATGACTTTTTCAGATTTTTTTCATGTTCATGACTTTCTCTGTTTTTATTCATTTTCGTGACTTTTTCAGATTTTGTTCATGTTCATGACTTTTTGAGATTGTGTTCGTTTTCATGACTTTCTCTGTTTTTATTCATTTTCGTGACTTTTTGAGATTGTGTTCATGTTCATGACTTTTTCTGTTTTTATTCATTTTCGTGACTTTTTGAGATCGTGTTCATTTTCATGACTTTCTCTGTTTTATTCATTTTCGTGACTTTGAGATTGTGTTCCTTTTCATGACTTTCTCTGTTTTTATTCATTTTCATGACTTTTTGAGATTTTGTTCATGTTCAGGACTTTTTGATATTTTGTTCATTTTCATGACTTTCCCTGTTTCTATTTTTTTCGTGACTTTTTGAGATTTGGTTTATGACTTTTTCAGATTTTTTTCATGTTCATGACTTTCTCTGTTTTTATTCATTTTCGTGACTTTTTCAGATTTTGTTCATGTTCATGACTTTTTGAGATTGTGTTCGTTTTCATGACTTTCTCTGTTTTTATTCATTTTCGTGACTTTTTGAGATTGTGTTCATGTTCATGACTTTCTCTGTTTTTATTCATTTTCGTGACTTTTTGAGATTGTGTTCATTTTCATGATTTTCTCTGTTTTTATTCATTTTCGTGCTCATGCTCTTGGCTTTTTTATTTTATGCATTTTCATGACTTTTAAAGATATTGTTAATTTTCGTGACTTTTTGAGATTTTTTTCATGTTCATGTCTCTTTGGTATTGTATTCATTTTCATGACTCTCCCTGTTTCTATTTTTTTCGTGACTTTTTGAGATTTGGTTTATGACTTTTTCAGATTTTTTTTCATGTTCATTACTTTCTCTGTTTTTATTCATTTTCGTGACTTTTTGAGATTGTGTTCCTTTTCATGACTTTCTCTGTTTTTATTCATTTTCGTGACTTTTTGAGATTCTCGTCATGTTTGTGATTTTTTTGAGATTTCCTTAATTTTCGTGACTTTATTGATGTTCATGACTTTTTGAAATTGCCTTCATGTTCTTTAGGTTTTTTGTCCATGTTCACAAGATGTTGTTCGTGTTCATGACTTTTTGAGATTTTGTTCATGTTCATGACTTTGTTTTTAATCATTTAATCAGACCTGGGACTTGAACTGTAGTCACCAGAGTTGTGGTTGTACTGTATGTCAGCAAGCTAACCGCTATGGCATTAGCGCCGATATCGGATTGGGAGTATTGTTTGGTAGTTATAAGCTGAAATCTTGTTCAGTCAGTGTTATCATTTATCCAAAATTAAGCTTTTGTTTCTTTCGTGTTCTTTTAATCTGTGTTGTATACTGTAGAACTGAAGGTGAGAATTTGAAAGAAAGGGATCAAATGAAGTACGTAAGTAAGTATTTATTTATTTATTTATAAGGGTTCTTCTTAATGATTCTACAAATATAAATGGTGATTAACGTGTAAAAAATTAATCTTTACCTCTATAGTAAGGGTTGACAATGACACAAAGTCAAAAAGACATTTTTATTAAACAACATACATTTGTCTTGGTGACAGGAACTTCCGGTGCAGAAAAATGACAAAGGGATTTACAGACAGAGGAGGAAAACACAGGTAGCATCAATTATGTGCCTCTTCATTTTCTGGAGCACTGTGGAATAAAGTTCCTCTTTTCTCCTCACGGCTCATGATTTTCTTGACACAACTGAAGAGGTTTTTTTCTTCTCTCCGTTTAACCTTTTCTGGAACAATCACTTGGCCCCGCTTCCTTGATCCACCTTTCCATGATCCTCCTGTCAGCATGGGATGATTTGCATGAAACTCCTCCCATGATTTCAAGTGCTGCATCAGGAGGATGTTGTGAAAAAACATGTCAGGATACCTGATCACTTCAGAGAACAAAACTGCACATACTGCAATGGCGTCTTGAGGAGTCTGTATATAACGATCGACTTTGTCACGGTTCCCATTCATGTACAACCACACTGTCTCCGAATATTTCTTATTGAAACATCTTGACGTTTTCAGTGTTGCATAAGAAAGTCTATTGTCATGAAGGGTTATGCCTTGCTCATCTTTTTTGACTGGACAACAGTACAGATCATTTGATCGCATCTGTATCATGAATTTACCAACTAAAAAGTCAGTGGCCTGCATGTCCTTTTTATGCCAAGATTCAATGAGAAAACATATTACTGCAACATAATGAGGAAAGCTTGTTAATCTGATCGGTGCTCGCCATATGTTGTCACTGACTGACACTTGGGTAGCACTGGCCTGAATTGTTGCAGCAGAACACCCCTCCCAGGGAGTGTGCACTTTAAACGCTCCATCCAGCATTTTTGCAGAGGGATCTCCAACATTTGTCCTTAGATGAAATACATCAACAGGCTCGTTCAGAAAGTGCTTCTCTTTCATCTTCTCTGGATCGAAGGAGAGAAGGACTTCTGGCTTGCTGTCGTTCCTCTCGAACCTGGACTGCATAGATGCCAAAAGCAGAGCTGTGCACAGATATTTCAGAAGCAGTAGCCGAAATTTAGCCCAAATATTCTTCAGTGATTATCACTGAAGTCCAAATATTGTTCAGTGTTGATCTTTAATAGTCGAAATATTGTACAGTTTTCATCACTAATAGCCGAAATCTTGTTCGGTCAATGGGACAATTCTCATTTGCTCCAGATATTGTTCGGCGGTGATCATTAATAGTCAAAATATTCTTCAGTTTTGATCACTTATAACCCACCTCTTGTTCGGTCAATGGGACAGTTCTCATTTGCTCCAGATATTGTTCAGTGTTTATCATTAATAGTCAAAATATTCTTCAGTTTTGATCACTTATAACCCACCTCTTGTTCGGTCAATGGGACAGTTCTCATTTGCTCCAGATATTGTTCGGCGGTGATCATTAATAGTCAAAATATTCTTCAGTTTGTATCCCTTAGAGCCGAGATTTTTTTCATGTTCGTGGCTTTTTGATATTGTATTCATTTTCATGACTTTCCCTGTTTCTATTTTTTTCGTGACTTTTTGAGATTTTGTTCATGTTCATGACTTTCTCTGTTTTTATTCATTTTCGTGACTTTCTCTGTTTTTATTCATTTTCGTGACTTTCGCTGTTTTTATTCATTTTCGTGACTTTTTGAGATTTTGTTCATGTTCGTGGCTTTTTGATATTGTATTCATTTTCATGACTTTCCCTGTTTCTATTTTTTTCGTGACTTTTTGAGATTTTTTTCATGTTCATGACTTTCTCTGTTTTTATTCATTTTCGTGACTTTTTCAGATTTTGTTCATGTTCATGACTTTTTGAGATTGTGTTCGTTTTCATGACTTTCTCTGTTTTTATTCATTTTCGTGACTTTTTGAGATTGTGTTCATGTTCATGACTTTCTCTGTTTTTATTCATTTTCGTGACTTTTTGAGATCGTGTTCATTTTCATGACTTTCTCTGTTTTATTCATTTTCGTGACTTTGAGATTGTGTTCCTTTTCATGACTTTCTCTGTTTTTATTCATTTTCATGACTTTTTGAGATTTTGTTCATGTTCAGGACTTTTTGATATTTTGTTCATTTTCATGACTTTCTCTGTTCTTATTCATTTTCGTGACTTTTTGAGATTGTGTTCCTTTTCATGACTTTCTGTTTTTATTCATTTTCGTGAGTTTTTGAGATTTTTTTCATGTTCGTGGCTTTTTGATATTGTATTCATTTTCATGACTTTCCCTGTTTCTATTTTTTTCGTGACTTTTTGAGATTTGGTTTATGACTTTTTCAGATTTTTTTCATGTTCATGACTTTCTCTGTTTTTATTCATTTTCGTGACTTTTTCAGATTTTGTTCATGTTCATGACTTTTTGAGATTGTGTTCGTTTTCATGACTTTCTCTGTTTTTATTCATTTTCGTGACTTTTTGAGATTGTGTTCATGTTCATGACTTTCTCTGTTTTTATTCATTTTCGTGACTTTTTGAGATTGTGTTCATTTTCATGATTTTCTCTGTTTTTATTCATTTTCGTGCTCATGCTCTTGGCTTTTTTATTTTATGCATTTTCATGACTTTTAAAGATATTGTTAATTTTCGTGACTTTTTGAGATTTTTTTCATGTTCATGTCTCTTTGGTATTGTATTCATTTTCATGACTCTCCCTGTTTCTATTTTTTTCGTGACTTTTTGAGATTTGGTTTATGACTTTTTCAGATTTTTTTTCATGTTCATTACTTTCTCTGTTTTTATTCATTTTCGTGACTTTTTGAGATTGTGTTCCTTTTCATGACTTTCTCTGTTTTTATTCATTTTCGTGACTTTTTGAGATTCTCGTCATGTTTGTGATTTTTTTGAGATTTCCTTAATTTTCGTGACTTTATTGATGTTCATGACTTTTTGAAATTGCCTTCATGTTCTTTAGGTTTTTTGTCCATGTTCACAAGATGTTGTTCGTGTTCATGACTTTTTGAGATTTTGTTCATGTTCATGACTTTGTTTTTAATCATTTAATCAGACCTGGGACTTGAACTGTAGTCACCAGAGTTGTGGTTGTACTGTATGTCAGCAAGCTAACCGCTATGGCATTAGCGCCGATATCGGATGGGAGTATTGTTTGGTAGTTATAAGCTGAAATCTTGTTCAGTCAGTGTTATCATTTATCCAAAATTAAGCTTTTGTTTCTTTCGTGTTCTTTTAATCTGTGTTGTATACTGTAGAACTGAAGGTGAGAATTTGAAAGAAAGGGATCAAATGAAGTACGTAAGTAAGTATTTATTTATTTATTTATAAGGGTTCTTCTTAATGATTCTACAAATATAAATGGTGATTAACGTGTAAAAAATTAATCTTTACCTCTATAGTAAGGGTTGACAATGACACAAAGTCAAAAAGACATTTTTATTAAACAACATACATTTGTCTTGGTGACAGGAACTTCCGGTGCAGAAAAATGACAAAGGGATTTACAGACAGAGGAGGAAAACACAGGTAGCATCAATTATGTGCCTCTTCATTTTCTGGAGCACTGTGGAATAAAGTTCCTCTTTTCTCCTCACGGCTCATGATTTTCTTGACACAACTGAAGAGGTTTTTTTCTTCTCTCCGTTTAACCTTTTCTGGAACAATCACTTGGCCCCGCTTCCTTGATCCACCTTTCCATGATCCTCCTGTCAGCATGGGATGATTTGCATGAAACTCCTCCCATGATTTCAAGTGCTGCATCAGGAGGATGTTGTGAAAAAACATGTCAGGATACCTGATCACTTCAGAGAACAAAACTGCACATACTGCAATGGCGTCTTGAGGAGTCTGTATATAACGATCGACTTTGTCACGGTTCCCATTCATGTACAACCACACTGTCTCCGAATATTTCTTATTGAAACATCTTGACGTTTTCAGTGTTGCATAAGAAAGTCTATTGTCATGAAGGGTTATGCCTTGCTCATCTTTTTTGACTGGACAACAGTACAGATCATTTGATCGCATCTGTATCATGAATTTACCAACTAAAAAGTCAGTGGCCTGCATGTCCTTTTTATGCCAAGATTCAATGAGAAAACATATTACTGCAACATAATGAGGAAAGCTTGTTAATCTGATCGGTGCTCGCCATATGTTGTCACTGACTGACACTTGGGTAGCACTGGCCTGAATTGTTGCAGCAGAACACCCCTCCCAGGGAGTGTGCACTTTAAACGCTCCATCCAGCATTTTTGCAGAGGGATCTCCAACATTTGTCCTTAGATGAAATACATCAACAGGCTCGTTCAGAAAGTGCTTCTCTTTCATCTTCTCTGGATCGAAGGAGAGAAGGACTTCTGGCTTGCTGTCGTTCCTCTCGAACCTGGACTGCATAGATGCCAAAAGCAGAGCTGTGCACAGATATTTCAGAAGCAGTAGCCGAAATTTAGCCCAAATATTCTTCAGTGATTATCACTGAAGTCCAAATATTGTTCAGTGTTGATCTTTAATAGTCGAAATATTGTACAGTTTTCATCACTAATAGCCGAAATCTTGTTCGGTCAATGGGACAATTCTCATTTGCTCCAGATATTGTTCGGCGGTGATCATTAATAGTCAAAATATTCTTCAGTTTTGATCACTTATAACCCACCTCTTGTTCGGTCAATGGGACAGTTCTCATTTGCTCCAGATATTGTTCAGTGTTTATCATTAATAGTCAAAATATTCTTCAGTTTTGATCACTTATAACCCACCTCTTGTTCGGTCAATGGGACAGTTCTCATTTGCTCCAGATATTGTTCGGCGGTGATCATTAATAGTCAAAATATTCTTCAGTTTGTATCCCTTAGAGCCGAGATTTTTTTCATGTTCGTGGCTTTTTGATATTGTATTCATTTTCATGACTTTCCCTGTTTCAATTTTTTTCGTGACTTTTTGAGATTTTGTTCATGTTCATGACTTTCTCTGTTTTTATTCATTTTCGTGACTTTCTCTGTTTTTATTCATTTTCGTGACTTTCGCTGTTTTTATTCATTTTCGTGACTTTTTGAGATTTTGTTCATGTTCGTGGCTTTTTGATATTGTATTCATTTTCATGACTTTCCCTGTTTCTATTTTTTTCGTGACTTTTTGAGATTTGGTTTATGACTTTTTCAGATTTTTTTTCATGTTCATGACTTTCTCTGTTTTTATTCATTTTCGTGACTTTTTGAGATTTTCTTCATGTTCATGTTCATGACTTTTTGAGATTTTGTTCATTTTCATGACTTTCTCTGTTTTTATTCATTTTCGTGACTTTTTGAGATTTTTTTCATGTTCATGACTTTCTCTGTGTTTATTCATTTTCGTGACTTTTTGAGATTTTGTTCATGTGCATGACTTTTTGAGATTTTGTTCATTTTCATGAATTTCTCAGTTTTTATTCATTTTCGTGACTTTTTGAGATTTTTTTTAATGTTCGTGACTTTTTTAGATTCTCGTCATGTTTGTGATTTTTTTAGATTTCCTTCATTTTTGTGACTTTATTGATGTTCATGACTTTTTGAAATTGCCTTCATGTTCTTGAGGTTTTTTGTCCATGTTCACGAGATGTTGTTCGTGTTCATGACTTTTTGAGATTTTGTTCATGTTCATGACTTTGTTTTTAATCATTTTCGTGACTTTTTGAGATTTGGTTTATGACTTTTTCAGATTTTTTTCATTTTCATGACTTTCTCTGTTTTTATTCATTTTCGTGACTTTTTGAGATTGTGTTCATTTTCATGACTTTCTCTGTTTTTATTCATTTTCGTGACTTTTTGAGATTTTGTTCATGTTCATTACTTTTTGAGATTGTGCTCATGCTCTTGGCTTTTTTATTTTATGCATTTTCATGACTTTTAAAGATATTGTTAATTTTCGTGACTTTTTGAGATTTTTTTCATGTTCATGTCTCTTTGGTATTGTATTCATTTTCATGATTTTCCCTGTTTCTATTTTTTTCGTGACTTTTTGAGATTTGGTTTATGACTTTTTCAGATTTTGTTCATGTTCATGACTTTTTGAGATCGTGTTCATTTTCATGACTTTCTCTGTTTTTATTCATTTTCGTGACTTTTTGAGATTGTGTTCCTTCTCATGACTTTCTCTGTTTTTATTCATTTTCGTGACTTTTTGAGATTTTGTTCATGTTCATGACTTTTTGAGATTGTGTTCATTTTCATGACTTTTTGAGATTTTTTGCATTTTCATATCTTTTTGAGACTGTTCATGTTCTTGACTTTTTGAGATTTTGTTTATGTTTGTGGCTTTTTTAGATGATATTCATTCTCATGACTTTCCCTGTTTTTATTCGTTTTCATGACTTTTTGAGAATTTATTTATATTCATGACTTTTTGGGATTTTGTTCATGTTCATGGTGTTTTGAGACTTTGTTCATTTTCATGACTTTCCCTGTTTTCATTCATTTTCGCTACGTTTTGAGATTGTGCTCATGCTCTTGGCTTTTTTATTTCATGCATTTTAATGAATTTTAAAGATATTGTTCATTTTCGTGACTTTCCCTGTTTCTATTTTTTTCGTGACTTTTTGAGATTTTGTTCATGTTCATGACTTTCTCTGTTTTTATTCATTTTCGTGACTTTCTCTGTTTTTATTCATTTTCGTGACTTTCGCTGTTTTTATTCATTTTCGTGACTTTTTGAGATTTTGTTCATGTTCGTGGCTTTTTGATATTGTATTCATTTTCATGACTTTCCCTGTTTCTATTTTTTTCATGACTTTTTGAGATTTGGTTTATGACTTTTTCAGATTTTTTTCATGTTCATGACTTTCTCTGTTTTTATTCATTTTCGTGACTTTTTCAGATTTTGTTCATGTTCATGACTTTTTGAGATTGTGTTCGTTTTCATGACTTTCTCTGTTTTTATTCATTTTCGTGACTTTTTGAGATTGTGTTCATGTTCATGACTTTTTCTGTTTTTATTCATTTTCGTGACTTTTTGAGATCGTGTTCATTTTCATGACTTTCTCTGTTTTATTCATTTTCGTGACTTTGAGATTGTGTTCCTTTTCATGACTTTCTCTGTTTTTATTCATTTTCATGACTTTTTGAGATTTTGTTCATGTTCAGGACTTTTTGGTATTTTGTTCATTTTCATGACTTTCCCTGTTTCTATTTTTTTCGTGACTTTTTGAGATTTGGTTTATGACTTTTTCAGATTTTTTTCATGTTCATGACTTTCTCTGTTTTTATTGAAAACTGTTTTAAAGTTTTCATGACTTTTTGAAATTGCCTTCATGTTCTTTAGGTTTTTTGTCCATGTTCACAAGATGTTGTTCGTGTTCATGACTTTTTGAGATTTTGTTCATGTTCATGACTTTGTTTTTAATCATTTAATCAGACCTGGGACTTGAACTGTAGTCACCAGAGTTGTGGTTGTACTGTATGTCAGCAAGCTAACCGCTATGGCATTAGCGCCGATATCGGATGGGAGTATTGTTTGGTAGTTATAAGCTGAAATCTTGTTCAGTCAGTGTTATCATTTATCCAAAATTAAGCTTTTGTTTCTTTCGTGTTCTTTTAATCTGTGTTGTATACTGTAGAACTGAAGGTGAGAATTTGAAAGAAAGGGATCAAATGAAGTACGTAAGTAAGTATTTATTTATTTATTTATAAGGGTTCTTCTTAATGATTCTACAAATATAAATGGTGATTAACGTGTAAAAAATTAATCTTTACCTCTATAGTAAGGGTTGACAATGACACAAAGTCAAAAAGACATTTTTATTAAACAACATACATTTGTCTTGGTGACAGGAACTTCCGGTGCAGAAAAATGACAAAGGGATTTACAGACAGAGGAGGAAAACACAGGTAGCATCAATTATGTGCCTCTTCATTTTCTGGAGCACTGTGGAATAAAGTTCCTCTTTTCTCCTCACGGCTCATGATTTTCTTGACACAACTGAAGAGGTTTTTTTCTTCTCTCCGTTTAACCTTTTCTGGAACAATCACTTGGCCCCGCTTCCTTGATCCACCTTTCCATGATCCTCCTGTCAGCATGGGATGATTTGCATGAAACTCCTCCCATGATTTCAAGTGCTGCATCAGGAGGATGTTGTGAAAAAACATGTCAGGATACCTGATCACTTCAGAGAACAAAACTGCACATACTGCAATGGCGTCTTGAGGAGTCTGTATATAACGATCGACTTTGTCACGGTTCCCATTCATGTACAACCACACTGTCTCCGAATATTTCTTATTGAAACATCTTGACGTTTTCAGTGTTGCATAAGAAAGTCTATTGTCATGAAGGGTTATGCCTTGCTCATCTTTTTTGACTGGACAACAGTACAGATCATTTGATCGCATCTGTATCATGAATTTACCAACTAAAAAGTCAGTGGCCTGCATGTCCTTTTTATGCCAAGATTCAATGAGAAAACATATTACTGCAACATAATGAGGAAAGCTTGTTAATCTGATCGGTGCTCGCCATATGTTGTCACTGACTGACACTTGGGTAGCACTGGCCTGAATTGTTGCAGCAGAACACCCCTCCCAGGGAGTGTGCACTTTAAACGCTCCATCCAGCATTTTTGCAGAGGGATCTCCAACATTTGTCCTTAGATGAAATACATCAACAGGCTCGTTCAGAAAGTGCTTCTCTTTCATCTTCTCTGGATCGAAGGAGAGAAGGACTTCTGGCTTGCTGTCGTTCCTCTCGAACCTGGACTGCATAGATGCCAAAAGCAGAGCTGTGCACAGATATTTCAGAAGCAGTAGCCGAAATTTAGCCCAAATATTCTTCAGTGATTATCACTGAAGTCCAAATATTGTTCAGTGTTGATCTTTAATAGTCGAAATATTGTACAGTTTTCATCACTAATAGCCGAAATCTTGTTCGGTCAATGGGACAATTCTCATTTGCTCCAGATATTGTTCGGCGGTGATCATTAATAGTCAAAATATTCTTCAGTTTTGATCACTTATAACCCACCTCTTGTTCGGTCAATGGGACAGTTCTCATTTGCTCCAGATATTGTTCAGTGTTTATCATTAATAGTCAAAATATTCTTCAGTTTTGATCACTTATAACCCACCTCTTGTTCGGTCAATGGGACAGTTCTCATTTGCTCCAGATATTGTTCGGCGGTGATCATTAATAGTCAAAATATTCTTCAGTTTGTATCCCTTAGAGCCGAGATTTTTTTCATGTTCGTGGCTTTTTGATATTGTATTCATTTTCATGACTTTCCCTGTTTCAATTTTTTTCGTGACTTTTTGAGATTTTGTTCATGTTCATGACTTTCTCTGTTTTTATTCATTTTCGTGACTTTCTCTGTTTTTATTCATTTTCGTGACTTTCGCTGTTTTTATTCATTTTCGTGACTTTTTGAGATTTTGTTCATGTTCGTGGCTTTTTGATATTGTATTCATTTTCATGACTTTCCCTGTTTCTATTTTTTTCGTGACTTTTTGAGATTTGGTTTATGACTTTTTCAGATTTTTTTTCATGTTCATGACTTTCTCTGTTTTTATTCATTTTCGTGACTTTTTGAGATTTTCTTCATGTTCATGTTCATGACTTTTTGAGATTTTGTTCATTTTCATGACTTTCTCTGTTTTTATTCATTTTCGTGACTTTTTGAGATTTTGTTCATGTTCATTACTTTTTGAGATTGTGCTCATGCTCTTGGCTTTTTTATTTTATGCATTTTCATGACTTTTAAAGATATTGTTAATTTTCGTGACTTTTTGAGATTTTTTTCATGTTCATGTCTCTTTGGTATTGTATTCATTTTCATGATTTTCCCTGTTTCTATTTTTTTCGTGACTTTTTGAGATTTGGTTTATGACTTTTTCAGATTTTGTTCATGTTCATGACTTTTTGAGATCGTGTTCATTTTCATGACTTTCTCTGTTTTTATTCATTTTCGTGACTTTTTGAGATTGTGTTCCTTCTCATGACTTTCTCTGTTTTTATTCATTTTCGTGACTTTTTGAGATTTTGTTCATGTTCATGACTTTTTGAGATTGTGTTCATTTTCATGACTTTTTGAGATTTTTTGCATTTTCATATCTTTTTGAGACTGAGTTCATGTTCTTGACTTTTTGAGATTTTGTTTATGTTTGTGGCTTTTTTAGATGATATTCATTCTCATGACTTTCCCTGTTTTTATTCGTTTTCATGACTTTTTGAGAATTTATTTATATTCATGACTTTTTGCGATTTTGTTCATGTTCATGGTGTTTTGAGACTTTGTTCATTTTCATGACTTTCCCTGTTTTCATTCATTTTCGCTACGTTTTGAGATTGTGCTCATGCTCTTGGCTTTTTTATTTCATGCATTTTAATGAATTTTAAAGATATTGTTCATTTTCGTGACTTTCCCTGTTTCTATTTTTTTCGTGACTTTTTGAGATTTTGTTCATGTTCATGACTTTCTCTGTTTTTATTCATTTTCGTGACTTTCTCTGTTTTTATTCATTTTCGTGACTTTCGCTGTTTTTATTCATTTTCGTGACTTTTTGAGATTTTGTTCATGTTCGTGGCTTTTTGATATTGTATTCATTTTCATGACTTTCCCTGTTTCTATTTTTTTCATGACTTTTTGAGATTTGGTTTATGACTTTTTCAGATTTTTTTCATGTTCATGACTTTCTCTGTTTTTATTCATTTTCGTGACTTTTTCAGATTTTGTTCATGTTCATGACTTTTTGAGATTGTGTTCGTTTTCATGACTTTCTCTGTTTTTATTCATTTTCGTGACTTTTTGAGATTGTGTTCATGTTCATGACTTTCTCTGTTTTTATTCATTTTCGTGACTTTTTGAGATTGTGTTCATTTTCATGATTTTCTCTGTTTTTATTCATTTTCGTGCTCATGCTCTTGGCTTTTTTATTTTATGCATTTTCATGACTTTTAAAGATATTGTTAATTTTCGTGACTTTTTGAGATTTTTTTCATGTTCATGTCTCTTTGGTATTGTATTCATTTTCATGATTTTCCCTGTTTCTATTTTTTTCGTGACTTTTTGAGATTTGGTTTATGACTTTTTCAGATTTTGTTCATGTTCATGACTTTTTGAGATCGTGTTCATTTTCATGACTTTCTCTGTTTTTATTCATTTTCGTGACTTTTTGAGATTGTGTTCCTTCTCATGACTTTCTCTGTTTTTATTCATTTTCGTGACTTTTTGAGATTTTGTTCATGTTCATGACTTTTTGAGATTGTGTTCATTTTCATGACTTTTTGAGATTTTTTGCATTTTCATATCTTTTTGAGACTGAGTTCATGTTCTTGACTTTTTGAGATTTTGTTTATGTTTGTGGCTTTTTTAGATGATATTCATTCTCATGACTTTCCCTGTTTTTATTCGTTTTCATGACTTTTTGAGAATTTATTTATATTCATGACTTTTTGGGATTTTGTTCATGTTCATGGTGTTTTGAGACTTTGTTCATTTTCATGACTTTCCCTGTTTTCATTCATTTTCGCTACGTTTTGAGATTGTGCTCATGCTCTTGGCTTTTTTATTTCATGCATTTTAATGAATTTTAAAGATATTGTTCATTTTCGTGACTTTCCCTGTTTCTATTTTTTTCGTGACTTTTTGAGATTTTGTTCATGTTCATGACTTTCTCTGTTTTTATTCATTTTCGTGACTTTCTCTGTTTTTATTCATTTTCGTGACTTTCGCTGTTTTTATTCATTTTCGTGACTTTTTGAGATTTTGTTCATGTTCGTGGCTTTTTGATATTGTATTCATTTTCATGACTTTCCCTGTTTCTATTTTTTTCATGACTTTTTGAGATTTGGTTTATGACTTTTTCAGATTTTTTTCATGTTCATGACTTTCTCTGTTTTTATTCATTTTCGTGACTTTTTCAGATTTTGTTCATGTTCATGACTTTTTGAGATTGTGTTCGTTTTCATGACTTTCTCTGTTTTTATTCATTTTCGTGACTTTTTGAGATTGTGTTCATGTTCATGACTTTTTCTGTTTTTATTCATTTTCGTGACTTTTTGAGATCGTGTTCATTTTCATGACTTTCTCTGTTTTATTCATTTTCGTGACTTTGAGATTGTGTTCCTTTTCATGACTTTCTCTGTTTTTATTCATTTTCATGACTTTTTGAGATTTTGTTCATGTTCAGGACTTTTTGATATTTTGTTCATTTTCATGACTTTCCCTGTTTCTATTTTTTTCGTGACTTTTTGAGATTTGGTTTATGACTTTTTCAGATTTTTTTCATGTTCATGACTTTCTCTGTTTTTATTCATTTTCGTGACTTTTTCAGATTTTGTTCATGTTCATGACTTTTTGAGATTGTGTTCGTTTTCATGACTTTCTCTGTTTTTATTCATTTTCGTGACTTTTTGAGATTGTGTTCATGTTCATGACTTTCTCTGTTTTTATTCATTTTCGTGACTTTTTGAGATTGTGTTCATTTTCATGATTTTCTCTGTTTTTATTCATTTTCGTGCTCATGCTCTTGGCTTTTTTATTTTATGCATTTTCATGACTTTTAAAGATATTGTTAATTTTCGTGACTTTTTGAGATTTTTTTCATGTTCATGTCTCTTTGGTATTGTATTCATTTTCATGACTCTCCCTGTTTCTATTTTTTTCGTGACTTTTTGAGATTTGGTTTATGACTTTTTCAGATTTTTTTTCATGTTCATTACTTTCTCTGTTTTTATTCATTTTCGTGACTTTTTGAGATTGTGTTCCTTTTCATGACTTTCTCTGTTTTTATTCATTTTCGTGACTTTTTGAGATTCTCGTCATGTTTGTGATTTTTTTGAGATTTCCTTAATTTTCGTGACTTTATTGATGTTCATGACTTTTTGAAATTGCCTTCATGTTCTTTAGGTTTTTTGTCCATGTTCACAAGATGTTGTTCGTGTTCATGACTTTTTGAGATTTTGTTCATGTTCATGACTTTGTTTTTAATCATTTAATCAGACCTGGGACTTGAACTGTAGTCACCAGAGTTGTGGTTGTACTGTATGTCAGCAAGCTAACCGCTATGGCATTAGCGCCGATATCGGATGGGAGTATTGTTTGGTAGTTATAAGCTGAAATCTTGTTCAGTCAGTGTTATCATTTATCCAAAATTAAGCTTTTGTTTCTTTCGTGTTCTTTTAATCTGTGTTGTATACTGTAGAACTGAAGGTGAGAATTTGAAAGAAAGGGATCAAATGAAGTACGTAAGTAAGTATTTATTTATTTATTTATAAGGGTTCTTCTTAATGATTCTACAAATATAAATGGTGATTAACGTGTAAAAAATTAATCTTTACCTCTATAGTAAGGGTTGACAATGACACAAAGTCAAAAAGACATTTTTATTAAACAACATACATTTGTCTTGGTGACAGGAACTTCCGGTGCAGAAAAATGACAAAGGGATTTACAGACAGAGGAGGAAAACACAGGTAGCATCAATTATGTGCCTCTTCATTTTCTGGAGCACTGTGGAATAAAGTTCCTCTTTTCTCCTCACGGCTCATGATTTTCTTGACACAACTGAAGAGGTTTTTTTCTTCTCTCCGTTTAACCTTTTCTGGAACAATCACTTGGCCCCGCTTCCTTGATCCACCTTTCCATGATCCTCCTGTCAGCATGGGATGATTTGCATGAAACTCCTCCCATGATTTCAAGTGCTGCATCAGGAGGATGTTGTGAAAAAACATGTCAGGATACCTGATCACTTCAGAGAACAAAACTGCACATACTGCAATGGCGTCTTGAGGAGTCTGTATATAACGATCGACTTTGTCACGGTTCCCATTCATGTACAACCACACTGTCTCCGAATATTTCTTATTGAAACATCTTGACGTTTTCAGTGTTGCATAAGAAAGTCTATTGTCATGAAGGGTTATGCCTTGCTCATCTTTTTTGACTGGACAACAGTACAGATCATTTGATCGCATCTGTATCATGAATTTACCAACTAAAAAGTCAGTGGCCTGCATGTCCTTTTTATGCCAAGATTCAATGAGAAAACATATTACTGCAACATAATGAGGAAAGCTTGTTAATCTGATCGGTGCTCGCCATATGTTGTCACTGACTGACACTTGGGTAGCACTGGCCTGAATTGTTGCAGCAGAACACCCCTCCCAGGGAGTGTGCACTTTAAACGCTCCATCCAGCATTTTTGCAGAGGGATCTCCAACATTTGTCCTTAGATGAAATACATCAACAGGCTCGTTCAGAAAGTGCTTCTCTTTCATCTTCTCTGGATCGAAGGAGAGAAGGACTTCTGGCTTGCTGTCGTTCCTCTCGAACCTGGACTGCATAGATGCCAAAAGCAGAGCTGTGCACAGATATTTCAGAAGCAGTAGCCGAAATTTAGCCCAAATATTCTTCAGTGATTATCACTGAAGTCCAAATATTGTTCAGTGTTGATCTTTAATAGTCGAAATATTGTACAGTTTTCATCACTAATAGCCGAAATCTTGTTCGGTCAATGGGACAATTCTCATTTGCTCCAGATATTGTTCGGCGGTGATCATTAATAGTCAAAATATTCTTCAGTTTTGATCACTTATAACCCACCTCTTGTTCGGTCAATGGGACAGTTCTCATTTGCTCCAGATATTGTTCAGTGTTTATCATTAATAGTCAAAATATTCTTCAGTTTTGATCACTTATAACCCACCTCTTGTTCGGTCAATGGGACAGTTCTCATTTGCTCCAGATATTGTTCGGCGGTGATCATTAATAGTCAAAATATTCTTCAGTTTGTATCCCTTAGAGCCGAGATTTTTTTCATGTTCGTGGCTTTTTGATATTGTATTCATTTTCATGACTTTCCCTGTTTCTATTTTTTTCGTGACTTTTTGAGATTTTGTTCATGTTCATGACTTTCTCTGTTTTTATTCATTTTCGTGACTTTCTCTGTTTTTATTCATTTTCGTGACTTTCGCTGTTTTTATTCATTTTCGTGACTTTTTGAGATTTTGTTCATGTTCGTGGCTTTTTGATATTGTATTCATTTTCATGACTTTCCCTGTTTCTATTTTTTTCGTGACTTTTTGAGATTTGGTTTATGACTTTTTCAGATTTTTTTTCATGTTCATGACTTTCTCTGTTTTTATTCATTTTCGTGACTTTTTGAGATTTTCTTCATGTTCATGTTCATGACTTTTTGAGATTTTGTTCATTTTCATGACTTTCTCTGTTTTTATTCATTTTCGTGACTTTTTGAGATTTTTTTCATGTTCATGACTTTCTCTGTGTTTATTCATTTTCGTGACTTTTTGAGATTTTGTTCATGTGCATGACTTTTTGAGATTTTGTTCATTTTCATGAATTTCTCAGTTTTTATTCATTTTCGTGACTTTTTGAGATTTTTTTTAATGTTCGTGACTTTTTTAGATTCTCGTCATGTTTGTGATTTTTTTAGATTTCCTTCATTTTTGTGACTTTATTGATGTTCATGACTGTTTGAAATTGCCTTCATGTTCTTGAGGTTTTTTGTCCATGTTCACGAGATGTTGTTCGTGTTCATGACTTTTTGAGATTTTGTTCATGTTCATGACTTTGTTTTTAATCATTTTCGTGACTTTTTGAGATTTGGTTTATGACTTTTTCAGATTTTTTTCATTTTCATGACTTTCTCTGTTTTTATTCATTTTCGTGACTTTTTGAGATTGTGTTCATTTTCATGACTTTCTCTGTTTTTATTCATTTTCGTGACTTTTTGAGATTTTGTTCATGTTCATTACTTTTTGAGATTGTGCTCATGCTCTTGGCTTTTTTATTTTATGCATTTTCATGACTTTTAAAGATATTGTTAATTTTCGTGACTTTTTGAGATTTTTTTCATGTTCATGTCTCTTTGGTATTGTATTCATTTTCATGATTTTCCCTGTTTCTATTTTTTTCGTGACTTTTTGAGATTTGGTTTATGACTTTTTCAGATTTTGTTCATGTTCATGACTTTTTGAGATCGTGTTCATTTTCATGACTTTCTCTGTTTTTATTCATTTTCGTGACTTTTTGAGATTGTGTTCCTTCTCATGACTTTCTCTGTTTTTATTCATTTTCGTGACTTTTTGAGATTTTGTTCATGTTCATGACTTTTTGAGATTGTGTTCATTTTCATGACTTTTTGAGATTTTTTGCATTTTCATATCTTTTTGAGACTGAGTTCATGTTCTTGACTTTTTGAGATTTTGTTTATGTTTGTGGCTTTTTTAGATGATATTCATTCTCATGACTTTCCCTGTTTTTATTCGTTTTCATGACTTTTTGAGAATTTATTTATATTCATGACTTTTTGGGATTTTGTTCATGTTCATGGTGTTTTGAGACTTTGTTCATTTTCATGACTTTCCCTGTTTTCATTCATTTTCGCTACGTTTTGAGATTGTGCTCATGCTCTTGGCTTTTTTATTTCATGCATTTTAATGAATTTTAAAGATATTGTTCATTTTCGTGACTTTCCCTGTTTCTATTTTTTTCGTGACTTTTTGAGATTTTGTTCATGTTCATGACTTTCTCTGTTTTTATTCATTTTCGTGACTTTCTCTGTTTTTATTCATTTTCGTGACTTTCGCTGTTTTTATTCATTTTCGTGACTTTTTGAGATTTTGTTCATGTTCGTGGCTTTTTGATATTGTATTCATTTTCATGACTTTCCCTGTTTCTATTTTTTTCATGACTTTTTGAGATTTGGTTTATGACTTTTTCAGATTTTTTTCATGTTCATGACTTTCTCTGTTTTTATTCATTTTCGTGACTTTTTGAGATTGTGTTCATGTTCATGACTTTTTCTGTTTTTATTCATTTTCGTGACTTTTTGAGATCGTGTTCATTTTCATGACTTTCTCTGTTTTATTCATTTTCGTGACTTTGAGATTGTGTTCCTTTTCATGACTTTCTCTGTTTTTATTCATTTTCATGACTTTTTGAGATTTTGTTCATGTTCAGGACTTTTTGGTATTTTGTTCATTTTCATGACTTTCCCTGTTTCTATTTTTTTCGTGACTTTTTGAGATTTGGTTTATGACTTTTTCAGATTTTTTTCATGTTCATGACTTTCTCTGTTTTTATTGAAAACTGTTTTAAAGTTTTCATGACTTTTTGAAATTGCCTTCATGTTCTTTAGGTTTTTTGTCCATGTTCACAAGATGTTGTTCGTGTTCATGACTTTTTGAGATTTTGTTCATGTTCATGACTTTGTTTTTAATCATTTAATCAGACCTGGGACTTGAACTGTAGTCACCAGAGTTGTGGTTGTACTGTATGTCAGCAAGCTAACCGCTATGGCATTAGCGCCGATATCGGATGGGAGTATTGTTTGGTAGTTATAAGCTGAAATCTTGTTCAGTCAGTGTTATCATTTATCCAAAATTAAGCTTTTGTTTCTTTCGTGTTCTTTTAATCTGTGTTGTATACTGTAGAACTGAAGGTGAGAATTTGAAAGAAAGGGATCAAATGAAGTACGTAAGTAAGTATTTATTTATTTATTTATTTATAAGGGTTCTTCTTAATGATTCTACAAATATAAATGGTGATTAACGTGTAAAAAATTAATCTTTACCTCTATAGTAAGGGTTGACAATGACACAAAGTCAAAAAGACATTTTTATTAAACAACATACATTTGTCTTGGTGACAGGAACTTCCGGTGCAGAAAAATGACAAAGGGATTTACAGACAGAGGAGGAAAACACAGGTAGCATCAATTATGTGCCTCTTCATTTTCTGGAGCACTGTGGAATAAAGTTCCTCTTTTCTCCTCACGGCTCATGATTTTCTTGACACAACTGAAGAGGTTTTTTTCTTCTCTCCGTTTAACCTTTTCTGGAACAATCACTTGGCCCCGCTTCCTTGATCCACCTTTCCATGATCCTCCTGTCAGCATGGGATGATTTGCATGAAACTCCTCCCATGATTTCAAGTGCTGCATCAGGAGGATGTTGTGAAAAAACATGTCAGGATACCTGATCACTTCAGAGAACAAAACTGCACATACTGCAATGGCGTCTTGAGGAGTCTGTATATAACGATCGACTTTGTCACGGTTCCCATTCATGTACAACCACACTGTCTCCGAATATTTCTTATTGAAACATCTTGACGTTTTCAGTGTTGCATAAGAAAGTCTATTGTCATGAAGGGTTATGCCTTGCTCATCTTTTTTGACTGGACAACAGTACAGATCATTTGATCGCATCTGTATCATGAATTTACCAACTAAAAAGTCAGTGGCCTGCATGTCCTTTTTATGCCAAGATTCAATGAGAAAACATATTACTGCAACATAATGAGGAAAGCTTGTTAATCTGATCGGTGCTCGCCATATGTTGTCACTGACTGACACTTGGGTAGCACTGGCCTGAATTGTTGCAGCAGAACACCCCTCCCAGGGAGTGTGCACTTTAAACGCTCCATCCAGCATTTTTGCAGAGGGATCTCCAACATTTGTCCTTAGATGAAATACATCAACAGGCTCGTTCAGAAAGTGCTTCTCTTTCATCTTCTCTGGATCGAAGGAGAGAAGGACTTCTGGCTTGCTGTCGTTCCTCTCGAACCTGGACTGCATAGATGCCAAAAGCAGAGCTGTGCACAGATATTTCAGAAGCAGTAGCCGAAATTTAGCCCAAATATTCTTCAGTGATTATCACTGAAGTCCAAATATTGTTCAGTGTTGATCTTTAATAGTCGAAATATTGTACAGTTTTCATCACTAATAGCCGAAATCTTGTTCGGTCAATGGGACAATTCTCATTTGCTCCAGATATTGTTCGGCGGTGATCATTAATAGTCAAAATATTCTTCAGTTTTGATCACTTATAACCCACCTCTTGTTCGGTCAATGGGACAGTTCTCATTTGCTCCAGATATTGTTCAGTGTTTATCATTAATAGTCAAAATATTCTTCAGTTTTGATCACTTATAACCCACCTCTTGTTCGGTCAATGGGACAGTTCTCATTTGCTCCAGATATTGTTCGGCGGTGATCATTAATAGTCAAAATATTCTTCAGTTTGTATCCCTTAGAGCCGAGATTTTTTTCATGTTCGTGGCTTTTTGATATTGTATTCATTTTCATGACTTTCCCTGTTTCAATTTTTTTCGTGACTTTTTGAGATTTTGTTCATGTTCATGACTTTCTCTGTTTTTATTCATTTTCGTGACTTTCTCTGTTTTTATTCATTTTCGTGACTTTCGCTGTTTTTATTCATTTTCGTGACTTTTTGAGATTTTGTTCATGTTCGTGGCTTTTTGATATTGTATTCATTTTCATGACTTTCCCTGTTTCTATTTTTTTCGTGACTTTTTGAGATTTGGTTTATAACTTTTTCAGATTTTTTTTCATGTTCATGACTTTCTCTGTTTTTATTCATTTTCGTGACTTTTTGAGATTTTCTTCATGTTCATGTTCATGACTTTTTGAGATTTTGTTCATTTTCATGACTTTCTCTGTTTTTATTCATTTTCGTGACTTTTTGAGATTTTGTTCATGTTCATTACTTTTTGAGATTGTGCTCATGCTCTTGGCTTTTTTATTTTATGCATTTTCATGACTTTTAAAGATATTGTTAATTTTCGTGACTTTTTGAGATTTTTTTCATGTTCATGTCTCTTTGGTATTGTATTCATTTTCATGATTTTCCCTGTTTCTATTTTTTTCGTGACTTTTTGAGATTTGGTTTATGACTTTTTCAGATTTTGTTCATGTTCATGACTTTTTGAGATCGTGTTCATTTTCATGACTTTCTCTGTTTTTATTCATTTTCGTGACTTTTTGAGATTGTGTTCCTTCTCATGACTTTCTCTGTTTTTATTCATTTTCGTGACTTTTTGAGATTTTGTTCATGTTCATGACTTTTTGAGATTGTGTTCATTTTCATGACTTTTTGAGATTTTTTGCATTTTCATATCTTTTTGAGACTGAGTTCATGTTCTTGACTTTTTGAGATTTTGTTTATGTTTGTGGCTTTTTTAGATGATATTCATTCTCATGACTTTCCCTGTTTTTATTCGTTTTCATGACTTTTTGAGAATTTATTTATATTCATGACTTTTTGCGATTTTGTTCATGTTCATGGTGTTTTGAGACTTTGTTCATTTTCATGACTTTCCCTGTTTTCATTCATTTTCGCTACGTTTTGAGATTGTGCTCATGCTCTTGGCTTTTTTATTTCATGCATTTTAATGAATTTTAAAGATATTGTTCATTTTCGTGACTTTCCCTGTTTCTATTTTTTTCGTGACTTTTTGAGATTTTGTTCATGTTCATGACTTTCTCTGTTTTTATTCATTTTCGTGACTTTCTCTGTTTTTATTCATTTTCGTGACTTTCGCTGTTTTTATTCATTTTCGTGACTTTTTGAGATTTTGTTCATGTTCGTGGCTTTTTGATATTGTATTCATTTTCATGACTTTCCCTGTTTCTATTTTTTTCATGACTTTTTGAGATTTGGTTTATGACTTTTTCAGATTTTTTTCATGTTCATGACTTTCTCTGTTTTTATTCATTTTCGTGACTTTTTCAGATTTTGTTCATGTTCATGACTTTTTGAGATTGTGTTCGTTTTCATGACTTTCTCTGTTTTTATTCATTTTCGTGACTTTTTGAGATTGTGTTTATGTTCATGACTTTTTCTGTTTTTATTCATTTTCGTGACTTTTTGAGATCGTGTTCATTTTCATGACTTTCTCTGTTTTATTCATTTTCGTGACTTTGAGATTGTGTTCCTTTTCATGACTTTCTCTGTTTTTATTCATTTTCATGACTTTTTGAGATTTTGTTCATGTTCAGGACTTTTTGATATTTTGTTCATTTTCATGACTTTCCCTGTTTCTATTTTTTTCGTGACTTTTTGAGATTTGGTTTATGACTTTTTCAGATTTTTTTCATGTTCATGACTTTCTCTGTTTTTATTCATTTTCGTGACTTTTTCAGATTTTGTTCATGTTCATGACTTTTTGAGATTGTGTTCGTTTTCATGACTTTCTCTGTTTTTATTCATTTTCGTGACTTTTTGAGATTGTGTTCATGTTCATGACTTTCTCTGTTTTTATTCATTTTCGTGACTTTTTGAGATTGTGTTCATTTTCATGATTTTCTCTGTTTTTATTCATTTTCGTGCTCATGCTCTTGGCTTTTTTATTTTATGCATTTTCATGACTTTTAAAGATATTGTTAATTTTCGTGACTTTTTGAGATTTTTTTCATGTTCATGTCTCTTTGGTATTGTATTCATTTTCATGACTCTCCCTGTTTCTATTTTTTTCGTGACTTTTTGAGATTTGGTTTATGACTTTTTCAGATTTTTTTTCATGTTCATTACTTTCTCTGTTTTTATTCATTTTCGTGACTTTTTGAGATTGTGTTCCTTTTCATGACTTTCTCTGTTTTTATTCATTTTCGTGACTTTTTGAGATTCTCGTCATGTTTGTGATTTTTTTGAGATTTCCTTAATTTTCGTGACTTTATTGATGTTCATGACTTTTTGAAATTGCCTTCATGTTCTTTAGGTTTTTTGTCCATGTTCACAAGATGTTGTTCGTGTTCATGACTTTTTGAGATTTTGTTCATGTTCATGACTTTGTTTTTAATCATTTAATCAGACCTGGGACTTGAACTGTAGTCACCAGAGTTGTGGTTGTACTGTATGTCAGCAAGCTAACCGCTATGGCATTAGCGCCGATATCGGATGGGAGTATTGTTTGGTAGTTATAAGCTGAAATCTTGTTCAGTCAGTGTTATCATTTATCCAAAATTAAGCTTTTGTTTCTTTCGTGTTCTTTTAATCTGTGTTGTATACTGTAGAACTGAAGGTGAGAATTTGAAAGAAAGGGATCAAATGAAGTACGTAAGTAAGTATTTATTTATTTATTTATAAGGGTTCTTCTTAATGATTCTACAAATATAAATGGTGATTAACGTGTAAAAAATTAATCTTTACCTCTATAGTAAGGGTTGACAATGACACAAAGTCAAAAAGACATTTTTATTAAACAACATACATTTGTCTTGGTGACAGGAACTTCCGGTGCAGAAAAATGACAAAGGGATTTACAGACAGAGGAGGAAAACACAGGTAGCATCAATTATGTGCCTCTTCATTTTCTGGAGCACTGTGGAATAAAGTTCCTCTTTTCTCCTCACGGCTCATGATTTTCTTGACACAACTGAAGAGGTTTTTTTCTTCTCTCCGTTTAACCTTTTCTGGAACAATCACTTGGCCCCGCTTCCTTGATCCACCTTTCCATGATCCTCCTGTCAGCATGGGATGATTTGCATGAAACTCCTCCCATGATTTCAAGTGCTGCATCAGGAGGATGTTGTGAAAAAACATGTCAGGATACCTGATCACTTCAGAGAACAAAACTGCACATACTGCAATGGCGTCTTGAGGAGTCTGTATATAACGATCGACTTTGTCACGGTTCCCATTCATGTACAACCACACTGTCTCCGAATATTTCTTATTGAAACATCTTGACGTTTTCAGTGTTGCATAAGAAAGTCTATTGTCATGAAGGGTTATGCCTTGCTCATCTTTTTTGACTGGACAACAGTACAGATCATTTGATCGCATCTGTATCATGAATTTACCAACTAAAAAGTCAGTGGCCTGCATGTCCTTTTTATGCCAAGATTCAATGAGAAAACATATTACTGCAACATAATGAGGAAAGCTTGTTAATCTGATCGGTGCTCGCCATATGTTGTCACTGACTGACACTTGGGTAGCACTGGCCTGAATTGTTGCAGCAGAACACCCCTCCCAGGGAGTGTGCACTTTAAACGCTCCATCCAGCATTTTTGCAGAGGGATCTCCAACATTTGTCCTTAGATGAAATACATCAACAGGCTCGTTCAGAAAGTGCTTCTCTTTCATCTTCTCTGGATCGAAGGAGAGAAGGACTTCTGGCTTGCTGTCGTTCCTCTCGAACCTGGACTGCATAGATGCCAAAAGCAGAGCTGTGCACAGATATTTCAGAAGCAGTAGCCGAAATTTAGCCCAAATATTCTTCAGTGATTATCACTGAAGTCCAAATATTGTTCAGTGTTGATCTTTAATAGTCGAAATATTGTACAGTTTTCATCACTAATAGCCGAAATCTTGTTCGGTCAATGGGACAATTCTCATTTGCTCCAGATATTGTTCGGCGGTGATCATTAATAGTCAAAATATTCTTCAGTTTTGATCACTTATAACCCACCTCTTGTTCGGTCAATGGGACAGTTCTCATTTGCTCCAGATATTGTTCAGTGTTTATCATTAATAGTCAAAATATTCTTCAGTTTTGATCACTTATAACCCACCTCTTGTTCGGTCAATGGGACAGTTCTCATTTGCTCCAGATATTGTTCGGCGGTGATCATTAATAGTCAAAATATTCTTCAGTTTGTATCCCTTAGAGCCGAGATTTTTTTCATGTTCGTGGCTTTTTGATATTGTATTCATTTTCATGACTTTCCCTGTTTCTATTTTTTTCGTGACTTTTTGAGATTTTGTTCATGTTCATGACTTTCTCTGTTTTTATTCATTTTCGTGACTTTCTCTGTTTTTATTCATTTTCGTGACTTTCGCTGTTTTTATTCATTTTCGTGACTTTTTGAGATTTTGTTCATGTTCGTGGCTTTTTGATATTGTATTCATTTTCATGACTTTCCCTGTTTCTATTTTTTTCGTGACTTTTTGAGATTTGGTTTATGACTTTTTCAGATTTTTTTCATGTTCATGACTTTCTCTGTTTTTATTCATTTTCGTGACTTTTTCAGATTTTGTTCATGTTCATGACTTTTTGAGATTGTGTTCGTTTTCATGACTTTCTCTGTTTTTATTCATTTTCGTGACTTTTTGAGATTGTGTTCATGTTCATGACTTTCTCTGTTTTTATTCATTTTCGTGACTTTTTGAGATCGTGTTCATTTTCATGACTTTCTCTGTTTTATTCATTTTCGTGACTTTGAGATTGTGTTCCTTTTCATGACTTTCTCTGTTTTTATTCATTTTCATGACTTTTTGAGATTTTGTTCATGTTCAGGACTTTTTGATATTTTGTTCATTTTCATGACTTTCTCTGTTCTTATTCATTTTCGTGACTTTTTGAGATTGTGTTCCTTTTCATGACTTTCTGTTTTTATTCATTTTCGTGACTTTTTGAGATTTTTTTCATGTTCGTGGCTTTTTGATATTGTATTCATTTTCATGACTTTCCCTGTTTCTATTTTTTTCGTGACTTTTTGAGATTTGGTTTATGACTTTTTCAGATTTTTTTCATGTTCATGACTTTCTCTGTTTTTATTCATTTTCGTGACTTTTTCAGATTTTGTTCATGTTCATGACTTTTTGAGATTGTGTTCGTTTTCATGACTTTCTCTGTTTTTATTCATTTTCGTGACTTTTTGAGATTGTGTTCATGTTCATGACTTTCTCTGTTTTTATTCATTTTCGTGACTTTTTGAGATTGTGTTCATTTTCATGATTTTCTCTGTTTTTATTCATTTTCGTGCTCATGCTCTTGGCTTTTTTATTTTATGCATTTTCATGACTTTTAAAGATATTGTTAATTTTCGTGACTTTTTGAGATTTTTTTCATGTTCATGTCTCTTTGGTATTGTATTCATTTTCATGACTCTCCCTGTTTCTATTTTTTTCGTGACTTTTTGAGATTTGGTTTATGACTTTTTCAGATTTTTTTTCATGTTCATTACTTTCTCTGTTTTTATTCATTTTCGTGACTTTTTGAGATTGTGTTCCTTTTCATGACTTTCTCTGTTTTTATTCATTTTCGTGACTTTTTGAGATTCTCGTCATGTTTGTGATTTTTTTGAGATTTCCTTAATTTTCGTGACTTTATTGATGTTCATGACTTTTTGAAATTGCCTTCATGTTCTTTAGGTTTTTTGTCCATGTTCACAAGATGTTGTTCGTGTTCATGACTTTTTGAGATTTTGTTCATGTTCATGACTTTGTTTTTAATCATTTAATCAGACCTGGGACTTGAACTGTAGTCACCAGAGTTGTGGTTGTACTGTATGTCAGCAAGCTAACCGCTATGGCATTAGCGCCGATATCGGATGGGAGTATTGTTTGGTAGTTATAAGCTGAAATCTTGTTCAGTCAGTGTTATCATTTATCCAAAATTAAGCTTTTGTTTCTTTCGTGTTCTTTTAATCTGTGTTGTATACTGTAGAACTGAAGGTGAGAATTTGAAAGAAAGGGATCAAATGAAGTACGTAAGTAAGTATTTATTTATTTATTTATAAGGGTTCTTCTTAATGATTGTACAAATATAAATGGTGATTAACGTGTAAAAAATTAATCTTTACCTCTATAGTAAGGGTTGACAATGACACAAAGTCAAAAAGACATTTTTATTAAACAACATACATTTGTCTTGGTGACAGGAACTTCCGGTGCAGAAAAATGACAAAGGGATTTACAGACAGAGGAGGAAAACACAGGTAGCATCAATTATGTGCCTCTTCATTTTCTGGAGCACTGTGGAATAAAGTTCCTCTTTTCTCCTCACGGCTCATGATTTTCTTGACACAACTGAAGAGGTTTTTTTCTTCTCTCCGTTTAACCTTTTCTGGAACAATCACTTGGCCCCGCTTCCTTGATCCACCTTTCCATGATCCTCCTGTCAGCATGGGATGATTTGCATGAAACTCCTCCCATGATTTCAAGTGCTGCATCAGGAGGATGTTGTGAAAAAACATGTCAGGATACCTGATCACTTCAGAGAACAAAACTGCACATACTGCAATGGCGTCTTGAGGAGTCTGTATATAACGATCGACTTTGTCACGGTTCCCATTCATGTACAACCACACTGTCTCCGAATATTTCTTATTGAAACATCTTGACGTTTTCAGTGTTGCATAAGAAAGTCTATTGTCATGAAGGGTTATGCCTTGCTCATCTTTTTTGACTGGACAACAGTACAGATCATTTGATCGCATCTGTATCATGAATTTACCAACTAAAAAGTCAGTGGCCTGCATGTCCTTTTTATGCCAAGATTCAATGAGAAAACATATTACTGCAACATAATGAGGAAAGCTTGTTAATCTGATCGGTGCTCGCCATATGTTGTCACTGACTGACACTTGGGTAGCACTGGCCTGAATTGTTGCAGCAGAACACCCCTCCCAGGGAGTGTGCACTTTAAACGCTCCATCCAGCATTTTTGCAGAGGGATCTCCAACATTTGTCCTTAGATGAAATACATCAACAGGCTCGTTCAGAAAGTGCTTCTCTTTCATCTTCTCTGGATCGAAGGAGAGAAGGACTTCTGGCTTGCTGTCGTTCCTCTCGAACCTGGACTGCATAGATGCCAAAAGCAGAGCTGTGCACAGATATTTCAGAAGCAGTAGCCGAAATTTAGCCCAAATATTCTTCAGTGATTATCACTGAAGTCCAAATATTGTTCAGTGTTGATCTTTAATAGTCGAAATATTGTACAGTTTTCATCACTAATAGCCGAAATCTTGTTCGGTCAATGGGACAATTCTCATTTGCTCCAGATATTGTTCGGCGGTGATCATTAATAGTCAAAATATTCTTCAGTTTTGATCACTTATAACCCACCTCTTGTTCGGTCAATGGGACAGTTCTCATTTGCTCCAGATATTGTTCGGCGGTGATCATTAATAGTCAAAATATTCTTCAGTTTTGATCACTTATAACCCACCTCTTGTTCGGTCAATGGGACAGTTCTCATTTGCTCCAGATATTGTTCAGTGTTTATCATTAATAGTCAAAATATTCTTCAGTTTTGATCACTTATAACCCACCTCTTGTTCGGTCAATGGGACAGTTCTCATTTGCTCCAGATATTGTTCGGCGGTGATCATTAATAGTCAAAATATTCTTCAGTTTGTATCCCTTAGAGCCGAGATTTTTTTCATGTTCGTGGCTTTTTGATATTGTATTCATTTTCATGACTTTCCCTGTTTCTATTTTTTTCGTGACTTTTTGAGATTTTGTTCATGTTCATGACTTTCTCTGTTTTTATTCATTTTCGTGACTTTCTCTGTTTTTATTCATTTTCGTGACTTTCGCTGTTTTTATTCATTTTCGTGACTTTTTGAGATTTTGTTCATGTTCGTGGCTTTTTGATATTGTATTCATTTTCATGACTTTCCCTGTTTCTATTTTTTTCGTGACTTTTTGAGATTTGGTTTATGACTTTTTCAGATTTTTTTTCATGTTCATGACTTTCTCTGTTTTTATTCATTTTCGTGACTTTTTGAGATTTTCTTCATGTTCATGTTCATGACTTTTTGAGATTTTGTTCATTTTCATGACTTTCTCTGTTTTTATTCATTTTCGTGACTTTTTGAGATTTTTTTCATGTTCATGACTTTCTCTGTGTTTATTCATTTTCGTGACTTTTTGAGATTTTGTTCATGTGCATGACTTTTTGAGATTTTGTTCATTTTCATGAATTTCTCAGTTTTTATTCATTTTCGTGACTTTTTGAGATTTTTTTTTCATGTTCGTGACTTTTTTAGATTCTCGTCATGTTTGTGATTTTTTTAGATTTCCTTCATTTTCGTGACTTTATTGATGTTCATGACTTTTTGAAATTGCCTTCATGTTCTTGAGGTTTTTTGTCCATGTTCACGAGATGTTGTTCGTGTTCATGACTTTTTGAGATTTTGTTCATGTTCATGACTTTGTTTTTAATCATTTTCGTGACTTTTTGAGATTTGGTTTATGACTTTTTCAGATTTTTTTCATTTTCATGACTTTCTCTGTTTTTATTCATTTTCGTGACTTTTTGAGATTGTGTTCATTTTCATGACTTTCTCTGTTTTTATTCATTTTCGTGACTTTTTGAGATTTTGTTCATGTTCATTACTTTTTGAGATTGTGCTCATGCTCTTGGCTTTTTTATTTTATGCATTTTCATGACTTTTAAAGATATTGTTAATTTTCGTGACTTTTTGAGATTTTTTTCATGTTCATGTCTCTTTGGTATTGTATTCATTTTCATGATTTTCCCTGTTTCTATTTTTTTCGTGACTTTTTGAGATTTGGTTTATGACTTTTTCAGATTTTGTTCATGTTCATGACTTTTTGAGATCGTGTTCATTTTCATGACTTTCTCTGTTTTTATTCATTTTCGTGACTTTTTGAGATTGTGTTCCTTCTCATGACTTTCTCTGTTTTTATTCATTTTCGTGACTTTTTGAGATTTTGTTCATGTTCATGACTTTTTGAGATTGTGTTCATTTTCATGACTTTTTGAGATTTTTTGCATTTTCATATCTTTTTGAGACTGAGTTCATGTTCTTGACTTTTTGAGATTTTGTTTATGTTTGTGGCTTTTTTAGATGATATTCATTCTCATGACTTTCCCTGTTTTTATTCGTTTTCATGACTTTTTGAGAATTTATTTATATTCATGACTTTTTGGGATTTTGTTCATGTTCATGGTGTTTTGAGACTTTGTTCATTTTCATGACTTTCCCTGTTTTCATTCATTTTCGCTACGTTTTGAGATTGTGCTCATGCTCTTGGCTTTTTTATTTCATGCATTTTAATGAATTTTAAAGATATTGTTCATTTTCGTGACTTTCCCTGTTTCTATTTTTTTCGTGACTTTTTGAGATTTTGTTCATGTTCATGACTTTCTCTGTTTTTATTCATTTTCGTGACTTTCTCTGTTTTTATTCATTTTCGTGACTTTCGCTGTTTTTATTCATTTTCGTGACTTTTTGAGATTTTGTTCATGTTCGTGGCTTTTTGATATTGTATTCATTTTCATGACTTTCCCTGTTTCTATTTTTTTCATGACTTTTTGAGATTTGGTTTATGACTTTTTCAGATTTTTTTCATGTTCATGACTTTCTCTGTTTTTATTCATTTTCGTGACTTTTTCAGATTTTGTTCATGTTCATGACTTTTTGAGATTGTGTTCGTTTTCATGACTTTCTCTGTTTTTATTCATTTTCGTGACTTTTTGAGATTGTGTTCATGTTCATGACTTTTTCTGTTTTTATTCATTTTCGTGACTTTTTGAGATCGTGTTCATTTTCATGACTTTCTCTCTTTTATTCATTTTCGTGACTTTGAGATTGTGTTCCTTTTCATGACTTTCTCTGTTTTTATTCATTTTCATGACTTTTTGAGATTTTGTTCATGTTCAGGACTTTTTGATATTTTGTTCATTTTCATGACTTTCCCTGTTTCTATTTTTTTCGTGACTTTTTGAGATTTGGTTTATGACTTTTTCAGATTTTTTTCATGTTCATGACTTTCTCTGTTTTTATTCATTTTCGTGACTTTTTCAGATTTTGTTCATGTTCATGACTTTTTGAGATTGTGTTCGTTTTCATGACTTTCTCTGTTTTTATTCATTTTCGTGACTTTTTGAGATTGTGTTCATGTTCATGACTTTCTCTGTTTTTATTCATTTTCGTGACTTTTTGAGATTGTGTTCATTTTCATGATTTTCTCTGTTTTTATTCATTTTCGTGCTCATGCTCTTGGCTTTTTTATTTTATGCATTTTCATGACTTTTAAAGATATTGTTAATTTTCGTGACTTTTTGAGATTTTTTTCATGTTCATGTCTCTTTGGTATTGTATTCATTTTCATGACTCTCCCTGTTTCTATTTTTTTCGTGACTTTTTGAGATTTGGTTTATGACTTTTTCAGATTTTTTTTCATGTTCATTACTTTCTCTGTTTTTATTCATTTTCGTGACTTTTTGAGATTGTGTTCCTTTTCATGACTTTCTCTGTTTTTATTCATTTTCGTGACTTTTTGAGATTCTCGTCATGTTTGTGATTTTTTTGAGATTTCCTTAATTTTCGTGACTTTATTGATGTTCATGACTTTTTGAAATTGCCTTCATGTTCTTTAGGTTTTTTGTCCATGTTCACAAGATGTTGTTCGTGTTCATGACTTTTTGAGATTTTGTTCATGTTCATGACTTTGTTTTTAATCATTTAATCAGACCTGGGACTTGAACTGTAGTCACCAGAGTTGTGGTTGTACTGTATGTCAGCAAGCTAACCGCTATGGCATTAGCGCCGATATCGGATGGGAGTATTGTTTGGTAGTTATAAGCTGAAATCTTGTTCAGTCAGTGTTATCATTTATCCAAAATTAAGCTTTTGTTTCTTTCGTGTTCTTTTAATCTGTGTTGTATACTGTAGAACTGAAGGTGAGAATTTGAAAGAAAGGGATCAAATGAAGTACGTAAGTAAGTATTTATTTATTTATTTATAAGGGTTCTTCTTAATGATTGTACAAATATAAATGGTGATTAACGTGTAAAAAATTAATCTTTACCTCTATAGTAAGGGTTGACAATGACACAAAGTCAAAAAGACATTTTTATTAAACAACATACATTTGTCTTGGTGACAGGAACTTCCGGTGCAGAAAAATGACAAAGGGATTTACAGACAGAGGAGGAAAACACAGGTAGCATCAATTATGTGCCTCTTCATTTTCTGGAGCACTGTGGAATAAAGTTCCTCTTTTCTCCTCACGGCTCATGATTTTCTTGACACAACTGAAGAGGTTTTTTTCTTCTCTCCGTTTAACCTTTTCTGGAACAATCACTTGGCCCCGCTTCCTTGATCCACCTTTCCATGATCCTCCTGTCAGCATGGGATGATTTGCATGAAACTCCTCCCATGATTTCAAGTGCTGCATCAGGAGGATGTTGTGAAAAAACATGTCAGGATACCTGATCACTTCAGAGAACAAAACTGCACATACTGCAATGGCGTCTTGAGGAGTCTGTATATAACGATCGACTTTGTCACGGTTCCCATTCATGTACAACCACACTGTCTCCGAATATTTCTTATTGAAACATCTTGACGTTTTCAGTGTTGCATAAGAAAGTCTATTGTCATGAAGGGTTATGCCTTGCTCATCTTTTTTGACTGGACAACAGTACAGATCATTTGATCGCATCTGTATCATGAATTTACCAACTAAAAAGTCAGTGGCCTGCATGTCCTTTTTATGCCAAGATTCAATGAGAAAACATATTACTGCAACATAATGAGGAAAGCTTGTTATTCTGATCGGTGCTCGCCATATGTTGTCACTGACTGACACTTGGGTAGCACTGGCCTGAATTGTTGCAGCAGAACACCCCTCCCAGGGAGTGTGCACTTTAAACGCTCCATCCAGCATTTTTGCAGAGGGATCTCCAACATTTGTCCTTAGATGAAATACATCAACAGGCTCGTTCAGAAAGTGCTTCTCTTTCATCTTCTCTGGATCGAAGGAGAGAAGGACTTCTGGCTTGCTGTCGTTCCTCTCGAACCTGGACTGCATAGATGCCAAAAGCAGAGCTGTGCACAGATATTTCAGAAGCAGTAGCCGAAATTTAGCCCAAATATTCTTCAGTGATTATCACTGAAGTCCAAATATTGTTCAGTGTTGATCTTTAATAGTCGAAATATTGTACAGTTTTCATCACTAATAGCCGAAATCTTGTTCGGTCAATGGGACAGTTCTCATTTGCTCCAGATATTGTTCGGCGGTGATCATTAATAGTCAAAATATTCTTCAGTTTTGATCACTTATAACCCACCTCTTGTTCGGTCAATGGGACAGTTCTCATTTGCTCCAGATATTGTTCAGTGTTTATCATTAATAGTCAAAATATTCTTCAGTTTTGATCACTTATAACCCACCTCTTGTTCGGTCAATGGGACAGTTCTCATTTGCTCCAGATATTGTTCGGCGGTGATCATTAATAGTCAAAATATTCTTCAGTTTTGATCACTTATAACCCACCTCTTGTTCGGTCAATGGGACAGTTCTCATTTGCTCCAGATATTGTTCAGTGTTTATCATTAATAGTCAAAATATTCTTCAGTTTTGATCACTTATAACCCACCTCTTGTTCGGTCAATGGGACAGTTCTCATTTGCTCCAGATATTGTTCGGCGGTGATCATTAATAGTCAAAATATTCTTCAGTTTGTATCCCTTAGAGCCGAGATTTTTTTCATGTTCGTGGCTTTTTGATATTGTATTCATTTTCATGACTTTCCCTGTTTCTATTTTTTTCGTGACTTTTTGAGATTTTGTTCATGTTCATGACTTTCTCTGTTTTTATTCATTTTCGTGACTTTCTCTGTTTTTATTCATTTTCGTGACTTTCGCTGTTTTTATTCATTTTCGTGACTTTTTGAGATTTTGTTCATGTTCGTGGCTTTTTGATATTGTATTCATTTTCATGACTTTCCCTGTTTCTATTTTTTTCGTGACTTTTTGAGATTTGGTTTATGACTTTTTCAGATTTTTTTTCATGTTCATGACTTTCTCTGTTTTTATTCATTTTCGTGACTTTTTGAGATTTTCTTCATGTTCATGTTCATGACTTTTTGAGATTTTGTTCATTTTCATGACTTTCTCTGTTTTTATTCATTTTCGTGACTTTTTGAGATTTTTTTTCATGTTCATGACTTTCTCTGTGTTTATTCATTTTCGTGACTTTTTGAGATTTTGTTCATGTGCATGACTTTTTGAGATTTTGTTCATTTTCATGAATTTCTCAGTTTTTATTCATTTTCGTGACTTTTTGAGATTTTTTTTTCATGTTCGTGACTTTTTTAGATTCTCGTCATGTTTGTGATTTTTTTAGATTTCCTTCATTTTCGTGACTTTATTGATGTTCATGACTTTTTGAAATTGCCTTCATGTTCTTGAGGTTTTTTGTCCATGTTCACGAGATGTTGTTCGTGTTCATGACTTTTTGAGATTTTGTTCATGTTCATGACTTTGTTTTTAATCATTTTCGTGACTTTTTGAGATTTGGTTTATGACTTTTTCAGATTTTTTTCATTTTCATGACTTTCTCTGTTTTTATTCATTTTCGTGACTTTTTGAGATTGTGTTCATTTTCATGACTTTCTCTGTTTTTATTCATTTTCGTGACTTTTTGAGATTTTGTTCATGTTCATTACTTTTTGAGATTGTGCTCATGCTCTTGGCTTTTTTATTTTATGCATTTTCATGACTTTTAAAGATATTGTTAATTTTCGTGACTTTTTGAGATTTTTTTCATGTTCATGTCTCTTTGGTATTGTATTCATTTTCATGACTCTCCCTGTTTCTATTTTTTTCGTGACTTTTTGAGATTTGGTTTATGACTTTTTCAGATTTTTTTTCATGTTCATTACTTTCTCTGTTTTTATTCATTTTCGTGACTTTTTGAGATTGTGTTCCTTTTCATGACTTTCTCTGTTTTTATTCATTTTCGTGACTTTTTGAGATTCTCGTCATGTTTGTGATTTTTTTGAGATTTCCTTAATTTTCGTGACTTTATTGATGTTCATGACTTTTTGAAATTGCCTTCATGTTCTTTAGGTTTTTTGTCCATGTTCACAAGATGTTGTTCGTGTTCATGACTTTTTGAGATTTTGTTCATTTTCATGACTTTCTCTGTTTTTATTCATTTTCGTGACTTTTTGAGATTGTGTTCCTTCTCATGACTTTCTCTGTTTTTATTCATTTTCGTGACTTTTTGAGATTTTGTTCATGTTCATGACTTTTTGAGATTGTGTTCATTTTCATGACTTTTTGAGATTTTTTGCATTTTCATATCTTTTTGAGACTGAGTTCATGTTCTTGACTTTTTGAGATTTTGTTTATGTTTGTGGCTTTTTTAGATGATATTCATTCTCATGACTTTCCCTGTTTTTATTCGTTTTCATGACTTTTTGAGAATTTATTTATATTCATGACTTTTTGGGATTTTGTTCATGTTCATGGTGTTTTGAGACTTTGTTCATTTTCATGACTTTCCCTGTTTTCATTCATTTTCGCTACGTTTTGAGATTGTGCTCATGCTCTTGGCTTTTTTATTTCATGCATTTTAATGAATTTTAAAGATATTGTTCATTTTCGTGACTTTCCCTGTTTCTATTTTTTTCGTGACTTTTTGAGATTTTGTTCATGTTCATGAATTTCGCTGTTTTTATTCATTTTCGTGACTTTTTGAGATTTTGTTCATGTTCGTGGCTTTTTGATATTGTATTCATTTTCATGACTTTCCCTGTTTCTATTTTTTTCATGACTTTTTGAGATTTGGTTTATGACTTTTTCAGATTTTTTTCATGTTCATGACTTTCTCTGTTTTTATTCATTTTCGTGACTTTTTCAGATTTTGTTCATGTTCATGACTTTTTGAGATTGTGTTCGTTTTCATGACTTTCTCTGTTTTTATTCATTTTCGTGACTTTTTGAGATTGTGTTCATGTTCATGACTTTTTCTGTTTTTATTCATTTTCGTGACTTTTTGAGATCGTGTTCATTTTCATGACTTTCTCTGTTTTATTCATTTTCGTGACTTTGAGATTGTGTTCATTTTCATGATTTTCTCTGTTTTTATTCATTTTCGTGCTCATGCTCTTGGCTTTTTTATTTTATGCATTTTCATGACTTTTAAAGATATTGTTAATTTTCGTGACTTTTTGAGATTTTTTTCATGTTCATGTCTCTTTGGTATTGTATTCATTTTCATGACTCTCCCTGTTTCTATTTTTTTCGTGACTTTTTGAGATTTGGTTTATGACTTTTTCAGATTTTTTTTCATGTTCATTATTTTCTCTGTTTTTATTCATTTTCGTGACTTTTTGAGATTGTGTTCCTTTTCATGACTTTCTCTGTTTTTATTCATTTTCGTGACTTTTTGAGATTCTCGTCATGTTTGTGATTTTTTTGAGATTTCCTTAATTTTCGTGACTTTATTGATGTTCATGACTTTTTGAAATTGCCTTCATGTTCTTTAGGTTTTTTGTCCATGTTCACAAGATGTTGTTCGTGTTCATGACTTTTTGAGATTTTGTTCATGTTCATGACTTTGTTTTTAATCATTTAATCAGACCTGGGACTTGAACTGTAGTCACCAGAGTTGTGGTTGTACTGTATGTCAGCAAGCTAACCGCTATGGCATTAGCGCCGATATCGGATGGGAGTATTGTTTGGTAGTTATAAGCTGAAATCTTGTTCAGTCAGTGTTATCATTTATCCAAAATTAAGCTTTTGTTTCTTTCGTGTTCTTTTAATCTGTGTTGTATACTGTAGAACTGAAGGTGAAAATTTGAAAGAAAGGGATCAAATGAAGTACGTAAGTAAGTATTTATTTATTTATTTATAAGGGTTCTTCTTAATGATTCTACAAATATAAATGGTGATTAACGTGTAAAAAATTAATCTTTACCTCTATAGTAAGGGTTGACAATGACACAAAGTCAAAAAGACATTTTTATTAAACAACATACATTTGTCTTGGTGACAGGAACTTCCGGTGCAGAAAAATGACAAAGGGATTTACAGACAGAGGAGGAAAACACAGGTAGCATCAATGATGTGCCTCTTCATTTTCTGGAGCACTGTGGAATAAAGTTCCTCTTTTCTCCTCACGGCTCATGATTTTCTTGACACAACTGAAGAGGTTTTTTTCTTCTCTCCGTTTAACCTTTTCTGGAACAATCACTTGGCCCCGCTTCCTTGATCCACCTTTCCATGATCCTCCTGTCAGCATGGGATGATTTGCATGAAACTCTTCCCATGATTTCAAGTGCTGCATCAGGAGGATGTTGTGAAAAAACATGTCAGGATACCTGATCACTTCAGAGAACAAAACTGCACATACTGCAATGGCGTCTTGAGGAGTCTGTATATAACGATCGACTTTGTCACGGTTCCCATTCATGTACAACCACACTGTCTCCGAATATTTCTTATTGAAACATCTTGACGTTTTCAGTGTTGCATAAGAAAGTCTATTGTCATGAAGGGTTATGCCTTGCTCATCTTTTTTGACTGGACAACAGTACAGATCATTTGATCGCATCTGTATCATGAATTTACCAACTAAAAAGTCAGTGGCCTGCATGTCCTTTTTATGCCAAGATTCAATGAGAAAACATATTACTGCAACATAATGAGGAAAGCTTGTTATTCTGATCGGTGCTCGCCATATGTTGTCACTGACTGACACTTGGGTAGCACTGGCCTGAATTGTTGCAGCAGAACACCCCTCCCAGGGAGTGTGCACTTTAAACGCTCCATCCAGCATTTTTGCAGAGGGATCTCCAACATTTGTCCTTAGATGAAATACATCAACAGGCTCGTTCAGAAAGTGCTTCTCTTTCATCTTCTCTGGATCGAAGGAGAGAAGGACTTCTGGCTTGCTGTCGTTCCTCTCGAACCTGGACTGCATAGATGCCAAAAGCAGAGCTGTGCACAGATATTTCAGAAGCAGTAGCCGAAATTTAGCCCAAATATTCTTCAGTGATTATCACTGAAGTCCAAATATTGTTCAGTGTTGATCTTTAATAGTCGAAATATTGTACAGTTTTCATCACTAATAGCCGAAATCTTGTTCGGTCAATGGGACAATTCTCATTTGCTCCAGATATTGTTCGGCGGTGATCATTAATAGTCAAAATATTCTTCAGTTTTGATCACTTATAACCCACCTCTTGTTCGGTCAATGGGACCGTTCTCATTTGCTCCAGATATTGTTCAGTGTTTATCATTAATAGTCAAAATATTCTTCAGTTTTGATCACTTATAACCCACCTCTTGTTCGGTCAATGGGACAGTTCTCATTTGCTCCAGATATTGTTCAGTGTTTATCATTAATAGTCAAAATATTCTTCAGTTTTGATCACTTATAACCCAGCTCTTGTTCGGTCAATGGGACAGTTCTCATTTGCTCCAGATATTGTTCGGCGGTGATCATTAATAGTCAAAATATTCTTCAGTTTGTATCCCTTAGAGCCGAGATTTTTTTCATGTTCGTGGCTTTTTGATATTGTATTCATTTTCATGACTTTCCCTGTTTCTATTTTTTTCGTGACTTTTTGAGATTTTGTTCATGTTCATGACTTTCTCTGTTTTTATTCATTTTCGTGACTTTCTCTGTTTTTATTCATTTTCGTGACTTTCGCTGTTTTTATTCATTTTCGTGACTTTTTGAGATTTTGTTCATGTTCGTGGCTTTTTGATATTGTATTCATTTTCATGACTTTCCCTGTTTCTATTTTTTTCGTGACTTTTTGAGATTTGGTTTATGACTTTTTCAGATTTTTTTCATGTTCATGACTTTCTCTGTTTTTATTCATTTTCGTGACTTTTTCAGATTTTGTTCATGTTCATGACTTTTTGAGATTGTGTTCGTTTTCATGACTTTCTCTGTTTTTATTCATTTTCGTGACTTTTTGAGATTGTGTTCATGTTCATGACTTTCTCTGTTTTTATTCATTTTCGTGACTTTTTGAGATTGTGTTCATTTTCATGATTTTCTCTGTTTTTATTCATTTTCGTGCTCATGCTCTTGGCTTTTTTATTTTATGCATTTTCATGACTTTTAAAGATATTGTTAATTTTCGTGACTTTTTGAGATTTTTTTCATGTTCATGTCTCTTTGGTATTGTATTCATTTTCATGACTCTCCCTGTTTCTATTTTTTTCGTGACTTTTTGAGATTTGGTTTATGACTTTTTCAGATTTTTTTTCATGTTCATTACTTTCTCTGTTTTTATTCATTTTCGTGACTTTTTGAGATTGTGTTCCTTTTCATGACTTTCTCTGTTTTTATTCATTTTCGTGACTTTTTGAGATTCTCGTCTTGTTTGTGATTTTTTTGAGATTTCCTTAATTTTCGTGACTTTATTGATGTTCATGACTTTTTGAAATTGCCTTCATGTTCTTTAGGTTTTTTGTCCATGTTCACAAGATGTTGTTCGTGTTCATGACTTTTTGAGATTTTGTTCATGTTCATGACTTTGTTTTTAATCATTTAATCAGACCTGGGACTTGAACTGTAGTCACCAGAGTTGTGGTTGTACTGTATGTCAGCAAGCTAACCGCTATGGCATTAGCGCCGATATCGGATGGGAGTATTGTTTGGTAGTTATAAGCTGAAATCTTGTTCAGTCAGTGTTATCATTTATCCAAAATTAAGCTTTTGTTTCTTTCGTGTTCTTTTAATCTGTGTTGTATACTGTAGAACTGAAGGTGAGAATTTGAAAGAAAGGGATCAAATGAAGTACGTAAGTAAGTATTTATTTATTTATTTATAAGGGTTCTTCTTAATGATTCTACAAATATAAATGGTGATTAACGTGTAAAAAATTAATCTTTACCTCTATAGTAAGGGTTGACAATGACACAAAGTCAAAAAGACATTTTTATTAAACAACATACATTTGTCTTGGTGACAGGAACTTCCGGTGCAGAAAAATGACAAAGGGATTTACAGACAGAGGAGGAAAACACAGGTAGCATCAATTATGTGCCTCTTCATTTTCTGGAGCACTGTGGAATAAAGTTCCTCTTTTCTCCTCACGGCTCATGATTTTCTTGACACAACTGAAGAGGTTTTTTTCTTCTCTCCGTTTAACCTTTTCTGGAACAATCACTTGGCCCCGCTTCCTTGATCCACCTTTCCATGATCCTCCTGTCAGCATGGGATGATTTGCATGAAACTCCTCCCATGATTTCAAGTGCTGCATCAGGAGGATGTTGTGAAAAAACATGTCAGGATACCTGATCACTTCAGAGAACAAAACTGCACATACTGCAATGGCGTCTTGAGGAGTCTGTATATAACGATCGACTTTGTCACGGTTCCCATTCATGTACAACCACACTGTCTCCGAATATTTCTTATTGAAACATCTTGACGTTTTCAGTGTTGCATAAGAAAGTCTATTGTCATGAAGGGTTATGCCTTGCTCATCTTTTTTGACTGGACAACAGTACAGATCATTTGATCGCATCTGTATCATGAATTTACCAACTAAAAAGTCAGTGGCCTGCATGTCCTTTTTATGCCAAGATTCAATGAGAAAACATATTACTGCAACATAATGAGGAAAGCTTGTTAATCTGATCGGTGCTCGCCATATGTTGTCACTGACTGACACTTGGGTAGCACTGGCCTGAATTGTTGCAGCAGAACACCCCTCCCAGGGAGTGTGCACTTTAAACGCTCCATCCAGCATTTTTGCAGAGGGATCTCCAACATTTGTCCTTAGATGAAATACATCAACAGGCTCGTTCAGAAAGTGCTTCTCTTTCATCTTCTCTGGATCGAAGGAGAGAAGGACTTCTGGCTTGCTGTCGTTCCTCTCGAACCTGGACTGCATAGATGCCAAAAGCAGAGCTGTGCACAGATATTTCAGAAGCAGTAGCGGAAATTTAGCCCAAATATTCTTCAGTGATTATCACTGAAGTCCAAATATTGTTCAGTGTTGATCTTTAATAGTCGAAATATTGTACAGTTTTCATCACTAATAGCCGAAATCTTGTTCGGTCAATGGGACAATTCTCATTTGCTCCAGATATTGTTCGGCGGTGATCATTAATAGTCAAAATATTCTTCAGTTTTGATCACTTATAACCCACCTCTTGTTCGGTCAATGGGACCGTTCTCATTTGCTCCAGATATTGTTCAGTGTTTATCATTAATAGTCAAAATATTCTTCAGTTTTGATCACTTATAACCCACCTCTTGTTCGGTCAATGGGACAGTTCTCATTTGCTCCAGATATTGTTCAGTGTTTATCATTAATAGTCAAAATATTCTTCAGTTTTGATCACTTATAACCCACCTCTTGTTCGGTCAATGGGACAGTTCTCATTTGCTCCAGATATTGTTCGGCGGTGATCATTAATAGTCAAAATATTCTTCAGTTTGTATCCCTTAGAGCCGAGATTTTTTTCATGTTCGTGGCTTTTTGATATTGTATTCATTTTCATGACTTTCCCTGTTTCTATTTTTTTCGTGACTTTTTGAGATTTTGTTCATGTTCATGACTTTCTCTGTTTTTATTCATTTTCGTGACTTTCTCTGTTTTTATTCATTTTCGTGACTTTCGCTGTTTTTATTCATTTTCGTGACTTTTTGAGATTTTGTTCATGTTCGTGGCTTTTTGATATTGTATTCATTTTCATGACTTTCCCTGTTTCTATTTTTTTCGTGACTTTTTGAGATTTGGTTTATGACTTTTTCAGATTTTTTTCATGTTCATGACTTTCTCTGTTTTTATTCATTTTCGTGACTTTTTCAGATTTTGTTCATGTTCATGACTTTTTGAGATTGTGTTCGTTTTCATGACTTTCTCTGTTTTTATTCATTTTCGTGACTTTTTGAGATTGTGTTCATGTTCATGACTTTCTCTGTTTTTATTCATTTTCGTGACTTTTTGAGATTGTGTTCATTTTCATGATTTTCTCTGTTTTTATTCATTTTCGTGCTCATGCTCTTGGCTTTTTTATTTTATGCATTTTCATGACTTTTAAAGATATTGTTAATTTTCGTGACTTTTTGAGATTTTTTTCATGTTCATGTCTCTTTGGTATTGTATTCATTTTCATGACTCTCCCTGTTTCTATTTTTTTCGTGACTTTTTGAGATTTGGTTTATGACTTTTTCAGATTTTTTTTCATGTTCATTACTTTCTCTGTTTTTATTCATTTTCGTGACTTTTTGAGATTGTGTTCCTTTTCATGACTTTCTCTGTTTTTATTCATTTTCGTGACTTTTTGAGATTCTCGTCTTGTTTGTGATTTTTTTGAGATTTCCTTAATTTTCGTGACTTTATTGATGTTCATGACTTTTTGAAATTGCCTTCATGTTCTTTAGGTTTTTTGTCCATGTTCACAAGATGTTGTTCGTGTTCATGACTTTTTGAGATTTTGTTCATGTTCATGACTTTGTTTTTAATCATTTAATCAGACCTGGGACTTGAACTGTAGTCACCAGAGTTGTGGTTGTACTGTATGTCAGCAAGCTAACCGCTATGGCATTAGCGCCGATATCGGATGGGAGTATTGTTTGGTAGTTATAAGCTGAAATCTTGTTCAGTCAGTGTTATCATTTATCCAAAATTAAGCTTTTGTTTCTTTCGTGTTCTTTTAATCTGTGTTGTATACTGTAGAACTGAAGGTGAGAATTTGAAAGAAAGGGATCAAATGAAGTACGTAAGTAAGTATTTATTTATTTATTTATAAGGGTTCTTCTTAATGATTCTACAAATATAAATGGTGATTAACGTGTAAAAAATTAATCTTTACCTCTATAGTAAGGGTTGACAATGACACAAAGTCAAAAAGACATTTTTATTAAACAACATACATTTGTCTTGGTGACAGGAACTTCCGGTGCAGAAAAATGACAAAGGGATTTACAGACAGAGGAGGAAAACACAGGTAGCATCAATTATGTGCCTCTTCATTTTCTGGAGCACTGTGGAATAAAGTTCCTCTTTTCTCCTCACGGCTCATGATTTTCTTGACACAACTGAAGAGGTTTTTTTCTTCTCTCCGTTTAACCTTTTCTGGAACAATCACTTGGCCCCGCTTCCTTGATCCACCTTTCCATGATCCTCCTGTCAGCATGGGATGATTTGCATGAAACTCCTCCCATGATTTCAAGTGCTGCATCAGGAGGATGTTGTGAAAAAACATGTCAGGATACCTGATCACTTCAGAGAACAAAACTGCACATACTGCAATGGCGTCTTGAGGAGTCTGTATATAACGATCGACTTTGTCACGGTTCCCATTCATGTACAACCACACTGTCTCCGAATATTTCTTATTGAAACATCTTGACGTTTTCAGTGTTGCATAAGAAAGTCTATTGTCATGAAGGGTTATGCCTTGCTCATCTTTTTTGACTGGACAACAGTACAGATCATTTGATCGCATCTGTATCATGAATTTACCAACTAAAAAGTCAGTGGCCTGCATGTCCTTTTTATGCCAAGATTCAATGAGAAAACATATTACTGCAACATAATGAGGAAAGCTTGTTAATCTGATCGGTGCTCGCCATATGTTGTCACTGACTGACACTTGGGTAGCACTGGCCTGAATTGTTGCAGCAGAACACCCCTCCCAGGGAGTGTGCACTTTAAACGCTCCATCCAGCATTTTTGCAGAGGGATCTCCAACATTTGTCCTTAGATGAAATACATCAACAGGCTCGTTCAGAAAGTGCTTCTCTTTCATCTTCTCTGGATCGAAGGAGAGAAGGACTTCTGGCTTGCTGTCGTTCCTCTCGAACCTGGACTGCATAGATGCCAAAAGCAGAGCTGTGCACAGATATTTCAGAAGCAGTAGCGGAAATTTAGCCCAAATATTCTTCAGTGATTATCACTGAAGTCCAAATATTGTTCAGTGTTGATCTTTAATAGTCGAAATATTGTACAGTTTTCATCACATTTGCTCCAGATATTGTTCGGCGGTGATCATTAATAGTCAAAATATTCTTCAGTTTTGATCACTTATAACCCACCTCTTGTTCGGTCAATGGGACAGTTCTCATTTGCTCCAGATATTGTTCAGTGTTTATCATTAATAGTCAAAATATTCTTCAGTTTTGATCACTTATAACCCACCTCTTGTTCGGTCAATGGGACAGTTCTCATTTGCTCCAGATATTGTTCGGCGGTGATCATTAATAGTCAAAATATTCTTCAGTTTGTATCCCTTAGAGCCGAGATTTTTTTCATGTTCGTGGCTTTTTGATATTGTATTCATTTTCATGACTTTCCCTGTTTCTATTTTTTTCGTGACTTTTTGAGATTTTGTTCATGTTCATGACTTTCTCTGTTTTTATTCATTTTCGTGACTTTCTCTGTTTTTATTCATTTTCGTGACTTTCGCTGTTTTTATTCATTTTCGTGACTTTTTGAGATTTTGTTCATGTTCGTGGCTTTTTGATATTGTATTCATTTTCATGACTTTCTCTGTTTTTATTCATTTTCGTGACTTTTTGAGATTTTCTTCATGTTCATGTTCATGACTTTTTGAGATTTTGTTCATTTTCATGACTTTCTCTGTTTTTATTCATTTTCGTGACTTTTTGAGATTTTTTTCATGTTCATGACTTTCTCTGTGTTTATTCATTTTCGTGACTTTTTGAGATTTTGTTCATGTGCATGACTTTTTGAGATTTTGTTCATTTTCATGAATTTCTCAGTTTTTATTCATTTTCGTGACTTTTTGAGATTTTTTTTTCATGTTCGTGACTTTTTTAGATTCTCGTCATGTTTGTGATTTTTTTAGATTTCCTTCATTTTCGTGACTTTATTGATGTTCATGACTTTTTGAAATTGCCTTCATGTTCTTGAGGTTTTTTGTCCATGTTCACGAGATGTTGTTCGTGTTCATGACTTTTTGAGATTTTGTTCATGTTCATGACTTTGTTTTTAATCATTTTCGTGACTTTTTGAGATTTGGTTTATGACTTTTTCAGATTTTTTTCATTTTCATGACTTTCTCTGTTTTTATTCATTTTCGTGACTTTTTGAGATTGTGTTCATTTTCATGACTTTCTCTGTTTTTATTCATTTTCGTGACTTTTTGAGATTTTGTTCATGTTCATTACTTTTTGAGATTGTGCTCATGCTCTTGGCTTTTTTATTTTATGCATTTTCATGACTTTTAAAGATATTGTTAATTTTCGTGACTTTTTGAGATTTTTTTCATGTTCATGTCTCTTTGGTATTGTATTCATTTTCATGATTTTCCCTGTTTCTATTTTTTTCGTGACTTTTTGAGATTTGGTTTATGACTTTTTCAGATTTTGTTCATGTTCATGACTTTTTGAGATCGTGTTCATTTTCATGACTTTCTCTGTTTTTATTCATTTTCGTGACTTTTTGAGATTGTGTTCCTTCTCATGACTTTCTCTGTTTTTATTCATTTTCGTGACTTTTTGAGATTTTGTTCATGTTCATGACTTTTTGAGATTGTGTTCATTTTCATGACTTTTTGAGATTTTTTGCATTTTCATATCTTTTTGAGACTGAGTTCATGTTCTTGACTTTTTGAGATTTTGTTTATGTTTGTGGCTTTTTTAGATGATATTCATTCTCATGACTTTCCCTGTTTTTATTCGTTTTCATGACTTTTTGAGAATTTATTTATATTCATGACTTTTTGGGATTTTGTTCATGTTCATGGTGTTTTGAGACTTTGTTCATTTTCATGACTTTCCCTGTTTTCATTCATTTTCGCTACGTTTTGAGATTGTGCTCATGCTCTTGGCTTTTTTATTTCATGCATTTTAATGAATTTTAAAGATATTGTTCATTTTCGTGACTTTCCCTGTTTCTATTTTTTTCGTGACTTTTTGAGATTTTGTTCATGTTCATGAATTTCGCTGTTTTTATTCATTTTCGTGACTTTTTGAGATTTTGTTCATGTTCGTGGCTTTTTGATATTGTATTCATTTTCATGACTTTCCCTGTTTCTATTTTTTTCATGACTTTTTGAGATTTGGTTTATGACTTTTTCAGATTTTTTTCATGTTCATGACTTTCTCTGTTTTTATTCATTTTCGTGACTTTTTCAGATTTTGTTCATGTTCATGACTTTTTGAGATTGTGTTCGTTTTCATGACTTTCTCTGTTTTTATTCATTTTCGTGACTTTTTGAGATTGTGTTCATGTTCATGACTTTTTCTGTTTTTATTCATTTTCGTGACTTTTTGAGATCGTGTTCATTTTCATGACTTTCTCTGTTTTATTCATTTTCGTGACTTTGAGATTGTGTTCCTTTTCATGACTTTCTCTGTTTTTATTCATTTTCATGACTTTTTGAGATTTTGTTCATGTTCAGGACTTTTTGATATTTTGTTCATTTTCATGACTTTCCCTGTTTCTATTTTTTTCGTGACTTTTTGAGATTTGGTTTATGACTTTTTCAGATTTTTTTCATGTTCATGACTTTCTCTGTTTTTATTCATTTTCGTGACTTTTTCAGATTTTGTTCATGTTCATGACTTTTTGAGATTGTGTTCGTTTTCATGACTTTCTCTGTTTTTATTCATTTTCGTGACTTTTTGAGATTGTGTTCATGTTCATGACTTTCTCTGTTTTTATTCATTTTCGTGACTTTTTGAGATTGTGTTCATTTTCATGATTTTCTCTGTTTTTATTCATTTTCGTGCTCATGCTCTTGGCTTTTTTATTTTATGCATTTTCATGACTTTTAAAGATATTGTTAATTTTCGTGACTTTTTGAGATTTTTTTCATGTTCATGTCTCTTTGGTATTGTATTCATTTTCATGACTCTCCCTGTTTCTATTTTTTTCGTGACTTTTTGAGATTTGGTTTATGACTTTTTCAGATTTTTTTTCATGTTCATTACTTTCTCTGTTTTTATTCATTTTCGTGACTTTTTGAGATTGTGTTCCTTTTCATGACTTTCTCTGTTTTTATTCATTTTCGTGACTTTTTGAGATTCTCGTCATGTTTGTGATTTTTTTGAGATTTCCTTAATTTTCGTGACTTTATTGATGTTCATGACTTTTTGAAATTGCCTTCATGTTCTTTAGGTTTTTTGTCCATGTTCACAAGATGTTGTTCGTGTTCATGACTTTTTGAGATTTTGTTCATGTTCATGACTTTGTTTTTAATCATTTAATCAGACCTGGGACTTGAACTGTAGTCACCAGAGTTGTGGTTGTACTGTATGTCAGCAAGCTAACCGCTATGGCATTAGCGCCGATATCGGATGGGAGTATTGTTTGGTAGTTATAAGCTGAAATCTTGTTCAGTCAGTGTTATCATTTATCCAAAATTAAGCTTTTGTTTCTTTCGTGTTCTTTTAATCTGTGTTGTATACTGTAGAACTGAAGGTGAAAATTTGAAAGAAAGGGATCAAATGAAGTACGTAAGTAAGTATTTATTTATTTATTTATAAGGGTTCTTCTTAATGATTCTACAAATATAAATGGTGATTAACGTGTAAAAAATTAATCTTTACCTCTATAGTAAGGGTTGACAATGACACAAAGTCAAAAAGACATTTTTATTAAACAACATACATTTGTCTTGGTGACAGGAACTTCCGGTGCAGAAAAATGACAAAGGGATTTACAGACAGAGGAGGAAAACACAGGTAGCATCAATGATGTGCCTCTTCATTTTCTGGAGCACTGTGGAATAAAGTTCCTCTTTTCTCCTCACGGCTCATGATTTTCTTGACACAACTGAAGAGGTTTTTTTCTTCTCTCCGTTTAACCTTTTCTGGAACAATCACTTGGCCCCGCTTCCTTGATCCACCTTTCCATGATCCTCCTGTCAGCATGGGATGATTTGCATGAAACTCTTCCCATGATTTCAAGTGCTGCATCAGGAGGATGTTGTGAAAAAACATGTCAGGATACCTGATCACTTCAGAGAACAAAACTGCACATACTGCAATGGCGTCTTGAGGAGTCTGTATATAACGATCGACTTTGTCACGGTTCCCATTCATGTACAACCACACTGTCTCCGAATATTTCTTATTGAAACATCTTGACGTTTTCAGTGTTGCATAAGAAAGTCTATTGTCATGAAGGGTTATGCCTTGCTCATCTTTTTTGACTGGACAACAGTACAGATCATTTGATCGCATCTGTATCATGAATTTACCAACTAAAAAGTCAGTGGCCTGCATGTCCTTTTTATGCCAAGATTCAATGAGAAAACATATTACTGCAACATAATGAGGAAAGCTTGTTATTCTGATCGGTGCTCGCCATATGTTGTCACTGACTGACACTTGGGTAGCACTGGCCTGAATTGTTGCAGCAGAACACCCCTCCCAGGGAGTGTGCACTTTAAACGCTCCATCCAGCATTTTTGCAGAGGGATCTCCAACATTTGTCCTTAGATGAAATACATCAACAGGCTCGTTCAGAAAGTGCTTCTCTTTCATCTTCTCTGGATCGAAGGAGAGAAGGACTTCTGGCTTGCTGTCGTTCCTCTCGAACCTGGACTGCATAGATGCCAAAAGCAGAGCTGTGCACAGATATTTCAGAAGCAGTAGCCGAAATTTAGCCCAAATATTCTTCAGTGATTATCACTGAAGTCCAAATATTGTTCAGTGTTGATCTTTAATAGTCGAAATATTGTACAGTTTTCATCACTAATAGCCGAAATCTTGTTCGGTCAATGGGACAATTCTCATTTGCTCCAGATATTGTTCGGCGGTGATCATTAATAGTCAAAATATTCTTCAGTTTTGATCACTTATAACCCACCTCTTGTTCGGTCAATGGGACCGTTCTCATTTGCTCCAGATATTGTTCAGTGTTTATCATTAATAGTCAAAATATTCTTCAGTTTTGATCACTTATAACCCACCTCTTGTTCGGTCAATGGGACAGTTCTCATTTGCTCCAGATATTGTTCAGTGTTTATCATTAATAGTCAAAATATTCTTCAGTTTTGATCACTTATAACCCACCTCTTGTTCGGTCAATGGGACAGTTCTCATTTGCTCCAGATATTGTTCGGCGGTGATCATTAATAGTCAAAATATTCTTCAGTTTGTATCCCTTAGAGCCGAGATTTTTTTCATGTTCGTGGCTTTTTGATATTGTATTCATTTTCATGACTTTCCCTGTTTCTATTTTTTTCGTGACTTTTTGAGATTTTGTTCATGTTCATGACTTTCTCTGTTTTTATTCATTTTCGTGACTTTCTCTGTTTTTATTCATTTTCGTGACTTTCGCTGTTTTTATTCATTTTCGTGACTTTTTGAGATTTTGTTCATGTTCGTGGCTTTTTGATATTGTATTCATTTTCATGACTTTCCCTGTTTCTATTTTTTTCGTGACTTTTTGAGATTTGGTTTATGACTTTTTCAGATTTTTTTCATGTTCATGACTTTCTCTGTTTTTATTCATTTTCGTGACTTTTTCAGATTTTGTTCATGTTCATGACTTTTTGAGATTGTGTTCGTTTTCATGACTTTCTCTGTTTTTATTCATTTTCGTGACTTTTTGAGATTGTGTTCATGTTCATGACTTTCTCTGTTTTTATTCATTTTCGTGACTTTTTGAGATTGTGTTCATTTTCATGATTTTCTCTGTTTTTATTCATTTTCGTGCTCATGCTCTTGGCTTTTTTATTTTATGCATTTTCATGACTTTTAAAGATATTGTTAATTTTCGTGACTTTTTGAGATTTTTTTCATGTTCATGTCTCTTTGGTATTATATTCATTTTCATGACTCTCCCTGTTTCTATTTTTTTCGTGACTTTTTGAGATTTGGTTTATGACTTTTTCAGATTTTTTTTCATGTTCATTACTTTCTCTGTTTTTATTCATTTTCGTGACTTTTTGAGATTGTGTTCCTTTTCATGACTTTCTCTGTTTTTATTCATTTTCGTGACTTTTTGAGATTCTCGTCTTGTTTGTGATTTTTTTGAGATTTCCTTAATTTTCGTGACTTTATTGATGTTCATGACTTTTTGAAATTGCCTTCATGTTCTTTAGGTTTTTTGTCCATGTTCACAAGATGTTGTTCGTGTTCATGACTTTTTGAGATTTTGTTCATGTTCATGACTTTGTTTTTAATCATTTAATCAGACCTGGGACTTGAACTGTAGTCACCAGAGTTGTGGTTGTACTGTATGTCAGCAAGCTAACCGCTATGGCATTAGCGCCGATATCGGATGGGAGTATTGTTTGGTAGTTATAAGCTGAAATCTTGTTCAGTCAGTGTTATCATTTATCCAAAATTAAGCTTTTGTTTCTTTCGTGTTCTTTTAATCTGTGTTGTATACTGTAGAACTGAAGGTGAGAATTTGAAAGAAAGGGATCAAATGAAGTACGTAAGTAAGTATTTATTTATTTATTTATAAGGGTTCTTCTTAATGATTCTACAAATATAAATGGTGATTAACGTGTAAAAAATTAATCTTTACCTCTATAGTAAGGGTTGACAATGACACAAAGTCAAAAAGACATTTTTATTAAACAACATACATTTGTCTTGGTGACAGGAACTTCCGGTGCAGAAAAATGACAAAGGGATTTACAGACAGAGGAGGAAAACACAGGTAGCATCAATTATGTGCCTCTTCATTTTCTGGAGCACTGTGGAATAAAGTTCCTCTTTTCTCCTCACGGCTCATGATTTTCTTGACACAACTGAAGAGGTTTTTTTCTTCTCTCCGTTTAACCTTTTCTGGAACAATCACTTGGCCCCGCTTCCTTGATCCACCTTTCCATGATCCTCCTGTCAGCATGGGATGATTTGCATGAAACTCCTCCCATGATTTCAAGTGCTGCATCAGGAGGATGTTGTGAAAAAACATGTCAGGATACCTGATCACTTCAGAGAACAAAACTGCACATACTGCAATGGCGTCTTGAGGAGTCTGTATATAACGATCGACTTTGTCACGGTTCCCATTCATGTACAACCACACTGTCTCCGAATATTTCTTATTGAAACATCTTGACGTTTTCAGTGTTGCATAAGAAAGTCTATTGTCATGAAGGGTTATGCCTTGCTCATCTTTTTTGACTGGACAACAGTACAGATCATTTGATCGCATCTGTATCATGAATTTACCAACTAAAAAGTCAGTGGCCTGCATGTCCTTTTTATGCCAAGATTCAATGAGAAAACATATTACTGCAACATAATGAGGAAAGCTTGTTAATCTGATCGGTGCTCGCCATATGTTGTCACTGACTGACACTTGGGTAGCACTGGCCTGAATTGTTGCAGCAGAACACCCCTCCCAGGGAGTGTGCACTTTAAACGCTCCATCCAGCATTTTTGCAGAGGGATCTCCAACATTTGTCCTTAGATGAAATACATCAACAGGCTCGTTCAGAAAGTGCTTCTCTTTCATCTTCTCTGGATCGAAGGAGAGAAGGACTTCTGGCTTGCTGTCGTTCCTCTCGAACCTGGACTGCATAGATGCCAAAAGCAGAGCTGTGCACAGATATTTCAGAAGCAGTAGCCGAAATTTAGCCCAAATATTCTTCAGTGATTATCACTGAAGTCCAAATATTGTTCAGTGTTGATCTTTAATAGTCGAAATATTGTACAGTTTTCATCACATTTGCTCCAGATATTGTTCGGCGGTGATCATTAATAGTCAAAATATTCTTCAGTTTTGATCACTTATAACCCACCTCTTGTTCGGTCAATGGGACAGTTCTCATTTGCTCCAGATATTGTTCAGTGTTTATCATTAATAGTCAAAATATTCTTCAGTTTTGATCACTTATAACCCACCTCTTGTTCGGTCAATGGGACAGTTCTCATTTGCTCCAGATATTGTTCGGCGGTGATCATTAATAGTCAAAATATTCTTCAGTTTGTATCCCTTAGAGCCGAGATTTTTTTCATGTTCGTGGCTTTTTGATATTGTATTCATTTTCATGACTTTCCCTGTTTCTATTTTTTTCGTGACTTTTTGAGATTTTGTTCATGTTCATGACTTTCTCTGTTTTTATTCATTTTCGTGACTTTCTCTGTTTTTATTCATTTTCGTGACTTTCGCTGTTTTTATTCATTTTCGTGACTTTTTGAGATTTTGTTCATGTTCGTGGCTTTTTGATATTGTATTCATTTTCATGACTTTCTCTGTTTTTATTCATTTTCGTGACTTTTTGAGATTTTCTTCATGTTCATGTTCATGACTTTTTGAGATTTTGTTCATTTTCATGACTTTCTCTGTTTTTATTCATTTTCGTGACTTTTTGAGATTTTTTTCATGTTCATGACTTTCTCTGTGTTTATTCATTTTCGTGACTTTTTGAGATTTTGTTCATGTGCATGACTTTTTGAGATTTTGTTCATTTTCATGAATTTCTCAGTTTTTATTCATTTTCGTGACTTTTTGAGATTTTTTTTTCATGTTCGTGACTTTTTTAGATTCTCGTCATGTTTGTGATTTTTTTAGATTTCCTTCATTTTCGTGACTTTATTGATGTTCATGACTTTTTGAAATTGCCTTCATGTTCTTGAGGTTTTTTGTCCATGTTCACGAGATGTTGTTCGTGTTCATGACTTTTTGAGATTTTGTTCATGTTCATGACTTTGTTTTTAATCATTTTCGTGACTTTTTGAGATTTGGTTTATGACTTTTTCAGATTTTTTTCATTTTCATGACTTTCTCTGTTTTTATTCATTTTCGTGACTTTTTGAGATTGTGTTCATTTTCATGACTTTCTCTGTTTTTATTCATTTTCGTGACTTTTTGAGATTTTGTTCATGTTCATTACTTTTTGAGATTGTGCTCATGCTCTTGGCTTTTTTATTTTATGCATTTTCATGACTTTTAAAGATATTGTTAATTTTCGTGACTTTTTGAGATTTTTTTCATGTTCATGTCTCTTTGGTATTGTATTCATTTTCATGATTTTCCCTGTTTCTATTTTTTTCGTGACTTTTTGAGATTTGGTTTATGACTTTTTGAGATTTTGTTCATGTTCATGACTTTTTGAGATCGTGTTCATTTTCATGACTTTCTCTGTTTTTATTCATTTTCGTGACTTTTTGAGATTTTGTTCATGTTCATGACTTTTTGAGATTGTGTTCATTTTCATGACTTTTTGAGATTTTTTGCATTTTCATATCTTTTTGAGACTGAGTTCATGTTCTTGACTTTTTGAGATTTTGTTTATGTTTGTGGCTTTTTTAGATGATATTCATTCTCATGACTTTCCCTGTTTTTATTCGTTTTCATGACTTTTTGAGAATTTATTTATATTCATGACTTTTTGAGATCTTGGTCATTTTCATGACTCTCCCTGTTTTTACTAGTTTGCATGACTTTTTGGGATTTTGTTCATGTTCATGGTGTTTTGAGACTTTGTTCATTTTCATGACTTTCCCTGTTTTCATTCATTTTCGCTACGTTTTGAGATTGTGCTCATGCTCTTGGCTTTTTTATTTCATGCATTTTAATGAATTTTAAAGATATTGTTCATTTTCGTGACTTTTTGAGTTTTTTTCGTGACTTTTTGAGAGTTGGTTTATGAATTTTTCAGATTTTGTTCATGTGCATGACTTTTTGAGATTGTGTTCCTTTTCATGAATTTCTCTGTTTTTATTCATTTTCGTGACTTTTTGAGATTGTGTTCATTTTCATGAATTTCTCTGTTTTTATTCATTTTCGTGACTTTTTGATATTTTTTTCATGTTCGTGGCTTTTTGATATTGTATTCATCTTCATGACTTTCCCTGTTTCTATTTTTTTCGTGACTTTTTGAGATTTTGTTCATGTTCATCACTTTCTCTGTTTTTATTCATTTTCGTGACTTTTTGAGATTTTGTTCATGTTCATCACTTTCTCTGTTTTTATTCATTTTCGTGACTTTTTGAGATTTTGTTCATGTTCATGACTTTCTCTGTTTTTATTCATTTTCGTGACTTTTTGAGATTTTGTTCATGTTCATCACTTTCTCTGTTTTTATTCATTTTCGTGACTTTTTGAGATTGTGTTCATGTTCATCACTTTCTCTGTTTTTATTCATTTTCGTGACTTTTTGAGATTGTGTTCATGTTCATCACTTTCTCTGTTTTTATTCATTTTCGTGACTTTTTGAGATTTTGTTCATGTGCATGACTTTTTGAGATTTTGTTAATTTTCATGAATTTCTCAGTTTTTATTCATTTTCGTGACTTTTTGAGATTTTTTTTTTCATGTTCGTGACTTTTTTAGATTCTCGTCATGTTTGTGATTTTTTTAGATTTCCTTCATTTTCGTGACTTTATTGATGTTCATGACTTTTTGAAATTGCCTTCATGTTCTTGAGGTTTTTTGTCCATGTTCACGAGATGTTGTTCGTGTTCATGACTTTTTGAGATTTTGTTCATGTTCATGACTTTGTTTTTAATCATTTTCGTGACTTTTTGAGATTTGGTTTATGACTTTTTCCGATTTTTTTCATTTTCATGACTTTCTCTGTTTTTATTCGTTTTAATAACTTTTTGAGATTTTGCTCATGTTCTTGGCTTTTTGAGATTTTTTGCATTTTCATATCTTTTTGAGACTGAGTTCATGTTCTTGACTTTTTGAGATTTTGTTTATGTTTGTGGCTTTTTGAGATGATATTCATTCTCATGACTTTCCCTGTTTTTATTCGTTTTCATGACTTTTTGAGAATTTATTTATATTCATGACTTTTTGAGATCTTGGTCATTTTCATGACTCTCCCTGTTTTTACTAGTTTGCATGACTTTTGGGGATTGTGTTCATGTTCGTGGTGTTTTGAGACTTTGTTCATTTTCATGACTTTCCCTGTTTTCATTCATTTTCGCTACGTTTTGAGATTGTGCTCATGCTCTTGGCTTTTTTATTTTATGCACTTTAATGAATTTTAAAGATATTGTTCATTTTCGTGACTTTTTGAGATTTTGTTCATGGTCGTGGCTTTTTGATATTGTATTCATTTTCATGACTTTCCCTGTTTCTATTTTTTTCGTGACTTTTTGAGATTTGGTTTATGACTTTTTCAGATTTTTTTCATGTTCATGACTTTTTGAGATCTTGGTCATTTTCATGACTTTCTCTGTTTTTATTCATTTTCGTGACTTTTTGAGATTGTGCTCATGTTCATGACTTTTTGAGATTGTGTTCATTTTCATGACTATCCCTGTTTTTATTCGTTTTAATAACTTTTTGAGATTTTGCTCATGTTCTTGACTTTTTGAGATTTTGTTCATGTTTGTGGCTTTTTGAAATTGTATTCCTGTTCATGACTTTTTGAGACAATATTCATTCTCATGACTTTCCCTGTTTTTATTCGTTTTCATGACTTTTTGAGAATTTATTTATATTCATGACTTTTTGATATCTTGGTCATTTTCATGACTCTCCCTGTTTTTACTAGTTTGCATGACTTTTTGGGATTTTGTTCATGTTCATGGTGTTTTGAGACTTTGTTCATTTTCATGACTTTCCCTGTTTTCATTCATTTTCGCTACGTTTTGAGATGTGAGATTTTTATTTTATGCATTTTAATGAATTTTAAAGATATTGTTCATTTTCGTGACTTTTTGAGATTTTTTTTCATGTTCGTGGCTTTTTGATATTGTATTCATTTTCATGACTTTCCCTGTTTTTCGTGACTTTTTGAGATTTGGTTTATGACTTTTTCAGATTTTTTTCATGTTCATGACTTTCTCTGTTTTTATTCATTTTCGTGACTTTTTCAGATTTTGTTCATGTTCATGACTTTTTGAGATTGTGTTCATTTTCATGACTTTCTCTGTTTTTATTCATGTTCATGACTTTTTGAGATTGTGTTCATTTTCATGACTTTCTCTGTTTTTATTCATTTTCATGACTTTTTTTAATTTTTTTTTTTTTTTTTTAAGATTTAGTTCATTTTTACAGAAGCGTATTGCATTCACTTGAGGAAAAAAATCTACTCTGTTTTTCTGAATTTAGTTAATTGTCTCAGAATTATGAGATCAATTTTCATTAAAAAAAATATTTTGTTCTGTTTTTCTGAATTAATGAGATCCCTCAAAATCCTGCCAGGAGCTCTATTTTAGCTGGATTTAGCTGGATTTTAGCTGGATTGCATTTCCTTTGGAAATCAAGGTCCCAGAGTCTGGAGGAAGAGAGGAGAGGCACATAATCCACGTTGCTTGAGGTCCAGTGTAAAGTGTCCACAGTCATTGATGGTTTGGGGTGCCATGTCATCTGCTGGTGTTGGTCCATTGTGTTTTCTGAGGTCCAAGGTCAACGCAGCCGTCTACCAGGAAGTTTTAGAGCACTTCATGCTTCCTGCTGCTGACCAACTTTATGGAGATGCAGATTTCATTTTCCAACAGGACTTGGCACCTGCACACACTGCCAAAGCTACCAGTACCTGGTTTAAGTACCATGGTATCCCTGTTCTTGATTGGCCAGCAAACTCGCCTGACCTTAACCCCATAGAAAACCTATGGGGTATTGTGAAGAGGAAGATGCAATATGCCAGACCCAACAATTCAGAAGAGCTGAAGGCCACTATCAGAGCAACATGGGCTCTCATAACACCTGAGCAGTGCCACAGACTGATCGACTCCATGCCACGCCGCATTGCTGCTGTAATCCAGGCCAAAGGAGCCCCAACTAAATATTGAGTGCTGTACATGCTCATACTTTTCATGTTCGTACTTGTCAGTTGGCCAACATTTCTAAAAATCATTTTTTTTTGCATTGGTCTTAATTGATCATTGAAATTTTCTGAGATACTGAATTTGGGACTTTCATTAGTTGTCAGTTATAATCATCAAAATTAAAGGAAATAAACATTTGAAATATATCAGTCTGTGTGTAATGAATGAATCTAATATACAAGTTTCACTTTTTGAATGGTATTACTGAAATAAATCAACTTTTTCATGATATTCAAATTTTATGACCAGCACCTGTATAGTTGACTTTTTAAGAGATAAGTGGACCTCAGTATAAGTAGTTAGAATTAGCAGCAGCCTACATCTACAACAATAAAATGCAACACAACATTAATGCAGCTGTAATATTAATCCTGTTATATGGATGTTGCACAAACTGCTATGTAATATTAACCCAAAAACATCCTAATAGTAAAACACTGACAAGGAAAATTGACTGCACTATGAGTAGCCTACTTTTATTCATTTCATTCTGGTACTTTTATGTACATTTTGGTGAAAGAAAATTGTTTCTCGGCATTAGTGGGACACAGTATGTGAGAGAGGGATGACTTGTCTGACCCTGATCATATAACACAAATCTTAACATAAAGATTTATTGTTTTCAAATATAGAATTTAACATGCATGAAACTGTTTGAGAAACGGCTCTACTGTATCATACTGCACCATAAGCATTTATTTTGCCTGCAGGTGGCATTGCGACGGTTTGGACTAATTTTCTTACTTTCCCACTCTTTTTCTTTATATTTAGAGAGAACTGCAGGATGTTGTTCACCTCTGGAACACTCACAGAATTCGCCCATCCAGAAATGCTGTGTCTCCAGGTGGACGTCTAGTAATGATGTACACCCTACCCCAACTTTTTGGTGCTAGAGGTTACCTTAAAGAGGCATCCCAACAGAAGATACAGGCTTGTAGGGAGGAATGTCGTGAGAGAGGACCATATCCCTGTGATAATACAGTGTTTGACATTTGTTGCCTTGCCATGGCAGAAAACAGTCTTCATCCACCAACCTCTCCAGAGGAAGCCATTGATCTTTACATGTTCTTACGTGCTTACATACGTACCAAAATGTAATAATCACAAGTTGTTCTACTGGATTAAATGACTGAATGTGAGCATCCACTCATAGCCAAAAAAAACAACAGAATTGCAGTTTGGACAGAAAAGGTTATATACCATGACATTCATTGTAAATGTTTGACAGAAGTACTGTGTTTAAGCAATCAATAATAGACAACTCTTTCATAATTGACATCTCCCAACTGAGCTCCATATCATCTCTTTTTATTCATCATTATGTAAAAAGTACATCTCAACCACAGAACTGGGAACAATCCTGTACCTGCAAATGAAAGGTATCACATGTTGCCATTGTCAAAAATGGCACATTTGTCCTTATGGTGGAACTATTTCGTATCACCAGATGTGGTCTGACACACTTTGGGCTCATTGTAAACAGGGCAACCGACATGATGTTTGGATGGCCTTTAAATCAAACATATTATTGTATCTTGTTATCATGTGTCTCTGGCCTGCACATAAAGCACTTTTTTTTACACAATTATTTGGCATCATATAAATACATGCTAAACCAGTGCAGTGCAACATTTTTTCTCCCCAGTGTGATTTACTGTGTATGTAGGAAATAGGCCTATTTGGTAATGTAGGGATGACTGTTTAAAGGACAATGAACCTAGGGGTAATTAACACATGGTTAGCGAGCCGATCGTTCTCTGGGATGCGTTTTCATGATAATCGAATATAAAGAGTTTTATCTCTAAAAACAGATTAGCTTATAACGCTAGTATATGGGGCATATTTTACGTAAAAGTAAATCGCTAGTTAATACCACTAACAAGGCTCAAAATAGCCTCACACTAACACGGTAGCATAATGAATTTCCCTACATTCAAACCGAAGCATTGAGAACTTTGTAAGTGTAAAGACAGTTTAATAAGAAGATACTTTATAAAGACAGTACATTACGCGTATACAGACAAGATCCAGCTTGGAAAACAGTCTCGACTAATCGAGTCACGAACGCCGTGATTTTCTCGCAGGATTTTGAGGGATCCCGTTAATTCAGAAAAACAGAGCAAAATAATTTTTTTCATGAAGATTATTCTCATAATTCTGAGATAATTAACTCATTAATTCATAAAAACAGAGTGAAAAAAAATGTTTTTCAAGAAAAATGTATCTCATAATTCTGAGATAATTAAGTCATTCATTCAGAAAAACAGAGCAAAAACTTTTTTCATGAAAAATTATCTTGTAATTCTGAGATAATTAACTCGTTAATTCAGAAAAACAGAGCAAAAACTTTTTTTTCATGAAACATTATCTCGTAATTCTGAGATAATTAACTTGTTAATTCAGAAAAACAGTTGATTTTTTTTCCTCAAGTGAATGCAATATGCTTCCGTACATTTTCTTAACTATATTGATGTTCGTGACTTTTTGAAATTGTGTTCATATTCTTGAGGTTTTGTTCATGTTCATGAGATGTTGTTCAGGTTCACGCCTTTTTCAAGTGAACAGGACAGCACAGAATGACATGAAAGCGGAAGGAGTTGAGAGCAGAATTGGATAATCACCTGGGACTCAAACTCTGGTCATCAGAGTTGTGGTCACATGTATGTCAGCAAATTAACTGATTTTGAGATCGTGCTCATGTTCGTGACTTTTTCAGATTTTGTTAATTTTCATGACTTTCCTTGTCTTTTATTCATTTTAATAACTTTTTGAGATCTTCATATTCGTGGCTTTTTGAGATTGTTCATTTTCATGACTTGTTTTCATTCCTTTTTCGAGACTTTTTGAGGTTTTACTCGTATTCTTGGCTTTTTGAGATTTTTTGCATTTCCATGACTTTTTGAGATCGTGCTCATGTTCGTGACTTTTTGAGATATTGTTCATGTTCTTGGCTCTTTGAGATTTTGTTCATTTTCATGACATTCGTTGCTTTTTATTCGTTTTCATGACTTTTGTTCATGTTCGTGATTTTATGAGATTCTGTTCATGTTCGTGGCTTTTTGGGATTGTATTCATGTTCTTGAGGTTTTGTTCATGTTCATGAGATGTTGTTCAGGTTGAAAGTTGTTCAGACTTTCCATGTTTCTATTCTTTTTCATGACTTTCTGAGCTTTTGTCCATTTTCATGACTTTCTGTTTTTATTCATTTTCATGACTTTTGTTCATGTTCGTGTTATTATTATTTTTTTATGTTTCTTCATAATGATTCTGCAAACATAAATGATGATTAACATGTAAAAATTAATCTTTACCTCTACAGTAAGGGTGGACAATGACACAAAGTCAATAAGACATGTTTATTAAACAACATACTGTACATTTGTCTTGATGACAGAGGCCTCCGGTGCAGAAAACTACAAAGGAATTTACAGAGAGAGGAGTGAAACACAGATAACATCAGTTATGTGCTTCTTCATTTTCCAGGGCACTGTGAAATAGAGTTCCTCTTTTCTCCTTATGTGTCATGATTTTCTTGACACAACTGAAGAGGTTTTTTTCTTCTCTCTGTTTAACCTTTTCTGGAACAATCACAATTTCCATGATCCTCCTGTCAGCACGGGGTGATTGTCATAAAACTCGTCCCATGATTTCAAATGCTGCATCAGGAGGATGTTGTGAAAAAACATGTCAGGATACCTGATCACTTCAGAGAACAAAACTGCACATAGTGCAATGGCGTCTTGAGGAGTCTGTATATAACGATCGACTTTGTCACGGTTCCCATTCATGTACAACCACACTGTCTCCGAATATTTCTTATTGAAACATCTTGATGTTTTCAGTGTTGCATAAGAAAGTCTTTTGTCATGAAGGTGTATGTCTTGCTCATCTCGCTTGACTGGACAACAGTACAGATCGTATGGTCGCATCTGTATCGTGAATTTACCAACTAAAAAGTCAGTGGCCTGCATGTCCTATTTATGCCAAGATTCAATGAGACAACATATTACTGCAACATAATGAGGAAAGCTTGTTATTCTGATCGGTGCTCGCCATATGTTGTCACTGACTGACACTTGGGTAGCACTGGCCTGAATTGTTGCAGCAGAACACCCCTCCCAGGGAGTGTGCACTTTAAACGCTCTATCCAGCATTTCTACAGAGGGATTGCCAACGTTTGTCCTTAGATGAAACACATCAACAGGCTCGTTCAGAAAGTTCTTCTCTTTCATCTTCTCTGGATCGAAGGAGAGAAAGACTTCTTGCTTGTTGTCCTTCCTCTCGATCCCGGACTGCATGAATGCCAAAAGCAGAGCAGTGGGCAGAAATTTCAGAAGCAGTAGCGGAAATTAGCCCAACTATTCTTCAGTGATTTTCACTTAGTCCAAATATCGTTCAGTTGTGATCATTAATAGTCGAAATATTCTTCAGTTTTGATCCCTTATAACCGACCTCTTGATCAGTCAGTGGGACAGTTCTCCTTTAGTTCAAATATTGTTCAGTGGTTATCATTAATAGTCTAAATATTCTTCAGTTTGAATCACTTATAGCCGAGATCTTGTTCAGTCGATGGGACAGTTCTCAGTTAGTCCAGAGGTGATCGTTAATGTCGAAATATTCCTCAGTTTGTATCACTTGTAGCCGAGATCTTGTTCAGTCGATGGGACAGTTCTCAGTTAGTCCAGAGGTGATCGTTAATATCGAAATATTCCTCAGTTTGTATCACTTATAGCCGAGATCTTGTTCAGTCGATGGAACAGTTCTCAGTTAGTCCAGAGGTGATCGTTAATATCGAAATATTCCTCAGTTTGTATCACTTATAGCCGAGATCTTGTTCAGTCGATGGGACAGTTCTCAGTTAGTCCAGAGGTGATCGTTAATATCGAAATATTCTTCAGTTTGTATCACTTATAGCCGAGATCTTGTTCAGTCGATGGGACAGTTCTCAGTTAGTCCAGAGGTGATCGTTAATATCGAAATATTCCTCAGTTTGTATCACTTATAGCCGAGATCTTGTTCAGTCGATGGGACAGTTCTCAGTTAGTCCAGAGGTGATCGTTAATATCGAAATATTCCTCAGTTTGTATCACTTATAGCCGAGATCTTGTTCAGTCGATGGGACAGTTCTCAGTTAGTCCAGAGGTGATCGTTAATATCGAAATATTCCTCAGTTTGTATCACTTATAGCCGAGATCTTGTTCAGTCGATGGGACAGTTCTCAGTTAGTCCAGAGGTGATCGTTAATATCGAAATATTCCTCAGTTTGTATCACTTATAGCCGAGATCTTGTTCAGTCGATGGGACAGTTCTCAGTTAGTCCAGAGGTGATCGTTAATATCGAAATATTCCTCAGCTTGTATCACTTATAGCCGAGATCTTGTTCAGTCGATGGGACAGTTCTCAGTTAGTCCAGAGGTGATCGTTAATATCGAAATATTCCTCAGTTTGTATCACTTATAGCCGAGATCTTGTTCAGTCGATGGGACAGTTCTCAGTTAGTCCAGAGGTGATCGTTAATATCGAAATATTCCTCAGTTTGTATCACTTATAGCCGAGATCTTGTTCAGTCGATGGGACAGTTCTCAGTTAGTCCAGAGGTGATCGTTAATATCGAAATATTCCTCAGTTTGTATCACTTATAGCCGAGATCTTGTTCAGTCGATGGGACAGTTCTCAGTTAGTCCAGAGGTGATCGTTAATATCGAAATATTCCTCAGTTTGTATCACTTATAGCCGAGATCTTGTTCAGTCGATGGGACAGTTCTCAGTTAGTCCAGAGGTGATCGTTAATATCGAAATATTCCTCAGTTTGTATCACTTATAGCCGAGATCTTGTTCAGTCGATGGGACAGTTCTCAGTTAGTCCAGAGGTGATCGTTAATATCGAAATATTCTTCAGTTTGTATCACTTATAGCCGAGATCTTGTTCAGTCGATGGGACAGTTCTCAGTTAGTCCAGAGGTGATCGTTAATATCGAAATATTCCTCAGTTTGTATCACTTATAGCCGAGATCTTGTTCAGTCGATGGGACAGTTCTCAGTTAGTCCAGAGGTGATCGTTAATATCGAAATATTCCTCAGTTTGTATCACTTATAGCCGAGATCTTGTTCAGTCGATGAGACAGTTCTCAGTTAGTCCAGAGGTGATCGTTAATATCGAAATATTCCTCAGTTTGTATCACTTATAGCCGAGATCTTGTTCAGTCGATGGGACAGTTCTCAGTTAGTCCAGAGGTGATCGTTAATGTCAAAATATTCCTCAGTTTGTATCACTTATAGCCGAGATCTTGTTCAGTCGATGGGACAGTTCTCAGTTAGTCCAGAGGTGATCGTTAATATCGAAATATTCCTCAGTTTGTATCACTTATAGCCGAGATCTTGTTCAGTCGATGAGACAGTTCTCAGTTAGTCCAGATATCGATAGTCAAAACATTCCTCAGTTTGTATCACTTATAGCCGAGATCTTGTTCAGTCGATGAGACACTTCTCAGTTAGTCCAGATATCGATAGTCGAAATATTCCTCAGTTTGTATCACTTATAGCCGAGATCTTGTTCAGTCGATGAGACACTTCTCAGTTAGTCCAGATATCGATAGTCGAAATATTCCTCAGTTTGTATCACTTATAGCCGAGATCTTGTTCAGTCGATGAGACAGTTCTCCTTTAGTCCAGATATCGATAGTCGAAATATGCTTCAGTTTTCATCACTTCCAGTCGAGTACTGTGTCAACGCTTGCCCGAACTCATGTTCAGGTGAGACAATGTTTGACTGCCATATGTATTCAATGTTTTGGCCTTTTTCAGGACAATAGGACAGTGTGAAGAATTGGGAACAGTATTGCAGAGGCGGGATTCGAACAGGAGTTGGCAGACGTGCACCTGTACCGTATGTCAGTGAGCTAACCAATGGCTCATCAGCGCAGCCGACAATAACCGGAAGTGTTGTTCCGTAGTTATCACTGATAGTTCAAGGAGGGGCCGTTTTTTTTATTTATATCATCATCATCATCACCATCATTACTATTATTAGTAATTCATTCATTAATTTTTGTCCTTTTTCACGCTAGCGGACAGGAGAGTAGAAAATGTAAAAAAGTAAATCATACTGCGTTTAATCTATTATTATTTCTGAATGTGACCGTATGTATGACAGTTCACTTTCACGACTTTTACAGATTTTGTTCATTTTCTTGACTTTTTGAGATGTTATTCATTTTCATGGCTTTCCCTGTTTCTATTCTTTTTCGTGACTTTTGGGGATTTTGTTAATTTTCATGACTTTCTCTGTTTTTATTCATTTTCATTACTTTTGTTTATGTTCGTGTTATTTTTTTTTTTTTTTTAGATTCTGTTCATGTTCCTAACTTTATTGATGTTCGTGACTTTTTGAAATTGTGTTCATGTTCTTGAGGTTTTGTTCATGTTCATGCGATGTTCAGGTTAGAGCCCTGCATTTTGGCCCGGGCCCAAGGGTCCCCGACTTTTTTACGCCTCTAGGGCTGGGCTTCGGGCTAATTTCCACGTCATAGTTCAGAGGCGGGCCGGGCCTCGGGCCTGTTTTGGGTTTCTCCTTATTTTTATATTGTAGACATCCATCGATTAGTGATGAAAAAAATCGCCGCGCTGGTGGAAACAACACGAGACCGCGTCGCGACTGAGAGCAGCTCGATGGTGTTTAGTGTCCCGCAGCAGGTGCGCAAGTGACTTCAGCGCAGATGAATAGTTCTGCGTTCAAATGCACGCAATAGGCTAAAGCTTGCTGAAAACCCCCAGCAAACATAACCATGAATGAAAAAAAAAAGAAAATTCAAAAAATAAAAACATTGTTTATATTTATAGTCACTTGCTTACAAATTTTTCTTACTTGCTTACAAATTTTTCTTTCTTGCTTAAATTTGAGTCGAGTCTTGGTTCATCCCAAGACAAGATTTCTACTAATATGCAGTGACAGAGTGACGATTTCCTTTTCAATGTTACACATTTATTTAAAGTGCCCCTATTATAGGTTATGACATGTTCATATTTTGGTTTTGGGAGTCCCCAACAACAGGTTGATATGCATGCAAGGTCAAGACACACTTTCATTGTCTTATGATATGCATTTATGTTTACCTTATTTGCTCAACGACTCCCAAACGATTCGCTCAACAATAATATAATTTATAATTCGGACACATTTAGCAATGTTTTGACCTTCTATTTGTGAAATCACTACAAAAAAAAAAGAATAAAAAAGGGCCATTCCACCGAATGGGTGGCATTTGCTTCCAAAACATTTCAAAAAATTGTTTTCATTTTCTATCTTTTTTTAAAGACTGAATCTAATACACATATTTAACTATTCAAAATCTATACTGGTCAATTTCAGGTAACTTTATTTAATTTTGTGAACAGTTTTTAAGTGGAAGATGGATGCATTTTTTCTCAGTCCTGTTACAAAAACTCTGTTTTTTAAAAATATGTCAACAAATTCCTTCATTTCTCCTTCAGGCAGGTGTTTATTTTAAAGAAATTGTTGGTTTCATGGTCAAAAAATATTATTTTTATCATTAAAAAATCACTAATTATCTAAACAAGGTGTATTTTTCTAAAGTACACAAACCTCAAGCTTATAAATTTTCTATGATGCAATTTATTAAACAATGGCATACATTGTGGACCAAACTTAATAAAAAAAAATAATGGTTTAACTTTATTTTTTAAAGTAAAAACTATTTAGTGACAGGAATGAAATGGGTAACAGGAAGGAGTATCCATTATATTAGTATACAGGTTTGACTACACATATGAGGTATTAATGCCTGCACTGTTATAGTGAAAGTGTTAAACAGTGATCTCACTGCTAAAAAAGGCCAAATCATGTTTCTATTTCAATCTAGTGGTCTGCAGAGGTTTTTGTTTATGGGTAGAGGACAGGTTATTAGATAAGATATAAATAACGAAAAAATAATAAATATTAAAGTAAAATGATCTTTTCATTTTTTCTGAGGATTTTGATTTCTCATAGTGCAGCTCACACTCAAACGACATTCCATCTATGAGTCTAATACATAATTGCCACAGGACAGAAATTTCAAGTACATTCAAGTCATGCTTGCAGGAATGTAATATAAAATGCAGGAACAACCATAGGTTTTCTCTGAGAAAAAGATGCATTTTCAAATTTATCTACTTTAGTATGGATGTAGCCTACATGAATAAATTTGATGACACTACTCCTGTTACTTTTATTCAGTTACTATATATAAGGCTGGCTGTGCATGATGGGTTCCAAAGAGTTTTTCTGTGTGAGTTTGTTGTTGTATTTGTATTTTATTATAGTGTATTTGGACGCGAGCGGTGTGATGCTACAAAAGAGAAACCCCATAATAATAATCATATCGCCTGGATGCGGCGCGACTCGACAAATCCCCTGTCAGTAAAATTATTCCTCGTCCTACTTCAGGCATAATCCAAGCTCTTTGCAACAACGGTTGCATCTGGTGTTGCGTTAAAAACCTGATTCTACTGATTCGTCTGCGTGCAGCATGCACTTTCAAATGTTGAAGGTTCATTGTATAGAGCAGGGTTAAACTCCTGCAGAGTTTAGCTATAACCCTAATCAAACACACCTGAGCATGCTAATCGATATCTTTAAGATCATTAGAAAATCACATGTATTGAAGAAAGTAAAACATCATGACTTTACTTTATTAGGTCTATTAAGGGAAACAGCTAGTAAGTTGTATGATGATATTATTACATTTGTGAAAGAAAGTAAATTATATAACAGAATATAGGGTTTTGATTGGTTTTTAGTTTATCTATTATGTTTATTTTCTAGTTTGTTTATTTGTTTTGCTTGGTTTTTATATTTATTTATAATTTGTATACAAGCTAATATCTTGATCCGTACTCCATTCCAGTTGGTGGCGGTAATGCACCAATAAGCTAGGTTGCCAGCCGCCAATAAACACCAAAGAAGAAGAAGAAGAAAATCACAGGTAGGTCCCTGGAGGGTAAGATTTGTGGAACCCTGGTATAGAAGTACAGAAGACTCATAAACAACAAAAAACGTTCGATGAAATGCGATGTTTACCAGATACTATGATCTTTCACAGACATCTCCGCGACGTACCGGTGCTATCTGCCGTATTATTTCCCTCCTCTCGCCGCTTCACTCCAGTCCAACGGGTGGCGCTAAAACACATGCATTTGTTTGCCAAACACCATTAAACCTCAGAGGAAGAAGTTTAGTTTCACCGTGCTCTCTGTTGTTTTGTCCTGATGCTGTTTAATAGAAACTGTTAGAATTGTTTCTGTAAATATAAAAATAATTTTTTTTTGGATCAGGCCAGTAAATAACTGTAATATTTTCATCCTCAGAGTCGTGACTAAGTTTTGAAGCAAGCAGGAATATCTGGAGGAGTATCATCTGAACTGAGATCTGCTGTGAAGATGGTGTTTGTTAAAGAAGAGAGTGAGGAGAACACCAGTGAACCAGAAACATGGAGAATAAAACACGAGGAACCAGAAACCTGGAGAATAAAACACGAGGAACCAGAAACATGGAGAATAAAACACGAGGAACCAGAAACATGTAGAATAAAACAGGAGGAACCAGAAACCAGGAGAATAAAACACGAGGAACCAGAAACCAGGAGAATAAAACACGAGGAACCAGAAACATGGAGAATAAAACACGAGGAACCAGAAACATGGAGAATAAAACAGGAGGAACCAGAAACATGGAGAATAAAACACGAGGAACCAGAAACATGGAGAATAAAACACGAGGAACCAGAAACATGTAGAATAAAACAGGAGGAACCAGAAACCAGGAGAATAAAACACGAGGAACCAGAAACCAGGAGAATAAAACACGAGGAACCAGAAACATGGAGAATAAAACACGAGGAACCAGAAACATGGAGAATAAAACAGGAGGAACCAGAAACATGGAGAATAAAACAGGAGGAACAAGGAGGTTGGTGTTTATTCTTCATTCATCTTTAATGACTGTTTGTGATGCACACAAAGCATTAATCCTCTGGGGTCTGTGGGGGTTTTGGGGCCCTGGAGTAGTTTTGATGCATTTGTGCTTTTTATTCAGTATCTTGAAAACATGTTAATGACTAAAGTCTGATTACACTGTAATCGGTACAAACTGTGCTACAATAATACATGAGCAGCATGAATGTAGCGTTACTAGCAAACATGTTTGTGTTTTTGAGAAAACGTTTAAGCTTGTTTAGAGAAAAAAGTCACTAAAATAAGGCCATAAAACACACGCAGAACATTTGTTCACAAGACTTTTGAGAACTGGATGTAGTAGACTAGAGTTTTAAAACCCATTAACATCAAGTAATGTCTGACACCAAAACTGTATTAATAGTCTTCTGTGAACCTAGAAGATGACTGAGCAAAGCCAGAGAAGACCAGACGCAGGAGATGAAGTGAAGATGATAAAAAGAACCAAAGTTTATTGAATAATCTTAGTTTCATATGTTTCAGATAGATAAATGCATAGACAAGGAAAATAAGAAATAAAAAAATATATAAAAACATAAAATAATAATTTAATAAATTAATAAAATGCTAAATGCTAAAAATAAAATCTAACAATAAATTACATAAATGGCTAATGATTATAAATGATTATATGAATAAATGATTATAAATTAATAATAAAAAAAAGGAAAATTAAAACATAACTCAAATGTATGGTCGTTCTCTTGATACAATACAGTTTGTATTTGTGGATCCTCAGATCCTTCATGTTGTTGATCAAATGTATTTAATAGCTCTCCCTATAGAAACATGAGATTTGTGCCCATAATATTTTAAAACTAATAATTTATGCCTGATGAAGGTCAGTGAACCAAAACATTGCTTGTGCTTATAGTAATAAATTTCAATATTTATCAAGAGTGATAGAGTGTGGGATTGCATCTTTTTATATTTTGGAGTCGACAGTGTTGTTGGACTATTTTTCCACTCACCTATCGTTTTTTTTCAGTTTCTGTTGATTGAAACCTAATAATTTGAGGATCAGTGTACTTCATTCATGGAAAGTTTCAGGGACATATAATTAATAAAGTTACAGCAATATGATCAAAATTTTGTAATGCAATTGTCTACTTTCCGCTGTTATATCAGGGTTCATTTTTAGGTCTTTTCTGTTTAGTTTTTTGTTTTTTTACAAGTTAATGAAAATGTACTATTTTTACTTTTGTTTCAGAGTTAATTGAAGATAATGAGGAGAAAAAAGAACTGAGTGAATTACAGGAGAAAAATCATGTCAAAAGTGGAGAAAAACCCAAACAGAAAGATTTAAAGAAAGGAAGAGCCAAGAAATCTTTCACCTGCACTCAGTGCGGAAAGGGTGTCAGAAACAAATATCATCTTGATTATCACATGAGAGTTCATACTGGAGAAAAACCATCCACTTGTGATCAGTGCGGAAAGAGTTTCAGATGCAAAAATACACTTGAGACTCACGTGAGAGTTCATACTGGAGGGAAACCGTTCTCTTGTGATCTGTGCGGAAAGAATAGCACACGCAAAACAAGTCTTGAGCTTCACACGAGAGTCCATTCTGGAGAGAAACCGTACACATGTGATCAATGCGGGAAGAGTTTCTCACAATCATCAAACCTTAAGAAACACGTGAAAGTTCATACAAATGAGAAGCCTCATTCATGTTGTTTGAGTGGGAAGAGTTTTTCACGTCTACAAAATTTGAAAATCCATCAGAAAAGACACACTGGTGTGAGAGAATACATGTGCTTTGAGTGTGGAAAGACATTTCCTTCACCATACCATTTAAAACTGCATGAGAGGATACACACTGGAGAGAAATCTTATAAGTGTTTACACTGTGACAAGAGATTCAGTGTGTCATCAAGTCTGAAAACACATGAGAGGATCCACACTGGAGAAAAACCTTACAAGTGTTCACACTGTGACGAGAGATTCAGTGTGTCATCAAGTCTGAAAACACATGAGATGATCCACACTGGAGAAAAACCTTACAAGTGTTCACACTGTAACAAGAGATTCAGTGTGTCAGCGAATCTGAAAACACATGAGATGATCCACACTGGAGAAAAACCTTACAAGTGTTCACACTGTGACAAGAGATTCATTCAGTCAGCGAATCTGAAAACACATGAAATGATCCACACTGGCGAGAAACCGTTCACTTGTGATCAGTGCGGAAAGAGTTTCTCACAATCAGTACACCTTAAGAGACACATGAACATTCACACTGGAGAGAAACCGTTCACTTGTGATCAGTGCGGAAAGAGTTTCTCACAATCAGTAAACCATAAGATACATATGAATATCCACACTGGAGAGAAACCTCATGCATGCGATCAGTGCGGAAAAACATTTTTGTGGACTTCAAACCTGAAGAAACACCTGAGAGTTCATACAATGGAGAAGCCACATTCATGTTGTTTGTGTGGAAAGAGTTTTTCACACCTACAAAATTTGAAAGTACATCAGAAAATACACACTGGTGTGAGAGAGTACATGTGCTTTGAGTGTGAGAAGACTTTTACTACAGCGAGCAATTTAAAACTGCACGAGAGGATCCACACTGGAGAGAAACCTTATAAGTGTTCACACTGTGACAAGAGATTCATTCAGTCCGGAGACCTGAAAACACATGAGAGGATCCACACTGGAGAGAAACCTTATAAGTGTTCACACTGTGACAAGAGATTTAATCAGTCATCAAGCCTGATAACACATGAGAGGATCCACACTGGAGAGAAACCTTATAAGTGTTCACACTGTGACAAGAGATTCAGTCGGTCATCAAGTCTGAAAACACATGAGAAGATTCACACTGGAGAGAAACCTTATAAGTGTTCACACTGTGACAAGAGATTCAGTCGGTCATCAAGTCTGAAAACACATGAGAAGATTCACACTGGAGAGAAACCTTATAAGTGTTCACACTGTGACAAGAGATTCAGTGTGTCATCAAGTCTGAAAACACATGAGAGGATCCACACTGGAGAAAAACCTTACAAGTGTTCACACTGTGACAAGAGATTCATTCAGTCAGGAGACCTGAAAACACATGAGAGGATTCACACTGGAGAGAAACTGTATCACTGCACTGCATGTGGGAAGTGTTTCAAGAGTTCATCTGCTCTACACAGTCATACAAAAAACATTCACAGTAAGTAGATCATCTTCACCAGATGTGACACAGTAACGCATCAAGCAACAAAATACCATCTGGATAAATCTGTACTAACCAGACGTTACAAGCGACATGACAAAGAAACATCATCTAAAGTTTTCACAGTGAATAAAGTTCATCTTCATCTTCAAAACCAGCAGATTCAACTCAAAGATGGAGCTCCTTCCCAAAGAACAATGTCCAAAACTTTTATTCTCGTATATCATTTTGCTTCATGATATAAATTATATCATTTTAGTTACTTATGGGTTTCATATTATGTTCAATTGTTTCCTGTTATGTCCAATATGTTTAATTAGCAAGATTGTAAGAATAGTAAAACCATTAAAACCTTACCGATACCTATTATTTCTTGTAAGTCAGTTGGTGAGAGAGGTCCATCTCATTAGTTTTCCCTTTTGCTCTGAGTAATTATTAAGCAAGATAACCAAAGGCCGATGTGTTGTTTAATTCCATCCAGGGCTGGACTCAACATGTTGTTAGAGTAGAGCGGGGGGAAACCCCTACTTCTGTTTTTCCCACAATAACCACTAGATAATGTCAAGATACATTTTTATTGTAAGTATAGACTATGATGACAAGAGTGATGTACAGCTGCATCTCACTAAATTAGAATGTCGCGAAAAAGTTGATTTCTTTAAAAAAGTGAAACTTTCATATATGTTAGATTCATTGCATGTAAAGTAAAACATTTCAAAAGTTTTTTTGTTTTAATTTTGATGATCAGAGCTTATAGCTCATGAAAGTCAAAAAGCAGTATTTCAAAATATTAGAATATTTACATTTGACTTTCAATTAATGACCATCCCTACAGTATAAATTCCAGGTATCTCTTGTTCTTTGAAACCACAATAATGGAGAACACTGCTGACTTGGCAATGATCCAGAAGACGAACATTGACACCCTCCACGAAGAGGGTAAGTCACAGAGGGTCATTACTGAAAGGTGTGGCTGTTTACAGACTGCTGTATCAAAGCATATTAAATGCAAAGTTGACCGGAAGGAAGAATTTGGGTAGGAAAAGGTGCACAAGCAACAGGGATGACTGCAAGCTTGAGAATACTGTCAAGCAAAGCTGATTCAAACACTTGCGAGAGCTTCACAAGGAGTGGACTGAAGCTGGAGTCAATGCATCAAGAGTCTCCACGCTCAGACGTCTTCAGGAAAAGGGCTACCAAGCCACTTCTGAAACAGAGACAACATCAGAAGCATCTTACCTGGGCTGTGGAGAAAAATAACTGGGCTGTTGCTCAGTGGTCTAAAGTCCTCTTTTCAGATTAAAGTAAATTTTGCATTTCATTTGGAAATCAAGGTCCCAGAGTCTGGAGGAAGAGTGGAGAGGCACAGAATCCGGGTTGCTTGAAGTCCAGTGTGAAGTTTCCACAGTCAGTGACGATTTGGGCTGCCATGTCATCTGCTGGTGTTGGTCCACTGTGTTTTCTGAAGTCCACAGTCAACGCAGCCATCTACCGGGAAATTTTAGAGCACTTCATGCTTCCTTCTGCTGACAAGCTTTATGGAGATGCTGATTTCATTTCCCAGCAGGACTTGGCACCTGCCCACACTGCCAAAGGTACCAAAAGCTGGTTCAATGACCATGGTGTTACTGTGCTTGATTGGCCAGCAAACTCGCCTGACCTGAACCCCAGAGAGAATCTATGGGATATTGTCAAGAGGAAGATGAGAGGGAAGTCGTGGCCTAATGGTTAGAGAGTCGGACTCGTAATCGAAAGGTTGCGGGTTCGAGCCCCCGGCCGGCAGGAATTGTAGGTGGGGGGAGGGAACGTCCAGCGCTCTCTCCACCCTCAATACCACGACTGAGGTGCCCTTGAGCAAGGCACCGAACCCCCAACTGCTCCCCGGGCGCCGCAGCATGGCTGCCCACTGCTCCGGGTGTGTGTTCACGGTGTGTGTGTGTGTGTGTGTGTGGATTTGTTCACTACTCACTGCTGTGTGTGTGCACTTGGATGGGTTAAAGGCAGAGCACCAATTTCGAGTATGGGTCACCATACTTGACAATACGTCACGACTTTACTTTTACACTAGACCCAACAATGCAGATGACCTGAAGGCCGCTATCAAAGCAACCTGGGCTTCCACACCACCTCAGCAGTGCCACAAACTGATCAACTCTATGCTACGCTGAATTGAGGCAGTAATTAAAGCAAAAGGAGCCCCTACCAAGTACTGAGTACATATACAGTAAATGAACATACTTTCCAGAAGGCCAACAATTCACTAAAAATGTTTTTTTTTTTATTGGTCTTATGAAGTATTATAATTTGTTGAGGTAGTGAATTTGTGGGTTTTTGTTAAATGTGAGCCTAAATCATCACAATTAAAAGAACCAAATACTTAAACTACTTCAGTCTGTGTGCATTGAATTTATTTAATACATGAGTTTCACAATTTGAGTTGAATTACTGAAATAAATGAACTTTTCCACGACATTCTAATTTGAGATGCACCTGTAGAAGCATTCACCATGAAGCTTAAAAGTTATTTTTCTTTAAAACAAAAGTTAAGGGCGTTGAGAAAAGTTATCATAGTTTAAAACCAAGTATGATAAATGTCTAAAGTTTTCATGTTATTAGATTTTTAGCAAAAATTGAATCTGTACCAAGGGGACGTTTTTTTCTAGGTGGGGTAAAATGCCCCAGACATCACAGAGGAAGTGATCGTAACACCAAGTCTCAGTCATTGTTCAAATAAGTACAAGCTAGTAAGCGGAGAGAAAGATAGAGGGAAAGAGTGAGTTTTTTTTTTTTTTTTTTGACTTTAGGATGAAGTCAAGTACTGCCGAAAGAGATGAGTTTTCAGTTGTTGCTTGAAGATTGCCAGGGATCCGTCGTTCCGGATAGGGGTGGGAAGATTATTCCACTAGCCAGGAATGTTCTGGAGAGTGATTTTGAGCCTCTCTGTGATGGTACCACAAGGCGTCGCTCACTAGCAGATCTCAGACTTCTGGAGGGGATGTAGATTCGTAATAGTGAGTGGACGTAGGAGGGTGCGGAGCCTGTGGTAGTTCTGTACGCAAGCATCAGTGTTTTGAGCTTGATGCGAGCTGCCACTGGTAGCCAGTGCAAGGAGATGAAGAGAGGTGTAACATGCGCTCTCTTAGGCTTGTTGAAGATCAGTCGTGCCGCTGCATTCTGAATCATTTGTAGAGGTTTGATTGTGTTTGATGGCAGACCAGCCAGAAGAGCATTGCAGTAGTCCAGTCTAGAAACAACAAGGGCCTGGACAAGAAGTTGCGCAGCATGCTCTGTCAGAAAGGGCCTGATCTTTCTGATGTTGTGTAGTGCAAACCTGCAGGATCGAGCAGTCTTTGCAATGTGCTCTTTAAAGGTCAGCTGGTCATCAAAGATTACACCAAGATTTCTGACCGAAGTTGATGGGGTAATCATTGATGAGCCTAACTGAATCATGAAGTCATGCTGTAGAGTCGGAGTGGCAGGGAAGACCAGAAGTTCCGTCTTTGCCAGGTTGAGCTGTAGGTGATGTTCTTTCATCCATGCCGAGATGTCCGCCAGGCAGCCTGGGATCCGTGCAGCTACCGTTGGGTCATCTGGTTGAAAAGAGAGATGGAGCTGTGTGTCATCGGCGTAGCAGTGATAGGAGAAGCCATGTGCATGTATGATGGGACCCAGTGATGTAGTGTATGTGGAGAAGAGGAGGGGTCCAAGAACCGATCCCTGAGGAACTCCAGTGACCAGTTGATGTGGTTTGGATACCTCCCCTCCCTAGGCCACCCTGAAGGATCTACCGGTGAGATAGGATTCAAACCAGCGAAGTGGAATCCCAGTGATGCCCAGTGATGAGAGGGTAGACAGGAGAATCTGATGATTGACAGTGTCAAAAGCAGCAGAAAGATCCAGCAGAATGAGGACTGACGATTTGGAATCAGCCTTTGCAGTTCGCAGGGCTTCAGTGACTGAGAGTAGTGCAGTCTCTGTTGAATGGCCACTCCTGAAACCTGACTGTTTAGCATCCAGTTTGTTATACCGTGAAAGAAACCGTGAGAGCTGGTTGAAGACAACTCGTTCGAGTGTTTTCCCTACGAATGGAAGGAGAGAGACAGGTCTGTAGTTATCTAAAAGAGAAGTGTTTAATGTAGGTTTTTTGATCAGTGGGGTTACCCGAGCCTGCTTGAATGCTGTGGGGAAGATGCCTGTGAGGAGAGATGTGTTGATAATGTGTGTGAGTGCCGGTAAGAGTGTGGGAGAGATTGTTTGGAGAAGGTGTGAGGGGGATTGGGTCGAGAGGACATGTTGTAGGATGGCTGGAGAGGAGAAGTTTGGATACTTCTGCCTCGGTGAGGGGACAGAAGGAGAAGATGGGAGTTAGAGCAGTGGATGTGGTTGATTGGAGGTCCTGTGGCGTTGAGAACTGGTTACTGATTGCTCTAGTTTTGTCTGTGAAAAAAGAGGCAAAGTCATCAGCGGTTATCAAAGTGGTGGGAGGTGGAGGAAGGGGACAGAGGAGAGAATTAAATGTTCTGAAGAGATTACGCATGTCTGGAGCGCTGGAGATCTTGTTGTGGAAATGTGAGGATTTGGCAGTGTGGACTTCAGTAGAGAAAGATGAAAGCAAAGACTGATACCTACTCAGGTCCGACGGATCGTTTAATTTGCGCCATTTTCTCTCTGCCACTCTGAGTTTGGTCCGATTCTCACGAAGAACATCGGATAACCAGGGGTTAGAAGGAGCAGCCCGTGCTGGCCTGGAGGAGAGAGGACAGATGTCGTCTAGACAAGAGGTTAAGGTAGAGCATAAAGTGTCAATGGCTGCATTTAAATCCAGAGAAGAGAAATGGGTAGGCGAGGTAGATGGATGTTGAAATCGCTGAAGGTTGGTGGTATTTGGCCCGGGGGACGATAGATTACCACAATCTGGAGTCTTATAGGAGCTGTTACAGTAACGGCATGAGATTCAAATGAGTTGATATTGCCTAGGGGAGAGTGGGTAGAGTATTTCCAATTGTTAGAAATGAGCAAACCAGTGCACCCACCCCGGCCAACTTGCCTAGGGGTGTGAGAGAAAGAGAAACTGTGAGAGAGAGCAGCTGGGGTTGCCGTGTCTTCTGGACGAATCCAGGTCTCAGTCAAGCCCAGGATGCTGTGGAATGTAAGAAAAATGCTGTTGACAGCTGACTGGCAATTCCAAAGACCTACAGAGAAAGAAAGAGGTGCAGTGGAAGATGTAGAGATAGTGCGCAGGTTAGCAGGGTTACGTAACCTTCTGCGTGTGTTTTTACATTTACATTTATTCATTTAGCTGACGCTTTTATCCAAAGCGACTTACAATTGCTATATATGTCAGAGGTCGCACGCCTCTGGAGCAACTAGGGGGTTAAGTGTCTTGCTCAGGGACACATTGGTGTCTTACAGTGGATTCGAACCTGGGTCTCTCACACCAAAGGCATGTGTCTTATCCACTGCGCCATCACCACCACCTTTTTAGAGCGAGGTTTCCGAACCCTCCAGCCTGTGTTCGCGATTCCCTTCCACAAGTGGCATACCAAGGATTCTGATCTTCTGAGTCGACGGAGATGCAAGCATAGTCAGCTGCTAGCTGATCACTTTTGGATGGATTTCATCCATAACTATCTACCTAACCTTCAGACCAGACAAAAATGGATGTCAGAAACAGATAACCTACAGACAGGTAAAACTGTTATGATTGTAGATCCACAGCTACCTGTTGTTCAAGTTTTCCCCGGGAAGGATAACAGAGACAGATCGGCTAATATCAAAGTGAAGGACAGGACTTACCTAAGGCCAGTGACAAAGATCATCTGCCTACCTCCTTTGCCTGAATGACATTTAAAAAATTACTTAAAAACAAATACACTGCATGGCCAAAAAAATAAAAAATAACTGTTTAGATTTTAATAGGCAACTTCAGATACTATGGCTAGATCATAATTGCAGTGATTGTTATGTTTCTAGCATGTTATGTTTGCCAGCAGTTCTTCTAACACTAATTGATGGAGTGTGTAGCTTTTCATTTCTTAAACAGCCATGTAGGAAGACTCATCATGGCCATATACCAAGATGACAGTGTCAACATTGATTAGGCTCAAGTTGTGAAAGAATGGTTGCAATGGACCATTAGGAATCATTTTCACACATGAATTGGCACCTCTGGGTCCTGACATTAACCTCAGTAAAAGTGTTTGGATGTGTTGGAGACTTTACAGAGTGCTCACCTCTTGCATTGTCAATATAATATTGACTTTTAAGTATTTTCCTATTAAAATCCAAACGTCTTGTTCACTATATGGGGTGGGACTTCTGAGAATACTTCGTATCAGACTAAACCATTTTTCGGGAGGGTAGAGGGTAGACAATTTCTTTAACCAAATTGCATGCTTTTTTTGTGGTTTTCATAATATCTTAGTTATACAACTACTAAAATATTAGAATTATTCACAGAACATGGGCCTTTATAGTATAATTTCTGGATTTTGTGGGGCCCTCTGGGCGGTGGGGGCCCCTAGAATTGTCCCCACCTTTCACCCCACTAGCAACGGCCCTGGACATGACTACTGAAACTAAGGTCTGTCTCCAGAATCACCCCAAGATTTCTGACTTGATTTTTAGTTGTTTGACCCCTAGAGTCAAGGTATTCATTCACCTTGAGAACTTCATCTTTGTTTCTAAATGCAATGACTTCAGTTTTCTCCTTGTTTAACTGAAGAAAGTTCTGGCACATCCAACTGTTAATTTCATCAATGCATTGGCAGAGGGAGTCAATGGGGCTGTAGTCATTTGGAGATAAGGATAGGTAAATCTGGGTATCATCTACGTAGCTGTGATAGGCAATTTAGATTAGATTAGATTAGATTAGATTCAACTTTATTGTCATTTATGCAGAGTACAAGTACAGAGCTAATGAAATGCAGTTAGCATCTAACCAGAAGTGCAAGAATATAGTGTTTTATATACATATAAGTGCAGAGTAAATGAAGATAAGATTTACAGAATGTACAGTGGAATTGCTATATACAGTATTGAGCAGAGTATATACAGAATATAAAATAGGAATGCAATGTAGGGATTGTATGTACATTATGAACAGAGCAATGTAGATTATATAGATTACAGATTATATATACACATTATGAACAGCAGAAACGTGAGAACAGTGGTAATAAATAAATACAGCTGGATGAGTGTGCAAAGTATTGATAGAACAATGTATTCTATGCAAAATAGCAGTAGTGCAATATTTTATAGAAATAGTTTACTGTGCTTGTACAGTAACAACTTTAGACAGTTTATATTGTAATAACTTTGACAATGTGCAGTCTGTGCAAAATATGAGTAGTGCAAATGCATGTGTGTAAAGTACTGTGACCAGTGCAGTAATAAGCAGGTGCAGGTTAGATTGGTGGTGTGGCGTTCAGAAGTGTCACAGCTTCGGGGAAGCCTCTTCCCCGAAGCTGTGACACTTCTGAACGCCACACCACCAATCTAACCTGCACCTGCTTATTACTGCACTGGTCACAGTACTTTACACACATGCATTTGCACTACTCATATTTTTGGTTCTTCCTCATTATACTTAGTGGGAGCATATACAGGCTAAACAAGAACGGTGCTAGAATTGAGCCTTGTGGGACTCTACATGTCATGGCCGTTCACTTAGACTTATGCTCTCCTATACTCACATAATAACCTCTCCCTTCTAAAAATGTTTCCAGGATTGATGGCATAGACACCTGGTAACAATTTTGTAACTATCATAGTAGTGTTTTATTTATCTAGAAACCATGCATATCTTGGTAACTGCATTTCTGTAAAACAAAACATTTTCAAGCGGCCTGAAAACTTAGTAAGGCTTTGTATATGTTTGATTATACCTCTGATTGTGGACACTCTTCCCTGTGATGTGTGAGTTTCTGTTCTCTCCTCTGGTGGAAACCATCGATATTCTCTCCACCTTTATCTGACCTGATGCACACCATACAGGTTGACACCTTCTGAAAAGCTTGTCAGGACTGTAGCAGCTTTATTGTTGGTGGCAGCATTCAAGAATACAATTAGACGGCTAAAGCCATCAATGCCACCATGAAACACAATACGCCACCTGGAACAGATATAAGAAAATTAATTCCAACAATATTAACTAGGCTTTTGAGAAGACACTTGATAAGATCACACCTGTATCCTTAAAATAGTACAGTCAGCCTCTTGAGCAAATGAAGATTATTAGGTTTCTTGGGATGTGGTTTGATGAAAAATTGACATGGAAGATTCATTTGGAAAAAATGGTTAATAAATGTAAAAAGATTGTTAATATCCTACGCTGTCTATCAGGACAAGCATGGGGAGCAAGCAGGGCATCTTTACAAAATATATATTGGGCACTAATGAGGTCTGTCTTTGATTATGGGTGTATAGCATATATGTCATCAGCAGAGTCTAATATCAAAGCTTTGGATGTCATGCAAGCTCAGGCTCTAAGGATATGTAGTGGATCTTTTAAAACATCCCCAGTGTCTTCTATGCAAGTGGAAATGGGTGAGATGCCTTTGAGGATCAGAAGGGTACAACTGATGTTAGCATACTGGATTAATGTGAAGGGACAAGTTGAAAGCCACCCAGCTAATGCTATCTTAAAAGACTGCTGGGAACATAGTAAGTCCAATTACAGAAGTTTTGGGTGGATTGGCGATGTGAAAGCCGAGAATATAGGATTACATAAATTACAGTACTGTTCAACGGTTTCAGTCCCTCCTATTCCTCCATGGTTTTTCCCTGTACCAGATGTAGATTTAGGCATTCATAAGGAAATCAAAAATAAAACAAAGGAAGTAGCAGTCAGGGATATTGTTAAATATTATCTGGATATGCATTTTTCTGACCATACATTCATATTTACAGATGGTTCCAAGGATCCAAAGACAGGACACGCTGGGTCAGCAGTATATACTCCAAAGAATGGGCTAATATGTCAGGAAAGAATAACAGATAACTTATCAGGATACACAACAGAGCTGGTTGCAATTTTGTTGGTATTGGAATGGGTAGAGGGAAATGATTTAAATAACTCAGTGATTATAGCTGACAGTTATTCAGCTTTAGAAAGCATTAAATCTGGGAAATCTTTAAGAAATTATATAATTCATAACATTTGTATGGTTTTGTATAAGTTAAATGCAAAGGATTTAAAAATCAGGTTTCTTTGGGTACCTGCACATGTTGGAGTGAAAGGGAATGAGGAGGTTGATAAACTTGCAAAACAAACACTGAAACACAATGGAATATTACAAGTTCCATATAGCAAATCTGAAGCTAAAGTGTTCATTAAAGCATATGCAAGATCAAAATGGCAGGAGTATTGGGCGGATCATGATAAAGGGAGACATCTATATAATATACAACCAGAAGTGGATATAGGAAGAACAGAGAGTAGGAGTAAGAGAGGAAAGTATAGTTACACGGTTAAGAATAGGACACACAGGGCTCAATTCTTCATTGAAGATAATAGGGAAACATCCACCAGGGAAATGCCAACATTGTAGTCATTTAGAAACTGCAGAGCATATTTTATTTCATTGCAGCCAAGAAAGAAACCAGCTTTTGCAGTCTCTCAGAACGGTCAGTCAGAATAATTTTACAATGCAAGGTTTATTAGGGAAAACATCCAGTAACATTTATCACTTTATTATTAAGTTACTGAGAGACACAGATTTAGCCAAAAGGATTTTTTTTTTTTTTTTTTTTGTTCCAATATCTCTGAATCACACTCCAGCCCAGTCGGTGGCGGTAATGCACCGTTAAGTTGGTTTGCCAACCGCCATAAAAAATAAAAGAAGAAGAAGAAGAAGAGTGTTTGTGGTGGGTGAGTGCTCTTGAAAAATGTATTGCTTTTGTTGCTCTGTTTTATATTTTTCTACTTGCTTGTTGCTGAATGATATTGCAATGGTTAATGTGCTCCCGTACGGAGCCCCTTAGAGCTCATGGTGGTGGAAAGATTTCGGGGTGGGAGGAAAAAATATTTTTCCAAACTTTTGCGTTCCCTCGCAAAACTCTAACATATTAAATATTTTTTCCTCCCACCCCGAAATCTTTCCACCACCATGAGCTCTAAGGGGCTCCGTACTCTCCCGTCGTGTAAGAATGCTGTGAAATATTTTACTCTTGAAGAAGTTGAATATTCGCTCAAATGATATTGTACCCGTCGTTGCAGGACGTCGTGTAAGAATGCTGTGAAATTTGAATGTGTTCCAACAGTTTTACTACATATTACTGTATTTTGCAGACTGTTGTGTTGTATAATTACTCTTGAAGAAGTTTAATATTCGCTCCAGTCAAGAGAGAGGTTGTGGTGGGACGTCCCGTAAGAATGCTGTGAAACTGATCACTTCCAGGGTACCCGCGTGCGCACCCGTTACTATGCAGGGCTCGCAAAATCGCTAGCCCGACGTGCCGGGGCTATTGCGTTTTCCAGTCGGGCTACCAAAATGTATCACTGCCCTGCCCGACGGGCTACCTTAAATACAGGGCTCCCACGCAATGTTCTCTCTAAGCTGAGCGCGCGCGCGGCCGCGCATTTGATTGAATGCCGCCAGTAAAAGGGAAAGAACAGCAAGGCTCGGGCAAACCGCTCAAGAGCTGATGTTACAACAGAGTTAGAACCGGTTTCACAGAAAGAGAACGATATGCACCAAATGAGTCGCTGTAGAAACTGAATACTTTAGTTCAATGGTTGCGGTGCGCTCAACACGAGAGACAACGCAAACGCAATGACGTGAAATAAAACGTCCTCCTATTAAAGAAGAGCGGCTTGATTAAGTGCTGGAAATAGCTCAGGATGGGTAACAAAACTCTGAAACATGTTCAGTCACACACAAGAGTATTGTACAAACTGTACTTCATAACCATGTTTAGACAGATATAGAAGAATTCATATGTTCACTTTTTTATATTTAAATTACAGATCTCAGCTTAAGTTTGTATTCTATTCTATCAGTTTAAATAGTTTGTTTTGATAATATATTATGTTAGGGCTATATTATAGACTCAAAAACAAGGTCAATTATTTATCAGGTGTTTGACTTTGAGTCTCTTGCTCATCAAGGCTGTATTCATTTAAAAAATACAGAAAAACAGTGATATAGTGAAACAGTATGAAATATAAATATTTTCTATCAATAGAAGTCGTTGCTATCAATTTTATCCATTTAACACATCCTTGCTGAATAAAGTTTATTTAACTTTCTTTAAACATTTTTTAAAGTCTCTGATCCCAAAATTTTGAATAGTTTATATTGTAACACAAAATCTCTATTTTGACCAAACACCAGACACAACATTCACTACAGTAATTAACTTCAATCTAAGAAGACAAAGATCATAAACCTTTTAAAGATGTCAGAAGAGTGGAAATAAAATCACAGCAGAAACACGTGATATTGATACCCATCAGTTCCCCTCAAACTTTGACTTTTGACTCTGATGTTGATTATTATTGGCGGGGTTTGTCGCTGAGTGTTTGAAACGAGGTTATTTTCGTAAACTAAGACTAAAACGATTGATGAAAAAACAATTTCGTAAACTAAAATAAAATAAAAATGACAACCTATTTGAAAAACTAAAACGAAACGAAGCTTAAAACAGTTATTGAAAAACTAAATGAAATAAAATAATGAACAAAAAATAAATAATCGTTTTCGTAATTATTACGTTCTCACCCCTTGGCGGAAAAATAGCCCATGAGCTGTGCGACTGTTTAGGGAAACACCTGTAAATGCATCACGCGCATGGGGTTATCTGCTGGAGAGAGAGGGTTAAAGCAGAGTCCTGCACGGGTCATGATTGGTAAACGTGCACCAGCAGTATTTTACAGAGCACCCGTCCCGTTATCCGACAGCAGCACTCATTTATTTCTGTACCAGACCAGAGCCGTTTGACATAAAGACCGCGAGTCGCGAGCCGAACCGCACCCGCATTAATCTACAACATCAGGTGGGCAACATTATTTATTTTCTCATGTAACACAAGCAATCAAACCAACATTAGGCATTTTAAGTTGGTGCTTTGAAGAAAAACAGACGCGCAGCGCAACACGATATTAACAGAAAAAAGATGAGCACGCGCATCCTTTCTGTAAACAATACAACACTAGCATCTTGTGATCACTCTGCCTGGCTTACGAACAAATATAGGCTAAATCACATCATGCACACGCTAATAACTCTTCATTAATAAAGAAAAGAACATATTCAAATATGAGCCTTTACTGTTAAATATGATTGCCGTTGAATTTCATTAGCCCCAGTTATGCGGCTGTTCACGGAAAAGTGACCAAGACACGACAGTTACAATATCATGATTAAATAATAATAAAAACATCTAATATAACCAAATTAAGCTACATTTATTTTCATATTAAATAATTCAACACACTATTAGATATGATAATAAGTGCAACTTGTGTAGATTTATTTAGTAAAAAGGCCTGACTGCTTCCTTTGGTGTATATTTGTATACTTTTACCATCTAATCAATCTTACCATGCATTAATTTTGTGTCGCTAAATATTTTCCTTATTAATTATGCCCAAGTCTTTCTTTGGTCTTCGCTCTGGAAGTGATCTGTCGATTCTGCTAAACTTTAATTAAAACTGAAACTAAACTATATATAAAACTAAATAAAAATGTGTTCACAAAATAAAAACTAAACTAAAACGAACACAAATTTGAATGAAACTAATAAAAACTAAACTGAATTTTATAGCAAATTCGAAAACGATATTAAAATAAAACAAATTTAAAAATTCAAAACTATAATAACCTTGGTTTGAAATGAATATATTTTACGTTTATTATTATTTTACTTCCATTTTTCATTTACCTTTCTTTATTGTAGCTATATATTATTATAAGTTTTATGATCATTGTCTGTTTCTTTACATGAAAAACTGTAAAATATTAATGATCTAATTACTTTTGAAACTAATGTAGCTTTTTTTTTTTTTTTATCAAACTATATTAAGATTCATGTGGATATGTTATGCTTTGGTGTTGTAGGATAGTTATTTACAGTTTTTGTATTATTATCCATGTCACATTGTGAGAAATAACAGTACTGTCTTTCAGTCTAACACTTGCAGACTTTTATCATATATCCTGACTCTTATAATCAGTTTCTATCAGCAAACACTCAGAATAAAGTGAGATGACCTGCTAATGATCCTGAATGTCTTGTTGAATGAGTGTTGATCGTCTGAGACTCATCAATATTAACAGCTGCTGAAAACACTCTTTATTTCATCTCAATAGTCCTGTTTTCACCTCATTTATTATGCTGATGTCTTCAGATCTCCTGTGAATTGCCTGATGATATTTCTCGGTTACAAATCTGTAGAAGTATTTCTGTGCTTGTTTTCAACTGTTCTTCTTACCATTATGCAAAAAAAAAAAAAAAAAAAAAAAAATATATATATATATATATATATATATATATATATATATATACTGTGCTGTGAAAACGATATCAGTAAGTGTTATTTTTTTAATTTAGATTAAAGATTAGCTCCTCCCATGCTGCAATTCACCTTCAATGAAGCTCCTCCCATAACAAGCGTGTCATCAGTGAAGCTCCGCCCACAGCAAATCACCAATAAATGCTGGAATATTCCCATCAGTTCAGAAGTGAAGACGAGCATCAGATCATCAGGAAGAGCTGAAATCTGCAGAGACTGAGTTTATTAAAGACGACAGAGAGAAGATGAGAGATCCCTGCAGAATCAAACACACTGAAGATACTCAACAACTAACAGGTTGGTGTTTATTCTTCCTGTAGTTATTAATAGTGTTTATGGTTATAAAGCTTCAAGCAGATTTAGTTTTGCGGTAATAGAGAAAAATCTTTAGAACTCAGCAATAATAGGCTAGAGCTGAAGCATCAAGTAATAAAGCAGGGCTCCAGAGGGCATCTTTTTTCTTTCTGCCGCAACTCTTTTGTGTTGAACATTTTTTTATGTGCCTCATCCCAAACCTTAAATTAGTAAATTCCAAACAGTGTTAATTTTGGCAGGCTTTTTTGATTTAGTCTTAGTCTTTATCTTGAGAGGAAAATGCTTAATAGTCTTAGTCACATTTTAGTCATTTGAGTCTTTCATAGTTTTGGTCTAGTTTTAGTCGACGAAAAGTCATTGCATTTTTGTCAACTTTTAGTCAAACTGCAGTCACCAACATTTATTTTGGGAGCTATTTTATATTCAAACAAAAATAGTCATTACCAAATCAATTAAGTTTATGAGAAATTTGAATTAAGGATTGAATTTGGGAAAACCTTTTGGTAGAGATACAAATTTAACAAATTTTTTAGATACAGTAGGTTTATATAACAAGTCTACATTTATTTAACATCTTTTGTTGGTTAATATTAATGGCATAGATAGGTAGGCTATTTAATTAGGAATGCTGTCCATTTAAGACGGATGCATGTAATACTGACACACATTCAGATTTCACCTGTTTACGTCCACTTAAGCCATAACCGACTGTATTTACATGAGATACTCTACACGATAGACATGTGGACTGCTGTGTGTATATTTGAGCACTGAGAACTGATCGCGCGCTGTGTGAGAACCGAGAACTGATCGCGCGCTGTGTGAGAACCGAGAACTGATCGCGCGCTGTGTGAGAACCGAGAACTGATCGCGCGCTGTATGAGAACCGAGAACTGATCGCGCGCTGTGTGAGAACTCAGAACTGATCGCGCGCTGTATGAGAACTGAGAACTGATCGCGCGCTGTGTGAGAACTGATCGCGCGCTGTGTGAGAACCGAGAACTGATCGCGCGCTGTGTGAGAACCGAGAAAGTGGAGCACTTCTATCTGATTCCGCCTGTCGCGCCTTCACTAACTTTAAGTTAATCAACAACGAATTGTGACTCCTGGGAAAAACGGGATGTCTGGTCACCCTATCCCTATAACCATTCAGGTGCTGAGGCCATTGTTTCAGATCGCTAGTTTGCGTTTTGGTAGCGTATCCGCCCACTGCGGCTGCCATACTGTGAGATATACAAACGCCCCTCATCTGATTGCGATCCAGTAACAGGGACGCAGACAAGACAGTTAACTTAACCTATAGGATGTATTTTGAATTTAGTCCCGTCTCTCTTGTTAACGAAGACACGCATACATTAGTCATAGTTTTATCATCAGATATTAGTTTTATCTCGTCAACTTCTCGTCTTAGTCACAGAAAAAAGGTTCGTTAACAAATATTTTTCGTCGTCCTCTTCGTTAACGAAATTAACACTGATTCCAAAACATAATTTTAGAGCTAATAACAGAGTCTTGACACAAACAAAACAAAAGTGTAACAAAACAGCACTACTGGTTTGAGCTGCTTATCAAACTGATCAGAGCTCAGACCAGAACCAATGCTGATCTCAGACACTGTTACTGTAGACTGCTGCGAGATCCAGAGAGAAGAGTTTGAATTCTGCACAGATTTACCTGCTATAAACAGATCAAATAGCACTGATGCAGAGAACCAGAAGTACCGCTAACTACAGTATACCATGGTGTTGTGGACCTGTTTAAATAATCACACCCATACATCTATAGCATATGTACTTCTTATTTGTTACTTTGTCTGTTTTTCCTCTCTTTTTCTTCTCCTGTATTTGTTTATATATTTGCCATATTTCCTACCAGCTTTTGTGTAGGTCATTACATCAAGTCGTTGTTGTTCATTTATGTTTCATTCAGCTCAATAAAAAAAAGGGTTTGTACAACCTTTTGAGAGAGAAATTCAAGCACTTTTCTATTTACAGCACTTTAAACTCTAAAAATGACCCAATTTAAATGTTATATTTATCAGGATAACCAAATACAATTTTTGTTATTATTATTTTTTGTATTTTATTTTGTACAATAGTTTTGTAGTAAACAATCAAATGGTATCAAAGTACCATTATAACCAGTAGATGGCAGCAGAGGAGCACTTATTGGTTTATTAGTTATTCATTTTTACTTTTTGCTTTCATATTTTAACATTTTAATTTCATTATTATAAAATATAAAATAATCAAGAAATCTAATTTTGTCAATGTTTTGCACTCTATGATTTAAGAAAAGTCACAAAATAACTTTTCTTTAATTTGCAACTTAATTACACATCAAGAGCGTAAAACACCATTGTTTTTTTCTTTTTGAAGTTGGATAGATAAATGATTGTTGTACTCTGTGTAATAACGGGCAAACAATATATCATAATATAAGTGATATTATTAGCCTACTTAAGTGAGATGAGTGATCTTTTGCACATTTCCCCAGTTTTTTTTCTTCTTCTAGTGTGACGTATAATAAAGAGAATAAAGGGAAAATTGAATAAAAAGTGTCAATTGTGCCATTAGATCTGCTCATGCTGCTTTTTTTACAACATGGCACATTATAACCAATCACACATGATTCTGTTGAGCTTATTGATGAAGTGGCCAATCAGAGGTGTTCAGATTAGTCATCAACACCAGATTTGTTCAGTGCGGTGAATTCTGTTCAGCTGGATGAATTCTTCACTCTCATGGCGAATTAGACTAGACTAAAGTCTGTCATGTTCTTTGATCATATAAACATTTTCTCGCTTCTAACAGTTTCAATAACTGTTGAAATTAGTGTTTTACTGAATTGTGATCACATTAAATACAAATTCAGTCGTATTAAAATATTTTATGACATGACACCCAGGTACTTGCCTAAAAATACAGCTTTGTTTAGGATACTTTAGCCTTAACCTGGAGTTGCTATGCGTCTGAGCGAGAGAGAAGTGCTCCGGGGCACACACTCCAAGTCCCGACCAGGGGTGCGTTTCCCAAAAGCAACTATGGTTGCAATTTTTCCATCTTTACCAATAAAGTTCAATGAAACTTACCTCCATTGTTTGCTAACAGTGCTTTTGAGAAACACACCCCAGGTTAATTGACCTACACAGTGACATTATATTGAGCACAAATGAGGGATACAAACCCAATCACCCATTTCATTAATTCAAGCAGAGCCGAGAATATGCAAGCTGCGTGCTCTCAAAGATGATTTAGTTTTAGTTTTTGAATTTGGCCAGCTGTTATGAAAACATGAATGATCATTTCTTTTAATGTGGTGCGCTGTCACGCTCTCTACATAAAAATCAGCCAAATCATGTAACGTGAATGTCGTGCAGTCTCTTGATCTTACAAAAAAAACAAGGTGAAAGCGCACTGAGCCGCGGAAGAGATACTGTTTCTCGAGCGTTTTCCATGAGCACGGAGTGAAACACGGACAAATGCCTTTCATCCATTCTTTCATTAGGGATGCAACGATTATAGATTTTGCTGGTACGGTTATTGTCTGATTATCACGGTTTTACGATTATGACGATTATTATGCATTTATTCATTTCCTAACATTTAATAATGTATAAAATCACATGAACACTCTTTAGATGTTAAAGTGTTTGTGGTGAGTGGGGCGGGGCCGAGAGCCGTGGGAGCGGAACAAGGCCGGTGGAGTTAATGATAATGAGCGACACTCACCGGTCTCGAGTCCCACGGAGGAGCTCCGGAAGGATAGAAGAATGTAACAAAGTTCGTAGGTCGGGAAGAAGGAGGCGGGAACCGGCAAACATTCAAAGATTTAATAACAAAAATAAACACATGTAAAAGTACAGCGGCAGCCCCTCACGGACGACTGCCGCACACAAAACACAAACTAAAATCCAGGCCTGGTCCTCTCGTCTTCCACCGTCGTCACTCCTCCTTTTATCCTTCCGGAGCTCCTCCTGTCAAAAAATTGTGGTGAATGAATAAAACATTTAATAGTTCTTCCTATAGAAATATGATTATTTAGGATTTTTGGCTATAATGTTTTAAAAATAATAATTTGAAGATCAATAAACATCATTTATGGAAAGATTTCAGGGACGTATAATTTATAAAAATGCATCAAAATGACCAAAATATTGTATAACAATTATCTACTTTATATTGTTTAATCAGGGATCATGTTTATGTCCACATTTCTCTGCTTTTTATGAGTTACTGAAAATGAACCATTTTTACTTTTATTTAGAGTTGATTGAAGAAATTGATGAGAATGAAGAATTGAGTGAAGTTGAGGAGAAGAGTCATGTCAAACCTGGAGAAAAACCTTCGAGTTGCTCTCAAATCAAACAGAAAGATTTAAAGAAAAGAAGAGCCAAGAAATCTTTCATCTGCACTCAGTGTGGAAAGAGTGTCTCAAGCAAACCATGTCTTGAGCGTCACATGAGAATTCATTCAGGAGAGAAACCGTTCTCTTGTGATCGGTGCGGGAAGAGGTTCACACGATCATACCACCTTGTGGATCACATGAACATCCACACTGGAGAGAAACCTCACAAGTGTTCACACTGTGACAAGAGATTCAGTCGAACAGCACATCTGAAAACACATGAGAGGATCCACACTGGAGAGAAGCCACACACATGTGATCAATGCGGGAAGAGCTTCACACAAAAAGGAGCACTTACAGCACATATGAGAGTTCATACTGGAGAGAAACTGTTAACTTGTGATCAATGCGGGAAGAGCTTCACACAAAAAGGACCACTTGAAGCACATATGAGAATTCATACTGGAGAGAAACCGTTTAATTGTGATCAATGTGGGAAGAGTTTCGCACAATTAGGACATCTTAAAGCACACCTAAATGTGCACACTAGAGAGAAACTGTACGCATGTGATCAATGTGACAAAATGTTTTTGAGAGCTTCTCATCTGAAGCAGCACATAAGAGTTCATACAAAAGAGAAGCCATATCCATGTCATTTGTGTGGAAAGAGTTTCTCACGTCTACAACATTTGAAAGGGCATCAGAAAATGCATACTGGTGTGAGAGAGTACATGTGCTTTGAGTGTGAGAAGACTTTTACTACAGCAAGCAGTTTAAAACTGCATGAGAGGATCCACACTGGAGAAAATATTTACAAGTGTTCTCACTGTGACGAGAGATTCAATTATTCAGGAAGCCTTAAAACACATGAGAGGATCCACACTGGAGAGAAACCTTATAAGTGTTCTCACTGTGACAAGAGATTTAGTGTGTCATCAAATCTGAAAACACATGAGATGATCCACACTGGAGAGAAACCTTACAAGTGTTCACATTGTGACAAGAGATTCAATCAGCCAGGAAGCCTTAAAACACATGAGATGATTCACACTGGAGAGAAACCTTACAAGTGTTCACACTGTGACAAGAGATTCAATCATTCAGGAAGCCTGAAAACACATGAGAGGATTCACACTGGAGAGAAACCGTATCACTGCACTGAATGTGGGAAGTGTTTCAAGAGTTCATCTGCTCTACAAAGTCATACCAAAAAACATTCACAGTAAGTAGATCATCTTCAGATTCAGTACTGTCAGGTCTTATATCACTCACCAAATGTGGCACAATAATGCATCAAGCTATAAAATATAATCTGGATAAATCTGTCATTACAAGTGACGTGACAAAGAGACATTATCTAAAGTTCATCTTCAAAACCAGCAGATTCACCTGAGATTCAGATCAACTCAAAGATGGAGTTCCTCCCCAAAGAACAATGTCAATAAGTTTTGTTCTTGTATTTAATTTTACTTCATGATATAAATGATATCCTTGTGCTTTCTTATGAGTTTCACATACTGTTCAAATGTCTTATAATGCATATTCATCAACTGTAGTTTGCTTACTCTTTCATGAAGGAAAGTAGAAGTACAAACTGTTCTTGTTCAGGAAGCTGAAGAAGAGACTGTAACACTTTAAGAGAGCTGAGATTTATTTTTAACCCTTTTTATTCACTGTTGTTTATTAAATGACTGTTCTTCCACTTGCGGTGTACTTAGAAACACAGAAGCAAGACATACTGTCATGAAGCTTTGTAATTGATCCGTTTTGCTTCTCTTATAAAAAGTGACGGTACCAGAACCTGGTATTAAATGGGCCCTTTTTTCATTAAAGAACCGGACTGATGTGCAGTATCGTAAGAATAGTAATACCGTTTAAACCTTAATGATACCCATACTTGTAATTATCTTTACTTTTTATATTGTATCAACAACTTTTATTTTCTGCTAATTGTATTTGCATATAGAAAATATTTGCTTATTGGGCTTTCAGTTTAACATTTCTCAATAAAGCTTTTGAATTGAATTGAATTGAATTGAACTGAATGCCTTTATTGTCATTGTGTTTTTTTTTCTTTTTTGCATCCAAACAAACTAGGAGTACTGTTCATGACTGGTGTTAGAAAACAAACATACAGTATAAACACAATTAATAAGACTTTAGGCTGTACAGTACAATTATAAAAGTATATACAACAAGTGACTGAATCCTAATATTTCACATTGAGCAATCTGAGTAAAGTGAGTACTGACCGTAGGCTACTGCACATTGACCTCTACATTGATATGAAACTTATACAAAAACTACAAATTAAAATGAAATAAGTGGCAGTTGTGATTAGTGACAAGATATAGTCTTGCACATTGACATGTCACATTTACTGAATTTGTTAAGGTCCTGATAAATAAAGTGACCATGTGATCATATTGCACGTCGACATTCTGCACACTGTATAAAAACAGCAGTATAGACAGAAAGAGACTGCAGTTGAATAACATGACTGGAAATATTATTTTAACATTGACCTCTGCCTCAGTGCATTTGTGATTTTAAAGTCCTGACAGTAACAGGGCAGAAACTGTCATGTAAGCGAGAGCTCCTTGTTCTTAAGTGTCTGACTGAGGCAGCAGATTGAACAGCTGATGTTCTGGGTGTGACGTGTGTCCTTGATGACGTTCCTGGCCCTGGAGAGATCGTGGGAGCGAGCGATGATTTCCAGGGAGGACAGTGAGCAGCCAGTGATTTTCTGGGCTGTGTTGATTCTACTCTCTTGTCTGAGATGCAGTGCAGTAGCACACTTTCAATGGTGGAATCCATTTTAAGCATTCGTTCCATACATGCAGCCAGTACTGCTGCAGTTAGTTACATTCTGGTCATGGTGGTTTGTTTTAATGGTGCCACTCTAGACTTTCCCATTTTAAAGGAAGTATGAATATGATTCAGTGAATTTGTTAATCGCAGGTATGTGACACAGCCATAGACACTTTCACACGCATCACTGAAGTGGTGTATTTGTGCAGACCTGATTGGACCAAAATTCTTTGGTTTGATGCATCGGTCAATCTTGAGAGATTTAATGCAATCCAATCCCATCCTCCATTCTTTCCACAACTGAACATAGTTCTCTGGCAGATTTGAACCATAATTAAACTTGCACAGTTCTTGCAAAATGTTTTTTGCAATAAGAACAAATGGAGAGATGAATCCAAGACCTTTAGAATCCAAGATTTTGAGACCTTTACTTTTACTGGTACGATAGCGAGTGTACATTGCTTGTTTCCATCCTCAACTGATTCATTTTCTGAAGATACCATAGCACTGTGTTTTTAGCTATGATAGTCATTTTTTATACTTTTGTCATTGCCCTTTTGAATATGCAAAATTGTTGGGTGCAACTGTGAGCATTCATTGCATGATAGTCGTTTTTTGCACATTTTACTCAAGTGGCCCTTTGAGAGACATCCAAAGCAGATTCCATTCCTCATTGAGAAATTCACTTTTTCATTGTTGGGCTTGTGTTTGAACATTTCACACGTCTCCAATGTATGGTCATTAGGACAAAATAGACTAACACTTTCTCACTCCCAACTCGTCACATATTGAAGCTTGGTCAGGACCCCTTTGGCGTCACGTTGTAACTTGCAGGGATTCCCATAAACTTCTGACCCGAGCCCGCGGCGTTGACATTAGACGTGCGACATAGGAATAAAAAAGAAAAGGCTACAATAAATTAGTTACGGCAGGGCGAGTAGGTTGGCGGCCCCCAGGTCATATTTAACAGATTTTTTTTATTTTAAAAACCACTCGTTGCCTGATTTCAAAGTGCGTCTGTGAAACAGCGTTCAGCGGTGACGTTAACAACGCTCCAGCGAGCAACAGCAGTAAGTGTTTTCCTGGGTAATGCTGGTATTTTTGTCGGAGGCTTGTTGATGATGATAAACGTATTTAATGTGCTGTGATTATGTTTGGTTAATCAGTGATTAATCAGCGCAATGCAATGCAATTAACCCAGTGTTTCCGCTACATTCATTCTGCCGTGGCGGCCTGCCACACCAAAAATCATCCCCGCCACGGCTGCAGCTTTTCAGTGACGTCACTCGATTCATTTACAGTCTGGTAATTTATAGTGGAGGAGACGTTAGTCACACATTAATTATTAAAAGGTGAGTATAATATAGAGCAAACTTAAGTGTAATCATAGTAGTGGTGTACGTTATGTGTAACGATTCGATTCAACCTCCAACATTACACAGTAGTAGTGAAACTGATCGCAGTTGATCCGTGGTCCATACGGACCAGACCTCAAGGTTCGGTTCGCATGTGATTAACAGACTAATTGCAAAAATGAACCATCATAGAGTGAACGTTTATCATTTGTATGTGTTTTATCTTGCCAATTTACACATTCGAGTGATCTTTCCAGCGCAAGACGAGGCGAATAGAACTTATTTCACTGTCCGTGCGCTGATTTCTGTGGCCACAGCTGTCGGACACGGCGCCCGCGCACAGATTTATAAGCGCGCGCGAACACCGAGTTACCCAGATGGTAACTTACTTTATATTGTTATATCAGGGTTTATTTTTATGTCCAAATTTCTCTGCTTTTTATGAGTTACTGAAAATGAACCATTTTTACTTTTATTTAGAGTTGATTGAAGAAATTGATGAGAATGAAGAATTGAGTGAAGCTGAGGAGAAGAGTCATGTCAGACCTGGAGAAAAACCTTCGAGTTGCTCTCAAACCAAACAGAAAGATTTAAAGAAAAGAAGAGCCAAGAAGTCTTTCATCTGCACTCAGTGTGGAAAGAGTGTCTCAAGCAAACCATGTCTTGAGCGTCACATGAGAATTCATTCAGGAGAGAAACCGTTCTCTTGTGATCGGTGCGGGAAGAGGTTCACACGATCATACCACCTTGTGGATCACATGAACATCCACACTGGAGAGAAACCTCACAAGTGTTCACACTGTGACAAGAGATTCAGTCGAACAGCACATCTGAAAACACATGAGAGGATCCACACTGGAGAGAAGCCACACACATGTGATCAATGCGGGAAGAGCTTCACACAAAAAGGAGCACTTACACTACATATGAGAATTCATACTGGAGAGAAACCGTTTAATTGTGATCAATGTGGGAAGAGTTTCGCAAAATTAGGACATCTTAAAGCACACATAAATGTTCACACTAGAGAGAAACTGTATGCATGTGATCAATGTGACAAAATGTTTTTGAGAGCTTCTCATCTGAAGCAGCACATAAGAGTTCATACAAAAGAGAAGCCATATCCATGTCATTTGTGTGGAAAGAGTTTCTCACATCTACAACATTTGAAAGGGCATCAGAAAATGCATACAGGTGTGAGAGTACATGTGCTTTCAGTGTGAGAAGACTTTTACTACAGCGAGCAGTTTAAAACTGCATGAGAGGATCCACACTGGACGCGCACAGATTTATAAGCGCGCGCGAACACCGAATTCATTCTTCATTCGCATTTCCTTGTGTTTGAACAGACGCATACATACAGAATTATGTGAAAATGGACATCTCAACAATCATTCTCGATAACGCAGTCACTTATCTTCAGTGAACGAAGACAAGTTAGAAATAAATAGCATGTGTATCATTATATTGGATTCATGCATTCGGTCTTAAAGGGACAGCTGCCTATAAACACATGCTGTTATATATGACAGAAGAAAAGGGGCATGGTCCACGGGAAAATCATTGTGTCATTGTGACAACCCCCCCCCAAGGGGGAAATACAGCCTGCCGCCACAGCTGGAAAAAAATCCTAGAGGAAACACTGTAACCTATTATTTATTTATGCATTTGTTTGTTTATTGATTGATTGATTATGTATTTATTACTTTATTTATTTATTAATAAATCAATCAATCAATCAGTGGTGCTGATGTCATTGTAAGGTGCGATCCCAAGGTCCACTGGGATTTCCCACTCGGTAAGTAGAACAGTTGATTAATACAGATGGGAACAATCCATATATTTACGGAACAAAAACTGTTTAACCTACAATAACGACAAACCATGGTTCACTGCAAAACTCAGAAAGCTCTGTCTGGCCAAAGAAGATGCTTACAGGAATGGGAACAGATTCTTGTATAAAAGGACAAATACACACTGGAAAAGGAGATCAGAGTGGAAAAGAGGAATTATTCCGATAAGCTAAGGATCCAATTCTCTTCCATTGACACAGCTTCAGTGTGGAAAGGTCTGAAAGACATCACCAACTACAAGACACCATCCCCCAGCACTTTGGAGAATCAACAACTAGCAGACGATCTGAATGAGTTATATTGCAGGTTTGAAAAATCACCATTAACACCTCCAGCAACCCCCATCTCCCCCACCCCTGCACTCCAGATCAGTGAAGATAATGTGCGCCAGGTCTTCAGAAAGAACCTTTCCTTGAAAGAACAAGCGAAGAAAGGCACCAGGCCAGACAGTGTTACACCAGTCTGTCTGAAATCCTGTGCTTCTATTTTGTATATTGTGTTTGTGGTATTTTGCACATTGTCTATTTTGTATATTTGTATATTATTATTTTTATTATCTGTGTCTTGTCTTGTCGCTGTAATTCTGTCTCTCTGTGGAGCTTCTGTCACCAAAACTAATTCCTCGTATGTGTAAACATACCTGGCGATAAAGCTAATTATGATTCGACATCTCATCCAACGCCTCTGTTGTTTATGCCAAAACATCATTTTAGACCTAGTAATGGAGGCTTGAGCCGTGGATAGCAGACTAATGCAGTTAATAACGAAGTTATTAGAGAGAGAGAGATTAATCATATGTGAATTACCTCTATGGGTCTGTGTGTCTCTCAAAAGTGTTCAGCGGCAGAGTCTCTACTAATAGTGAAACTTTCATTTAATTTTCTTCAGGAACAGTGCCGATACCTCACTTGTGGGAAATATCATGTCATTTTTAAGTTGTTTATGTTACTGATAAAATTGTCAGAGCAGCGGTAACAACATTGACCCGTATGTTAATGTTACCCGCCTCAGGTCTAAGACGCCTGAATGGGTAAGTTATATGTACAGCACTTGCCAGCACTGTAGAATAATAAGAAGAGATGATTATGTGACACGAGTACTGGCTGCAGTCTTTGTCAATATTTAATTGATTCTCACTGATTTCAATGCATGAACAACATTAACATACAGTATTTAACTTTAACAATTACTTGTTCCTTAGTAAAACAACACATTTCAGTAAAGACAGTTACATCTTAATAAAGGCCTTTCCAAAGTTATTTGTGTCTTAAGGTGTGTAACACATTACAATCAAACACGACACATTCACCTTTTATAGTGTTTTCAATCAAATATCCACTATTTCACATCACCATAACATTCACAAAATAATTAGTCCCATTTTTAGACAGTTATACAGAAGAATATAGTATTTTGCTTCAGGCTATCCTCGTGTTTTACAGATACATATATTATAATGAACTAAGACCATGCTATGCACTGACGTTGTATTGCCCTGTTTATGAAATAGTTAATGGTGCTTCACCTTGACAGAGAACGGTCAGAGAAAAGACCAGTAATCTTAATGTGAAATATAAAAATACACTTAATAGAATTGACAGGGGGAAGATTATAACAAACAAACAAAGCCTGTCAGTCCTATTCCACATAAATCTTTTAAATCGAGCTCAGTCTGTGCTTTTGGACAGTGATCACATTCTGTACTCAGAGTTTTGTATTCTGCCTTCAGGTTCTCGATATTGATTACCAAAGATAAAGAGTAAACAATATAAATATTTATTTGTTCCTTGTGCAGTTTGATTTAAATAGTATTTAAAGGATTTTTTTATATAAACATACATTATGCACGTACTAAAACATGTGAGAAAAATCAATCAATCTTTAAAGATTCTTCTGTTGTCAGGATTTCAGGTCCGGAGGTATGCAGAGCCATACGTGACATTGCATATGACTAAATTATGACCCTTTGAAAAAGTTGTATTGCAAAAAAGAGTTTTGACAAGATTTGGATGCTTGCTGGTTTCTCCACAGTCACACGACAGGTAAAACCAGATGACTTTTACAGTAACAGCAGTTTCCTGTAAATCACATAATATCTGAGGATTTATACCATCTTGTGATGTCAAGGTGAAAACAATGAGGATCTTTTAGAAACATACCTTGTAGTAAACAAACTAATCCTACAAACAGAGAACATCTGAATCTTATATGAATCAGATTTTTAGGTTGCCTTTTTTTAAAATCTGGCAAGGAGCAACAGATTAAAATTAGCCATTGGGGTTAACTCAGGCTTCTTTACAATATTTTACTGTTGCTTAATGAACACTGTCCCAAATAAATGAATGGATGGATGTGTTAGGGAACTTCACACAAAGGATTTGTTCAATATGGTGGGATTTATTGACAGCAGAGTAACAGCAGATGATGAGATGGTAAGTTATACGTGCAGAGATCTGTTTGTCGGAGAGATGAGTCGATAACAGGACTGAAATATCTTGGCAGGAACTCGTGGACGCTGGGAGAACCACACACCTCACTGTGAGTCTTCGATGGGCAGGAGATCGCTGGAAGAATCTGGATGCAGGAGACAGAGGGACACGACGCTGGAGGGAACACAAGAGGTAAGTAGACAAACAGGTAAGTCACTAGAACGCCGCTGCGATAGCTTAAGGAGTCCACTTCGTAAGAACAAGACCGGACGTCTGATTGTGGTGAGGTGTGTGGTTTTATGGTGAGGAGTAATGAGATTTAGATGACGTGCAGGTGTGCTCCATTAGAACTCAGGTGATGGTGTTCGCTGTGATTGGCTGGTTTGGGAGCCTGGCCGATCTGTGACACGATGGAGCACAATTTGTTACCATGACCATCATTCCTTTTTTCAGTGGTGTTGTGTATGGACTCCAACATCAGACGGACATCAAAGTTGAAAATGTAAATCGGGTTGATGTCTAAACCAAACGTTTGTTTGACACAAAGATGTCAAATGTCAATGTCTCTCAGCTGGTTGCCCATTGACGGCAACATTGCCCAGCAAAATTGCTAAAAATGTTGCTTCATGTATCATAGGCTTTAAGTGCACATAAATGATCTCTTAACTCAGTTATAGCTAAGCAGATTGTATTGATAAAGATGTCCTTTTTTGATGTATACAGTGTAAAGTCTTTTGTCCTTTTCTGCCGGTATGTGCTTGTGTTGTTGTTCATTAAATGCCAAAAAAAGACATTTACTGCATTTTCTCTGTAAAAATACCTTTATTTCCCACAGCTCTTTGAAAACAAATGAGAAATGTTTTTTTTTTTTATGAACATTAATTTACTTTTCTTTTCTTTTTTTAAGAAAAAAAAAGTGCCTTCCACACATTTTCTGTTCAACTGATATGATATATATGCTTATACAGTAGGTGACCTTGAGAACCTGTCTGACTGGATGAGAGGAAAGAAACATCTCCATTTCATTCAAGTGAAACATACTTTTCTTAACATAACCTCTATTATTTTGTTCATACTATTAAAACAATAACTGTATATGAAGCAGCTTATGTACAATAACAATTATAATAGAAATAAATATCAGATAACATCAGCATCAGGGGCCGTGTGTGATAAGTGTGATAAGCAAAGTTTAAGAAACATCAAATGCTGTGTAAAATGTATCTGCAGTACAGTTCAGTCAAGCTGCTGAGACCAACACAGACGTACCACTGGAAGTGTTTGCCTTCTCCGTAAACACACAATACAGACAAAATCAGATCCCAGGACAGGCCTTCCTTTGCTCTTTCCTTTCAGCTGAAACAAAGAGAAATACATGTTGAGACAGTGTGTTAAAAATGATCTGTCACCAAAATATTTAAGTTATTATTAACACATAAATAAGGATATTATATAACTAACAAAACCTGTGAAGGGTTAAATCTTTGAAGGATGTGTTCAGCTTCTTCAGGATCAGCATTGGGAGCTTCGAGTTCAAGTTCCCTGCAGCTTTCTGTCAGAATCGGTCAAAATTATGAGATTTAAAAATGTCACGAAGCACAGAAAGAGAGCGAGAGCAAAACTATGTGTAAATGAGGATTACAGTTGGGAAAAATAAGTGATGGCTTTAACAAGAGATCATTTCTTAAAAGAGCTGCTGGAGAATGTGATCTGACGGAAAAAATATTGATTTATAATTTCTTCAGTATAATTACTGCTTTAACTACTAATACCACAGTAAAACTACAGTTACTGTGGTAAAACTATTTTAAGAGTTGTGTTATTGTACTTTAACAACAAATATGCAGTAAAACATGGTAGAAGCTGTGTTACTGTTCTTTAAATACAAAGAGTAGACCGTAAACACAGTTACTATGGTAAAATCACCAACATTGCTGTGGTTACCATACCTACAAATACCATGGTAAAACTGCAGTTATGGTGGGAGAAGCATGGTAAATATGTTGTAGTTACTGTGCATTGACTACACATGACACGGTAGAGAAACAGTTACTATGGTAAAAATATGGTAAATGTGTGGACATACTGGGTTGATTTGTAGTGCAGTCATCAGCCACGTCTAAAAGCTGAAGATGTCACAATATGATTTAAAAGAGTTTTATTTATTTATTTCAAAAGACAGCAGGTCTAATATAATAGAAGTTAGCTTAGGCTAATGTCAATGCTAGGCTAACGTTAGCAGCTGTTAGGCACTGTTCCACTAACAACTCATTTAAATGCATACGCTTCCATTTTAGCAGAAACACCGAAATAATTAAAATAATGATCTCATTAAAAAGGAAGCGATTGATACCCTTACCTGTTTGAAGGTGCACGCGCATCAGGTGAACTGGTGACGTCACTTCCGCTGAAGATGAGCATCTGCTCTCCACTGAAGATAATGGGAAGGACTAGCGTATCTTATGCAAAATTGTCTTTTGGCGTATGCATTATACGCTATTGGAAAGTGTAAAGCGTGTTATTTATACGCAGATTGATGAGAACGGGTTGTGTGATTAAATATTGATTAAACAGCTTCTCTGCTGCAGCCCGACCGACAGAAAGAATCTGCTGTTGCACGAAAGATGCATCCAATTGAAATGCATTAGTTTTAAAAACGTGCTGGAGTTACGAAAATAACGAAATAAACGTGTCCCTGCCACGAATAAATAGATAAAATTACGTGACTAAATCACGAACTGCCTGAGACTGGGTTGGGAGAAACACTGTGCCACCAAAGCATTCTCAAGCGCCAGCTGGCCATTTTATGAAGAGCACCTGGCATTATTCAGCCGGCTAAAAACGCTTTGGCGGACACTTATTGAATATTTATTGTTCGCTATGTGGCCTATTAGTCTTTCTTGCATTTATGCAATATACTGGAGCCAACCGTGAGAAAGTAGACCAGAATATTCCACTGCGTTCCTGGAGAAATGTGCATATCTGTAGTCATAGCCTGGGATTATGCTAATTGTGAATGTGTGCACAAGCGCCATATTTACGAATGATTGGAATTCATTAACATACACGTTTAAATATCAAATCGGACGTTATTATTAAAAACGCCATTATTATTATTATCTTTTTTTGTTTGTTTGTTTGTTTTTTGAAAAAAAAATAATGATTGTATTGACAAAATATTTTAGTTTGTCTAATATAAACTTGTACAAACTAGCAAAAACTACGCTACAATATTATGTAATCAGCATGTATGTGCAAATTTCTATTTCTGAGAACATGGTTAGTGAAAAAGTCGTGAAAAGGTATTTTTCAGTCACTGAAATTAGGCCATGAAACCCATACAGAACACATTAGTTCACAAGACTTTTGAGAACTGGATATGTTTTGTTTTGTGTTAGAAAGTTCGTATGTGAGGGAGTGTCAATGACCATGAATATTTATGCAATTAAAAAAAACAGCCCCATCATCAGTGGTCATGGAGCTTTACCATATTCCTGTAGAAAGGGGTATTTAACTAAAATTTAAAGAGGTCCAGTTAGAGAAAATTTCTTGAAGCAAAGGTCCGGAAGATCATAATGTCTAAGCAGTTAATGTGATATCTTATATATTTAAGTAGCCTAGTAGCATCTGCATGTAATAAATACCTGATATGTATTGTCATGTAACATAAAAAAAAAAAAGTCGTGACGTATTGTCAAGTATGGTGACCCGTACTCGAAATTGGTGCTCTGCATCCAAGTGCACACACACAGCAGTGAGTAGTGAACAAATGCACACACACACACACACACACACACACACCGTGAACACACACCCGGAGCAGTGGGCAGCCATGCTGCGGCGCCCGGGGAGCAATTGGGGGTTCGGTGCCTTGCTCAAGGGCACCTCAGTCGTGGTATTGAGGGTGGAGAGAGCGCTGTACATTCACTCCCCCCACCTACAACTCCTGCCAGCCGGGGACTCGAACCCACAACCTTCCGATTACGAGTCCGACTCTCTAACCATTAGGCCACAACTTCCCCCTGAACATGGAACTGAACATGGAACTGAACATGAAGTGCTTGAAGTGGGAAAAAAGAAGTGACCGCCCCCATTTATTTATTTATATTAAATAAATAAGTACTTTTTAATAATTCACAATGTATGTATAGTGCCACAACCAGTCAATAATTAAATAAAAGTTTTCAATACAAATTAGCACAAGTCAAGCTGCAATACCAAAACATGACCACAGGGTCATGTTTTGACCACAGGGAGACACCAAAGACACTAAATCTCCTGCCTTTAATATACGGATCCATTCAGAATCACTAAATATGACCACCGCATTATCAGCATTCATTATAAAACAATCTTGCTTTTAAGTCAAATACATGCTGAAAATAATAATTTTACTGACATCTGGAGGTAAGTCACTATTCTCTCTGTAATCGCTGATGAAATCGGACGTGTTTTCTCTACATTAGCGCTGTTTTGAGCTTATACTGTTTGCCACATATAATAAATTAATGTTTAGGTATGACAGTAGTTGGGCCCCCAAAAGACCATATCCCTACAATAAACATATCCCTAAACCCACCCATCACCGAAAACTGCCTCAATTTGATCTGTGATGGTAGGTTTAGTAGAAGTGTAGTGTATATACACTGCCCTCCAAAAGTTTGGAAACACCCCTGGCAAAGTATGGTTTGGACAATATCAGCATAAATCCTAAAATTTTTTGGGGCCAATACATTAAAGTGGGAAGTTGTGGCCTAATGGTTAGAGAGCTGGACTTGTAATCCAAAAGGTTGTGAGTTTGAATTGTAGGTGGGGGGAGTGAATGTACAGCGCTCTCTCCCAATACCACGACTGAGGTGCCCTTGAGCAAGGCACTGAACCCCCAACTGCTCCCCGGGCGCCGCAGCATACATGGCTGCCCACTGCTCCGGGTGTGTGTTCAGTCTTGTGTGTGTAGATGGGTTAAATGCAGAGCACGAATTTCAAGTATGGCTCACTATACTTGGCTGTATGTCACGTCACCTTGTCACTTTCACTTCACTTTAAAGTAACTTGACATTATCATTGAAGACCAGCAATAATAATTTTCATTTTGATTATATAATAATGGCAATATATGCATGTCAAAGTCAGACATGCCCCTTTGCCAGCTGTGATGCCTGGTTACTGGTTTAAACTTGGCCCAGGTTTTTAAAAGTTTAATATATTATATAATATATTAATATATCAAGTGAATGTTTGAATAAACTGACAGCTCGGATGCCCAGATACAGAGCTGTAATAGCTGCTAATGGTGGATATTTTGATGAATCAAAAATTTAATTTTTTTCTATGAATAAACTGTTTATGTAATAAAATATGTTTTGTAGTTTGTGTTGTCCCTTATCAGTGCAAAATTATCACAAATTAAAATGGATTCATGCCAATATTGTCCAAAACACCACTTTTCTAGGACGTTTCCAGACTTTTGGAGGGCAGTGTATTATATTATATATTGTTTTACTTTTTTAATGACTTGATATTATAAATTAGATGTTGTCTTTGTGGGGCCCAACAACGTTAAAATGTTCTCATTTATATATATAAACTTGTAAAGATATAGTTTATATCACTATAAATGGGATAGTGAGTTAATATAGCACTTTTAGCTTGTCATGTGTGATCAGGGTGAGCTGACTTACCTCTAACATCACATGTTAGAGGTAACACTACCTAGGATAGCAAAGTCCACTAAAGTAGGTAGAGCTTTTTTCAAATTTGGCTCCCAAACTCTGGAATAGCCTTCCTGATAACATTCGGGGTTCAGACACACTCTCTCTGTTTAAATCTAGATTAAAGACGCATCTCTTTAGCCAAGCATACACATAATGCATCTTATAATCTTGTATTGCAGTTATATCTGATCCAATGTACATTATTATTATTATTCTTTAGCTTGGGTTGAACAATTTATTTTTGCTTAGATGGAACAGCAGCTACGCTAATCATGTCTCTGCTTGTCTCTACGTTTCTGCCACGGGATTACAGAACTTCAGTCTGGATCCAACCATTACATGATCTGAGATGACCGAACACCTGAGATGGAGGATCAGCGCCGGGAGATGACGTATGTGTCCCTGATCGTAGGCAGAGGCGAAACGCCTGGATGAACGCCAGAGACAGATCCCCATTGAGGACCTTGAGCACTTAGATAGCCATCGGAAAAGACCACTGGAACCAGCTGAGCCCATTCAACCTGACTTGCTGCGGTTTGGAACTGAACTGCTGGTTTGTTTGGCCAGAGGAGAATTGGCCCCCCGACTGAGCCTGGTTTCTCCGAAGGTTTTTTTCTCTATTCTGTCACCGATGGAGTTTTGGTTCCTTGCCGCTGTCGCCTCTGGCTTGCTTAGTTGGGGACGCTTCATTTCCAGCGATATCGCCGACCTTATTGCAAAGACACTATTCAAACTTATTGACACTTTATTTTCCTTTTTTTTTTTTTTTTTGTGATATTGTGCAGTGCTTTGACACAATTTGCATTGTAAAAAGCGCTATATAAGTAAAGGTGACTTGACTTGACTTGACATGTTTCCACACTGTATCTCCAGTAACAAATCTGTACTGATCCTGCAAAATGAATAACTCCAGATAAGTACAAAAATATTGCATATTACAAACACAACCGGTAATGGAACATCTCGCTCTTCAAATGCAAAAACAAAAAAAACACTACAACAACATTATATCTAGAGGTGGCTGATATATTGAATATTACTTGGTGGTTATAATATCGATTATAGATCGGCTGTTTCAATTTTGTTTAGTAGCGTTAAATTCAATTTTATATCGTTAAGTTAAAAATACAATATTGTATTTTCAGCAGTCAAATTTCTTGGTCCACACACGCGATTCCTCTACCGATATCAGAATGCATTCATAGATAAATTATAGGACACGATTAATTCCCCTCACGAGTCCATATTTCAAGAACTGCCAGGTGTGAAAGCCGCAGGACATTTTCTGCAGTACATAAAGTCTCATCTGTAATCATCCAAACGCCGCTCCTCTGCAGCGGACTGTTAGGTCAGCAGAAAAGATCATTGGTGTCCACCAGCCCAGCCTTCAAGACTTGTACTACTCCAGAGTGAAGAAGTGGGCAGGTAACATTATCACAGACCCTTCTCACCCTGGACACGACCTGTTTGCGCTTCTCGTCTCAGGCAGACGTTACAGATCTCTGTGCACTAGAACATCTAGGCATAAAGACCCATGCCATCTCCAGCCTAAACAACTAACACAGGAATTATTACCTGTGTCCTGTAATTCATTCCCCATCTCTAATTACTGACTCTCTCCCTAGTACTTTGTAAATATATATGCATATTTTTCTAAACAGCTCTATATATAGACTAATGAGGCACAAACCTGTACATAAATCTTCTGTTCCAGATTCTTACACATTATTATTATTATTATTAAGTATTATTTAAATGTTTCTGTTCTCATGTCAGATATGTATGTATGTATGCTTGTATGTACCAAGAGCTTCTTAAAAACCCCAACAAATTCCTTGTGTGTTTGCGCACACTTGGCAAATAAAGCTGATTCTGATTCTAGTCTGGTATAACAGCAATTTAAAGATGCAAAAAGCACATTTCAGCTTGATGAACATTCAAAAATACCTGTGCATTCTGGAATTTGGTGGACATTTTTAAAAAAGTCTGGCCTTAGAATCAGACCTTCTTGATTTTCAGTTTATTCCATCTGCAACTATACTTTGTAGATACTATAACTTTTTAGTGTTGCTGGGCTTTAGTCAGAAGGTCTGTAGTGAGGCAGAATTTGACTTGACTGGCTGTTTAATGTAAGTAGGCCTGTGTTATTGATTTAGTGTTTTGAGTACAACATGATAGGAAGAGACTGGTCAATATTGTCTGAGCTATGCTGAAGTAAAACCTGTTTAAATATACAATTTTAGGTCAGGATCACATTTTACGTGGAACAAGCAATATTGAGTAAAAATTTTTAAATTGTGCAATCCAAATGGATGGAAATGTTATAACCTAAATATTTTTTGGAGTGCATAATGAACAACATTTTAAAATGGGCTAGGCTGCAACAACAGAGCTCATATCAGTTAATATTAATATATATATATATATATATATATATATATATATATATATTAAAATAACTGATATTTGTAGTGGAGTTATGTTTCAGTCATCTTTCATCTCCCTACTGTAAATACTAACTGCAGGAAAAAAAAAAAAAGAAAAAAAAAAAGGTGGGGTGGAGTGAAGAGATCTCCTGATGAAGGCATCAGTATTTATTGTGCATGTCATTAGAGGCTATACAGTAGAGGAAACAGCTCTCAGAACATTTAACTATGAAGTTTAACAAAGTCTTGTTTGTTGCTGGTGCCATACTTCTCATCATACCAGGTAAATATAAAAAATGTTTAAGAGAATTGAATATTATGTATTTGGTGTGTAACTGATAAAAAACTGCTGTGTGAAATTGCAGTATTGATAAAAAAACCTATAGTTCAACCAAAAAATAAAGTGATAATACATAGAAAGATAAATGATTTCCTAAACACAAAAAAATATATTTAAATATTTTATAATTTATTTTTTAAACTTTAATTATGCTATTGAAGCATAATTATGTCAGGTGAAATACACACACACACACATATATATATATATATATATTTGCATGTATGATTATATATTTCTTTCTTTCTTCTAAGTGAAACTGAAATGTTCCTCAAAATTTTAGCAATATAAAATTATAATAAATATGGTGAAAGTATAATTACAGTCTACTCAAACTAGTTTAGCAACTCTGTAAGTGTTCATGTCAGGGAACTGTCGTGTGTGTGTGTGTGTGTGTCATGTGTTCCTGCCTCTTGTGCCCATATTTGGTTTGTTTCCTGTCATGTCATTAGTAGTTCATTCTGTTCAGCTGTGTTTGTCTCCTTAGCTATGATTTACCTGTGTATATTAGTCCTGTCTGTTCAGTTAGATTTCGTCTGGTCTACTCGTTAACCCCGGTGTTGGATGTCCTTGTCTGCCTTGCCTTGTCCTGCCATGTCCTGTCCTGATGTTCAGTAAAGTATGTTATTTGAGTTTATATCCTCGTCTGCGTGTTCCTGGTATCCTCCCTCGTGTGTGCACCGTGACAGTTCACACCTACATTGTCAATATTTGGCAGATTCAAAACATTGATATCACATTTATTTGTTTTGTAGGAGCTCACTTGCTTGTCACTTGATTGTCAATTCTTAAATGTAGCGGTATTGATATGAAAAGTATCATTGCATACCTCATGTTCAACTCTATACATTTCAGCATTATTATTATTATTATTATTATTATTTGCCATTGTATCTATATTGCTTGGTCAGTTTTGGCTGAGCTAAAAAATAAATAAAAATAAATATTTTCTCACAGAAAATTAAGGTAGGACTTTATTTTAAGGTGTTATAATACAGAGTTGTTACCTAGTTAAGTACTTAGTAGTAGTTGTTGTACTTACATGAAACATAATGTACTTATCATGTAACTAAGTTATGGGACAGCCTGTACTTACAGTTTGTAATTACATAGATGTTATAGGCAGTGTTACACATACAGTGCCCTACAAAAGTATTGGAACAGTAAAGACAAAATTGCTCTGTTGGCTGTGGAGTCAAGACATTTACAAATATGATTAAAAGATGAATATGAGACAAACTACAGAATGTCACATTTTATTATTGGGTGATTCAACACATAGATGTTTTACCATAGATGTTAGTTCAGCACTTTTAGAGTTCATCCCTCTATCTGATGAGAGCATAAGTATTGGAGCAGTTGCCTCACAGGTCTTTCTAAGTGATCAGCTGTGTCATGTTGCATTAATTCTTCAGATATTAAAAACAGGGAATGTGTCGTATAAGTTATATCCATTACTTCTGTATTCTGAATCTTGCTTTCGATGATGACACACACAAACCAGGATGAAGATGAGGGAGCTGACTTTGAGAGAAAAGCTAGCAATTTGGATGCTAAAAGAAAAGAGGAAGTCAGTTAGAGCTCTAGAAAAAACAAAGGGCATGAAGAAATCAAGAGTTTGGAAACCACCAGCGACACCAGCAACCAACAACGACCTGATCGGCTGAGAAAACAACAGTAGTTGATGACAGACAAATCATAAAAGCTGTGAAAATGAACCCTAAAAGACATGTCTGTAAAATCAGCAACAACTTCCAGAAAGCTGGGGTGATGCTCTGACAATCTACTGTCCTCAGGAGACTTTGATACAGAATTACAGATGCTACACAGCAAGATGCAAACCTCTGACCAGCACCAAAAATAGAAAGGCAAGATTAGAGTTTGCAAAAAAGCACAAAAGTGAGCCAGAAGAGTTTTGTAACTGTGTTTATGGACAGATGAGACAAAGATGAACCTTTATCTAAGTGATGGGAAAGCAAAAATGTGGAGAAAAACGGGAACTGCAATGATCCCAAGTCACCTTTATTTATATAGCGCTTTTTACAATGCAAATTGTGTCAAAGCACTGCACAATATCACAAAAGGAAAATAATGTGTCAATAAGTTTGAATAGTGTCTTTGCAATAAGGTCGGCGATATCGCTGGAAATGAAGCGTCCCCAACTAAGCAAGCCAGAGGCGACAGCGGCAAGGAACCAAAACTCCATCGGTGATAGAATGGAGAAAAAAAACCTTGGGAGAAACCAGGCTCAGTCGGGGGGCCAATTCTCCTCTGGCCAAACAAACCAGCAGTTCAGTTCCAAACTGCAGCAAGTCAGATTGAATGGGCTCAGCTGGTTCCAGTGGTCTTTTCCGATGGCTGTCTAAGTGGTGGGGTCCTCAATGGGGATCTGTCTCTGGCGTTCATCCAGGTGTTTGGCCTCTGCCTACGATCAGGGACACATACGTCATCTCCCGGCGCTGATCCTCCATCTCAGGTGTTCGGTCATCTTAGATCATGTAGTGGTTGGATCCAGACTGAAGTTCTGTAATTCCTGGCTACCACGGGATGTTAATCCCGTGGCAGAAACGTAGAGACAAGCAGAGACATGATTAGCGTAGCTGCTGTTCCATCTAAGCAAAAATAAATTGTTCAACCCAAGCTAAAGAATAATAATAATGTACATTTGATCAGATATAACTGCAGTACAAGATTATAAGATGCATTATGTGAATGCTTGGCTAAAGAGATATGTCTTTAATCTAGATTTAAACAGAGAGAGTGTGTCTGAACCCCGAATGTTATCAGGAAGGCTATTCCAGAGTTTGGGAGCCAAATGTGAAAAAGCTCTACCTCCTTTATTGGACTTTGCTATCCTAGGTACTACCAAAAGTCCAGAGTTTTGCGACCTTAGAGAGCGGGTTGGATACATACAGCCTCATCTGTAAAGCATGGTGGAGGTGGTGTCATGGCATGGGCATGCATGGCTGTCTCTGGAACAGGCCCTCTCAACTTTACTGATGACTTAATGTATGATGACAGTAGCAGAATGAATTTGGAAGGGTACAAAACCATCTTGCCTACCAATATTCAAGAAAATGCCACCAGATTCATTGGGAAGTGCTTCATATTGCATCAGGACAATGACCCAAAACACCCTGCCAGTTCAGTCAAGGAGTTTATAAGAGCAAAGAAATGGAAAGTCTTAGATTGCCCAAGTCAATCTCCAGATTTAAATCTGATTGAACATGAATTTCAGCAGCTGGAGAGGAAAATAAAGGCAGAAACTCCCCAAAACAAGCAACAATTGGGATTGGCTGCATTAAAGACTGGGAAAAGTATTTCAAAGGATGAGACCAAGAGTCTGGTGATGTCTATGGGTCACAGACTCACTGCTGTGATTGTGTTCAAGGGATCTGCAACTAAATAATAGCTTTTAATCTTTTATATCTGGCTCATGTTCAACTGTCCCAATACTTATGCTCACATCAATGAGTGGGATGAACTCTAAAAGTGCTGTTCTTTTTATTTGGTAAAACATGTATGTGTTGAAACGGCTAATAATAAAATGTGACATTCTGTAGTTTTGTCTCGTATTCATCTTTTAATCATATTTTCAAATGTCTTGACTCCACAGCCAACAGAGCAATTTTGTCTTTACTTTACAGGCCGAGTCTGTTACACAGCATCTTGTGTAACCAAAATATTGTTACATGTGTTGCAGACATTATACAACACAATTACAAATGTAAGTACACAGGTATAAGCAACTTAAAATAAAGTGTATCAAGATTGTACTTAAGTGTACTTCATGTGTATCTATACTGTACACCTTATCCAGCTGCACCTTAGTTTGATTTAACCCACCAGTACCAGTAATACCTTTCTAATTACATTAAAATTACAGAATATTACACAGGCATAAACTACTTAAAATAAAGTGTATCAAGATTGTACTTAAGTGTACTAGTAGCTGTGTTACAGACTCGGTCTGTTACATACGTGTAACAGTAGCTGCCTATAACATCTATATAATTACAAACTGTAAGTACAGGATGTCCCATAACTTAGTTACATGGTAAGTACACTATGTTTCATGTAAGTACAACAACTACTACTAAGTACTTAACTAGGTAACTAATCTGTATTATAACACCTTAAAATAAAGTGTTACCAAAATGAATATTACCTTTAATTAGAAACTGTTTTTAATTATTTAATTATTTTTCTCTTATAGACTATCTCTGTCAGATAGATGGTAAGTTGTTACAGTACAAATATATGTTGGCTTTTGAATTTTTTTTATTTATTTATTCAGTGGGGAATTTCTATGTAATATTTTTTCCCAACAGTATGTGGCAGAGCCCCTCTTAACACCGAGAGAGGTGTTGCTGAGAGGAAGAATGCGACTGCAGGGGCTTGGCCATGGCAAGTCAGCATCCAGACAAATGTCTATAAAGGGCATTTCTGCAGTGGGAGTCTAATTGCAAAAGAGTGGGTTTTGTCTTTAGGTCTGTGCTTCCAGAGGTATGTGGAACCTTGAAATTGTGTGGAATTCAAAATTATAAATATTCAAGCATCATATAGTATATACAGCTGTGGATTTATAATAATAAAAGTTGGATCAAATTGTATTTACAGTGTCCTTGCATCTGACATTATGATATACTTTGGGCGTCTGACCCAAAATGGCTCAAACCCACATGAAACATTCAGGGGAGTAAAACAAATCATCACCTATCCTGACACAAATTCAAGCGGTTACAACATCATAGCACTGCTCCAGCTCAACTCCTCTGTAACTTTCTCTGATTACATACGGCCGGTCTGTCTGGCTGCTGCTAATAGTACATTTGCTGCAGGTACAGAGAGCTGGGTCACTGGATGGGGCATGCTCGGTTTTGAAAGTGAGTAACCTCTGCTTCAAAGACTCCGAAAAGTCTGAAGCAACAAGTCAGCAATAAGCCATAATAAGTATTTTGTGACATTTACACTGGCATACATATCTGTTTACATGACAGGGTTTAGGGTTGATGACATATTGCAGGAGATGCCGACACAAATTGTGGACAATGTCAACTGTAGTAAAAACTTATCATTCAACATTACATACAACCTGATGTGTGCTGGCCGTTTGATAGAGGGAGAGAAAGACCAATGTATGGTAAGACAAGAGTCTAAATTTGTATTCTCTATCCAAAGCATATTTATTGCAGTCTTCAGAAGCATCCTAGGGACTTGTTGTGCCATTCATTACAATAGTGATAAACCTGAACAGTGATCTCAGTCCTGCTTCATCTTCTGATGTTGACTATAACCGTAGACATCTAAATGTGAAATGTTTGTCTACACAGAAAGACTCTGGATGTCCATTGGTCATTAAGCAGGGCTCCCGGTGGATTCAGTCTGGCATTTTGATTTATGATAGAAGCTGTTATGGTCACTTTCCTAGTTTGTACATCAGAGTGTCTGAATATCAAGACTGGATCAACTCTCATATAAGCACCGACCAGCCTGGATTTGCCTTATTTCCCTTAATCAGTTTACTCTTCAGCAGAGGTTCACTCAACCTCTTCTCAAGTTCCCTTGCTCTCATGTTCCCAATCATCCCTCTCATCTTGTGTCTCTTTTCTTAAAGACTGGGTCATTGTAATGTGATGGTTCTTTAATGAAGATGACAGGTTCTTTTTTAAATATTTTTTTCTATACAGTAAATTTCATATTAGTTGATTAGTGGTAAGATTTGGGGTCACCAGAAAAAAAAATAAAAAAACGTAATGCATTTCAGAAGTGAATGTTTGTAATCACTGATCACATAACCAAGCTGTTCTCTGCAATGTAATATTTTTTTCTGGAATATATAATCATTTACTATGCAATTTTACAATTACTCAATATAAACAAAATAAAAATGTACTAATAACTGTTGAGAACAATCTTTTCTCTTCACTTCAGAGGTGTAGTCAAGACTAGACCCTCCAAAACCAAGACCACATCCATTCAAGTGTTGCAGTTAAGTAATTAATTAAGTGCTGATTTACCATCAATTCTGAAAACCAGCTGTTAACAAGCAGAATCCCTGAAAAAATATAAACAACAAGATAATAAAAATAGAGAAGAGATGAGCAGAAACAAGAACTACAACTGACTTCCAGCCACAGCCTTAGATGAAATCAACTCAAATAAAAGGTGTGGTCAAGAGCAGGGTCTCATTTATAAATGTTGCGTACGCAATTTTCCATGCAGATATCGGGATTTATAAAAACTAAACTTATGTATGCACCGTACGAACATTCTAGACCATGCGTATTAACTCTTTTATCCTGTGGCCTGTAGAACGAAGCGAGTTGAACAAACTCTTGAGTTTCAGAGTAGAGTTAGAGTTGAAAAAACCAAACAAATCCAACCTAGTTTAGATCAGGGCCCTGTACCATGAAGCCGGTTTAGCTGGCTAGCCAGGTAAGTTTCCGTTTAGTTTGCACTAAACTGGGTTTTAGGTACCATGAAAGTGCTTGGCTCATAGCGGTATTGCCATAGTAACTTACACTGCACATCTAACCTGCTCCGGGGAAGGTTATGTTCTGAGTCAGAGATCTCAAACTGAAGTTTGACCAATCAGATGTGAGCAAAGTGACACTAAAGCCCTATTGGCACGGGATTGGTATTACCTGGTGACCTCCAGTCATTTGTAATAATTGCGGAGGTTGTCTGTGATCTTAATCCCGTGCGAATCGGCCATGTCTGTAATTTGTACATTTCTGTAATTTCCCCAAGCAAATGACCTACCATATTTTGCCGAACACCAAGGTCCTGTGATAATATTAGTCCCGTGCGAATCAACATCTCTGTGATTTGGCCAGTATTTGGTGGGTCGTATATCATTTTTCCAGGTTTTTGTTTCCCGTGTGCCTTTTTATCCATCTTTCGCAAAGAATGGAGCTGCGATGGAGTGTTTGATAGTATTTTGGGTGCTGTCATATCACTACACCATACAATTTGCAGAAAGAGAAAGCTGAAAAGGTTTAATGTATTACAAATAAATCAAGCATAAAGCTTGAGATGTTATTTTAACCTGATGAAATGTAAATTACACGGGGCACAAAACTATATTAGTTTATTTTTTTCTTTTAATCCATCTAATTGCACCATAGAACGGGACTCTCAAAGCCTTGACATCCTGGTATCCGGGAGATAAGTCAGTAATTTCGAGTAAAATCACAGGCTTTGCTTATCCCGTGCGAATGCACCACACGAAATTCAGATGTGGGGGGTAATTTCAAAATCACACATGGTCCCCGGATAATACTAATCCCGTGCAAATAGGGCTAAAGGGACTAAAAAAAGTCACTTCCCCAGTTTCTCTTTCTCCAAATTAAAGGGGTTCGGTGCCTTGCTCAAGAGTCTCACCTCAGTCGTGGTATTGAAGGTAGAGAGAGCACTGGTTATTCACTCCCCCCACCTACAATCCCCGTCGGACTTGAGACTCAAACCCGCGACCTTCGGGTTATAAGTCGGACTCTCTATCCATTAGGACACGCCTGCCCCTAATTGTCTGACTTTAATGATAATTACTTAGAATTATTTTATATGATTTAGATAATTATTATATGACTTATATTATTATTAATCCATTACACACAAGCAATTTTTAGTATTATAAAGCATTTTAAATAAATATTAATATATGCAGATCATATGTAATATAAATAAGTTGTAGAATCAATAGATAACGCTTTAAAAATGACTACATGCTACTTTACATGTTCAAGTCTCTATCGCTATATAATATCAACTATATAAACTAACTTCACAGGTTCTTGTGACTGTACTGATAGAGCAAGACAATTAATTTTATTTGTCCTCTTTCATGAACAAGTACTTTCTTCAGTGTAAATGCATTTAACATCTCTTAACCATTATCAAAAGAGTGTCTGGAGCCTCATTTATAACCGTTATATATGCACAAAACCAGCCCTGAATGAGGCGTACGCCACTTCCTACACAAAAGGTGGGATTTATAAAAACAAACTAAACCCATGCGTACAAACTCTTTTTCCGGTGAGAGAAAATGAATGAAGTAAAAACAACGATTTTAAGCTGTTCTCCATATGCACCTAAAATAATTTTAATCACTCATTGAGTATGCATTTTTTAATAACTATTGAATAGCTTCAGGGTTTATATTCATGTTTAGTATGTATGAGCGTGCAAATTCTTGCTTGAAATGTTTCTTCCAATCAATTCTTTGTCAAATGCATCATTCTGGTTATAGAAATCATAGTCAAAATTATACTTTGCAAGAACGGGAAAATTCGGACCATGTGACAAATAAGATAACATGTTGATTTATGGATTGAGAGGAGAAACAGAGCAACAAACTAAAAGACAGAATCCAATTGGTCAACACACCATTTTGGGATGTGTCCAAAAGCCCAGTTTAAAAACTCAGGGCACTATCAAACCATGCTTTTTAGCTTTTTGCTTTTTACTCATTGTTTTGGTCGCACGCCTCTGGAGCAACTAGGGGTTAAGTGTCTTGCTCAGGGACACATTGGTGTCTCACAGTGGATTCGAACCCGGGTCTCTCACACCAAATGCATGTGTCTTATCCACTGCGCCATCACCACCATTCCGGCATGCTCTGGCCTACATGCCAGCTGCTACTTAGCCATGATGAGAAGAAAAAACATATAGTCTCCTTACATCCTTTTACTTTAATTTATTTTCTTTTCCATTGTGAGTTTTATGTTGTCAGTTAAGTTTTGCCTCCACGCCGTTCAACTCGTGTCTGTGACCGTCTCAAAACTTCTACCAGCCACAACTCCACATAAGACATCACTTCAACAACTACTGAACTTCCAACCAATCAGCAACCTTGGGAAACCCCCTTTTCTGCAAAGAAGAAGACAAAAGGGAATCCCTTTACACAAAGGCAACACAAGTACAACTCCAGATTCTAGCCGAGCTGGTGCATTTAATATAAATTTTAGCCTCATTGAGAAACTCAATGCGAGGGTTAAATAAGCGAATAATGGTAATATCCAGTGCATGTAATACGAGTTGATGTAATACGGCTCGTTCAGTGAATCGCTGCCGACTCCGTGATCAGCCGCGAACAGGGCTGGATTGGTAATAGGGCATTTTCCTGGTGGGCCGACACACTGAAGGGGCCGACAGAATTTTATTTTTTTGCCAAGGACCATCACGCAGGGACAGCGAGCAGCCAGAAGCCCATTAGTTTGTCTCCTGTATTGACAGCGTAAACCACCCAATTCCAGCACATTCCAATGTCATTTTATTTATAGCAGACAATCATGTGACTGGCCACGTGAGCAGCACGTTTTCTGGTTCGCAGGATCACAGAACTCACTCCTTCACTGTCAATAAATCACCATAAGAATCCATGAGTTTTATCACTGAGGTGATATGTAAATGAATTTTTACAGACATCCATATGAGAAACAATTACCACCCGAATTGGGCTTAAGCTTCAGGAAAAGTTTTTTTCTTATATTAGTGTTATATTCAATCTCTACCATGTAATTCTGTGTATGTCACTATATCATGTATGTTTGCAGTATGTCTGTACTTTCTTCTGCACTGGAAGCTTCTGTCATCAAGTCAAAGTCCTTGTGTGTGTAAACCTACTCGATAATAAAGCTCTTTGAGATGAATCACAATTCAGCAGACTCCATCTCTTCCACTGTAATATCAGCAGTCTCTCCGCCAGAGGACAGTGTGCTGATTTACATCAGAAACCACTCTAGATTCACACCTCCTCCAACACGTGTGACTTAAAACACGCAATCTGGAACATTGTATTTGGATTTTACTTGCATTGAAAACAAAAAGGTGATATCAAAATAAATAGGAATCTTTGTATAATAATTAATAAAATACTTGATGCTGTTTTCAGGTTTAATGCAAAGTATTTCTTGAGAATTATGGGGTGAAGACTGGCATAAACCCACTGTACTGATGAAGTAAGTTGTGTGCAGCTGTTTGATAAGGACTATAGAGTTCAGAGAAAGTCACTGCAGGTTCTCTTACAGTCACTCGAAGACAGATCTTCATTACACTCCCTCACAGGAACTGGAGCTTGAACTCTTATTTGCGGTTAATCTGACAGAAACAGGGCTCCGTTCAGCCCCGAAAAAACGGTGCAAAACGTTTATTAAACGGAAACGGTGATGCATTGAACACCCTGTTCTGATGACGCAAGAGTTGCAACTATGGCAGCTGAGAAGGCCGTTCTTTGTGTTCTTTTTGAAGAATTTTCAGAGCCTGATGAATTCGATATAAATAGTTTAACACTGCAAAATACGCTCGATGTTACAGTCACTGCCCTTGCCGTCCAGAATAAAAGAGAACATCCTAATCGAGTTAAGGGATTTGTGGAAACTGTGGTTCCTAATTATTGTGATTCAATATATGTCTCACATTTCAGGATGAAAAGAAATTTCAGGTGAAGGATAATCCACTTCTTATCTCCGAAACTGTGTTGTTGTTACGAACGGAACTCTGGCGTTACCTTCTTCTCGCCACCAGAGGGAACTGTCACCCGAATTCTGATCTCATCTTGCCCGGACTCAGTTTCCCATGATCCCACATACCTGCGCCAATTACCCCACCACACCGGTTCCTCATGATCTCCCACACATAAGCAGCACTCACACTCTGATCAACACAAAGTCTTGATTTGCCCTGGCTATCATTTCCAAGCGTTCTTTACCGTGTTTGTTTTTCTGGTTTTGACTCTGTTGCCCATTGACCTTGTGATTGTTCTCTGCCTGCCTCGACTTGGATTTTGTACACTAGACTCTGATTTCTTGCCTCCTGCCCTGATCTTTGCTTGCCCATCGACTCTGTCTCAGCCTAGCCTCTTCCAGAACTGTTTGCCGGTATTTTGACCTTGTCTGTTGGTTTACTCAATAAAGCTGCTTATGGATCCCGTTCCGTCTGACGTATCGTTACAGATGTGATCTATATGACCTTATTATTTTTATTGTGAGTTTTAGGCTTATCATTATTGCTGATCACTGTTGTTGTGCTATGATATTGTAATATTTACCATTATATAATCAGAGGAGCATAGAAAAGTTTATGAAAGTGTCACTCCACAATACAATAGCAAAATATATAAATATGTATAGTATTTTTATGTTACATTAATCAGTGTCTAGCACACCTTCCTAAGGAAAGGATATGGACCAGAAGACATTGCAATTACTACATGTGTCAGAATCAGAATGAGCTTTATTGCCAGGTATGTTTGCACATATGAGGAATTTGTTTTAGTGACAGTAGCTCCACAGTGCGACAGAATGACAGCTACAGGACAGGACACATAGTAAAAAAAAAATAAAAAAAAAATAATAATGTACAAATATACAAAAATGGACAATGTGCCAAATAGCACAAACACAATATACAAAATAGACAATTCAGTATGTAAGGTGCAAATTTTAAATGTAATGTGTGTAAAGTAAAAATAAAAAGTATGATAGTGTTGTGTGTTTCATGTTTATTCTTAAGAGTTCAAGTGTTCATGAGATGTATTGACTTGGATTTTAATTATAGAAACATATTAGTGCAGTGGTTCCCAACCACGTTCCTGGAGGCCACCCAACACTGCATGTTTTGCATGTCACCTTAATCAAACACCTCATTCAGATCATCAGCTCATTAGTAGAGACTCCAAGACCTGAAATGGGTGTGTCAGACAAAGGAGAGATGCAAAATGTGCAGTGTTGGGGGGGGGCTCCAGGATATTAGTGTGTTATATCAGCTCATGTCAGACTGGAGAGACACTTGAAGAGCATCTTCACTCTAGTCAGTTCTGTTTAACACATCAAACCTAGTCTGTTTTCATATTTTGTTGATGGTCAGTATTAGTTTTCAAGCTGGACCCAAACGCAGTGACAGGTTTATCTTCTCAATGTGGACACCAGGATGCTTTTGTAAGTCACTCTGAACCTGTAGCATCTGCATCATGTTTTGAGCTACAGTTGTTGTGACTCATCTGAACAGATGTATTTGTAATGTTTATTGTTTCAGTGTTGGGTGAGCTTCGTGATATGATCTTATGTATTACTACATTATGACTCATAAGTATTGTTTCCAAGTCCTTACCGTGCGTGGCATTGACGTATTTGCTTTAGAGCGATACGAGTAAATCCTAAACATTCAAATTACAGTGGAATTTTCTCAGCAAGAGTGCGAAGTCTTGAGACGTTATGAAAACGATTAAATTATAAATTAACTTCATAATCAAAGTAGTAATTGTAATATTGTTTGTTTATGAATTGTATGAAGGAACTGTGGTTTCCAGTGCTGTCTGCAAGTGGTTTTCATTACGCATTTCAGTGTCGTGCCACTCATTTACAACACAAAAACACACAAGTCATTTGTCTTTTAAACTAACCAACTAGGTCACAACCGTTTTCACACCTTCATTTGAACTCCACCGCTTTAACAACACAGGACTGTTGTTAATTATATCACAAGCTAATTCATCTGCTAATGAATCGATTGGAGAGCTCTGAGATGCTGCTGCATTGAACATGGCAGCTGATCTATACATATATATATATATTGTAATGGAATGAACAATATTGAATGCACAGCATGTTTGTTTGCTTGTGTTGCTCAAGAGCTCGATCTGTTTAATTCTTCATCTCACAGCAGGAAACTCTGCTTCTGCTAGTGGTTCAAACACACAGTTTGCAGCTGTGTTGGTAGTAATCAAAATGACCAAAATTGACCACGTTCGAAACACCCTGTCTTTGTCTTTCTGATATCGTGAATCTGACAGTAAGAACGTGTTTGCTTCACAGAAGATGAAAGAGCGAAGATATGAGGAGGGATACTTCCTCTACGCTGCTCCAGGCACACAGCTGTGTTCATATATGACTATACAGGATATCTGGTGTCAGAACCCAACGCTGTCACAGAAGAGCTCCTGAACCGGCTGAATGAACTCAGTGTCCTCTGCAGGAAAATCAGGAGGAAATCTACTCTGCTTCAACATCACTGAAGATCCGCTTACAGGTACAAATTACACCTTATAACCTTTAAACATGGAGCTTCATCTGATTAGCAGGTTTACAAGACATACTGTGAAAACAGTGAAGGGGGAGTGGAGTAAGAAGAGCCATTTTTTACTTACATGTATGTGGTCCTTAAGATAAAGGAAATCTTGGCACATTGAAAGTATGTGAAGTAATTTTAGTGTGTTTCCTATCATTTTAAATGATCAGAATGTATTTATGACAAAGGGTTCTAAAAATATGGCTTCTTAAAAAAAGGCTAATTTGCCCCAGGTTAGGGGTAAATAATGTAGAAAACGTACCTCTTTTTAAAAATAATTTCTTAAAGCTATACATTTCTTAAAGCTAACTTAAGCAACATAAAACCTATCAAATGAAGTTTTAATTTCAATATTTAATTGTTTGCATTTCTGAAACAATATGTTGAACACCAACGTTTTAACCTTCCCAAAAACAGACTAAACAGACAGTTTGTTGAGTAAAATTAAATAAAACTCAATTTGAATGAAGGAATAAATGTCACTGAAACTAATAAACATTTTAGTCAAAAAATTCTTGGCCAGGTAGCTTTTCTGCAATGTTGAACAGAGCATTAGGACTACAGCTGGACAGAGAAACTATAAATAATATGTATTTATATGCTAAACTAAATCAGTTGTGTAATATCACATTAAACTACCAGTTACTTCAGAGATTGAACTTAACTTAACTTCTTACGGTGGCTCAATTTACCCCACAGCTGCTATTTTGAGAAAAAACAAACAAACAAAAAACCTAGCTAGCTTACCAATTCAGGCTAATAGCTAGCTAAATGGTTTTATACATTGCTTAATCACCTATATGCATCATAAATATTTTTAGACCTGGATAAATTTGCTTAGGTGTAACAGCCATTACATCTTTTGTGCTAAAATTTTACTTTGACGAGACAAAAACACTTTTGAAAATACACGGGTGCCTTCCTCTTAGGAATGGCTGATACCACTTATTGTGTTTTTTTAAATGATACAGATACTTTTAAAGCCCGGTATTGTCAATACTGATACCGATACGATACTTCTAACTTCTGTTCAGATGAGCAGGAAAATAGTTCTATCTTACACAATTATTCGCTAACATAGGTTATTCGTCCAATTCAATGCATATTGTACACCTTAATTGTTTTTTTGTTCAAAAAACAAAATCACTGGTAAATAAAACAGCTTAGTATTGATGTTTTTTACTTGAGCATTGATACTTTCGATACTCGCATCATTAATATACTATTACCACATTTTTCCACTGCAATTGTGTTAAGAGTCTCAGTTATAACCACAATAGCACTGCGTTCTCAGTCTGACAGTTCTCTAGTAAACAGTACACTTTCACTATGTGTGTTTGTATCTGTGTGCTTTAGTTTGACATGAGAGAGATGGTAGTATACGTTGTGTCAAAATGGTTGATTTATTACCCTCATAAAAATTCCACCCCCCTCCCATAACTGGACACCTGTTTTGTACACCCCTAGCCCCCACCGTCTCTAAGCGGCCATTTTATTGACCTTATGGTGAACTTAAGAATTTATGACAATGTGTGTGTGTGTGTATGTGTGTGTGTGGGGCCAATGTTATGTGGTTTAAACTTTAAATGGTGAATTTGTGTTAAATGGGGTAAAGGGATGTTTTTATTAAAGTGTTTTCACATACATATCAAGAAAAAAAACATCAAACATGTACGTAAAACGTACAAAGACTGTTTATTTCCCTACAAGTGTAGACTTAAAACAGGAAAAACGTAGAAAATAAAACAAAAAAGCATTAGATACACTATCTTAAAACTAGTTGTTTGACAAAGTTAAATAGAAGAAGTGAGCGCGTTCGTTTAAACCTATTTTGCGGTTTTAAAAAGTTGTGACTTTAAAACAGATACAAAGTTAAATAATATAGATTCGTTTTTATCTTACGATGGTACGTGTGTTTTTCCCTTACAAGTGGACACTAGTCTTGTTAAAACAGTTTTAGGAAAAACTAAAACAAATAAAAAGCATTAGATACGCTATTTCCTATCATTAGAATTTAAAACTAGGTCCTTTGACAAAGTTAAATAAATAGAAGAGTTGCGAGCGCGTTCGTTTATCTATAACAAAAAAGAATCGGATGCGTTAGTTAAAACAATAAGATATTTATCAAAAAACTATGTCTTGCTTTTTTTTTAAAGTTTGACTTTATAACAGACATAAAGTTAAATAATATAGAGACGAGTTCTCTTACCGTGAAGTGAAATAAAAAATATCAGACCGTTAAAACACCAGCATAGGATAGCTGTAAAATCTTCTCACATTACAATTGAAAACCTAGCATTTGTCCCAACTTAGAAAAGTTAAACAAATGTCTATCTTACGGCGATCGTTAAAACACCAGCATAAGATACTTGTCGAAGTCTATCTTGCGGTCTACCATTAGCTGCACTGACAGAAAGTTAAACAAAAAGAAAAAGCCCTGATCATCTTACGTTGAAACATCCGTCCTCAGTGCTGTCAAAACTCAGAATGAGCTCGCGGGCCGCTGTCAGGACACACCCACAGCACCGCCCTCTAACGCTGTAAGGAGAGACCGGTCTGAAGATTTGCATGTTAAAGAAATTAAAGTAATGTTTTAACATTAGAACAAAGTTATTTTATAAATATTTTACATTTCTCAATTAATGAAACCGTTCACCATTCATCATAAACCTTTTCACTTTTGAAATTAGGTTAATCTATACAAGTTTTCTTTTAAACATTCACCTCTAGGACACAGGAAAGTGTTGTTTTATTTTATTTTATTTGTTATTCATACTTAACACCTTTTATTTATTTACTCTTTGATATTGTCAATCTTAAAACTTCTAGTGTGCTATGTCGGTTAAAATACACATGTGTGAGGACAAACTGAAATGTATACAGAGTAATAAAATCAGCACACCTCTCTGATTTTCTTGCCGTAAGACTTGTTATCAGTTGAAACAGACGTACAACCTCTAAACATTTACATCAACACACAATATGCAAAATATCACCGCTCATGCACCACAATGAAACGAGAGAAGTTTGAAGATGGCGCGCAGAATCCTTGACGCTGTGCTATATCAGTTGCACGCGCAAATATCAGAATGAAAAGTGGTAAGAGAGGATTACACTGTGATTTTCTCACCGTAACACTTGCGTGTGTTATCTATCAATTGAAACAGAAGTGCGTAATTAAACCTCTAAAGTTTTACAACATGCACCTGCGAGCGCGCAGGGTCTGATGCGAACTTTGCCTAAAGTTCACTGATCAAAGCATCTCTATGGCATCTATTTTATGACGTGCACCTGCGTGTGTGAACTCTGTCGAAGGTTTAGGAAAAAGTTCACAGACCGGTCAAAGGAAGTGTGACCTATTGAACCTTTTCATGACACACATCTGGTGAAGTTAGGTATAATTGAGAATTGAGTATTTATAATGTATTTATAATCTATTCGAATGTGACTTTAAACTAACGTTTAGGATGTGATGAGATAGTCAAAGAAGGCGATAACCACAAACTTAAATAAATACAGGTCCCCAAAGATGATGGTTTTAATAAAATGCTGTAGGAAAACATTCTTTAATTTACTTCATTTTACCTAGTTTTATTTCTTTTTTCACTCATATATTTTTCATCCGTCAACACAAACACACACACACCTACACATAAACATCCACATAAACAACCATACAGTTAAATATTTAAACTTTTATGATGTCTCATACAAACCTTTTATAAATAAAAAACTTTTAGAATCACACTGGGTATCTTTACAAGGTGATGAAAAGCAGCATGATTAAACAATGATATAACTTTTGTTTTAAAAAATACGTTTTTAGATCTTCCAAACCTAAAACCACAATGTTCTAAAGCAAGGATTAGAAGCAGTCAAACGATCCTCTGAGTAAAGCAAGACACTTACAGAGATTTTTCTTTAGGAATTGGACCTAAATTAGATAGATAAAGAAAAAACACGCACACACACACACACAAATCTGAGTATGCTAAATTTTAAATACGACCAAAATCATATATATTGTTTTTACTTGTTGTTGTCATTTAAGAAATGTTTTCATTTTAATCTACACTGTAGATAGTATGTGTACTGTAAAAGAACAAATATACATTTCACTTAAAACTTCAGTAAAATAATTACACCGGCAGTTTTAAACATGATTAAAAAGTTTTAAACACTTTGTGTGTCACTAAAGTAAGTCATGATGTCAATTGTCTTTAAATTAAACTTTAGTTTTATTCTTCAATTTCTTTAAAATAGCCTGATGATAATACATCCCAAGTGGTTTTCTCACGAGTAGATAACTCTTTGGATGTCTTTGTGACAAACACATAATTTTTTACTTCAGAAAAGTTTTCGAAACGTATGACTGAACTTTTACTCATTTGACAGACCTACGTTTCAAATTATTTACCCGAGGCGTTTAACAGCCAGAGGGGTTACATGTTATTTTCTAACGTTCGTGGGAACCTTTATTGGTGTAAATTTCTCACCTAGAACACAAAACTTGTAAATCTTTTGGATTGTGTATGTTTTAGGTGAAGACAGCTCTTTGCGAAAGACAGCTCTTTAAGTCTTGCTGTTTTAACCTTAAACCTATTACACCTGAAGCAAATCAAACTATTGCACTGAAAGCTGCACATTCATTCAAGTTTGAACATGTTAAAATCTCTGCACTCTTGTAAAGACACATAAAACACACACACACACACACACACATACACTAAAACAAAACCCTATACAGTTAAACATTTAGACTATTATGATGTGTACTATTTATGTTTTCATCTCTACAAGATGAGGAAAGCAGCATGATTAAACAATGATATAACTTTTGTTTTAACAAATAAGTTTAGATCTTTCAAACCTAAAACCACGATGCTCTAGAGCAAGGATTAGAAGCGGTCAAATGATCCTCTGATTAACGCAAGACTCTTACAGAGGTTTTTCTTTAGGAATTTGACCTATATTAGACTGAAAATTACTTACGGTTGTCTGCAACAAAAGTATAAGGTCCCACAAATGCTTCTCAGAATCTTTACAACAGATTAGACTTTCTTTCTCACCTTAAAAACGGTATTATTAACCGCAGAGTTTAAATGTAGCATTTGTTCACAGTATAATGTTCTATTAAAATAAAAACAACTGGTCTATATAGGTTTATCTGACTAAGATTTGATCAAATAACTGATATAAGAAACATGCAAATATTTGATAAGTCCATCTTATCACACCACAACCTGACGTGTCTGATGGTTTATGATGGTATCTTCCTGATACAGATGTGTTAAGTGTGTGTAAAATAGTTTAAAAAGTCATATTTTTAGCTTTCACGTAGGATTTGTATCCACGCTCAAGTGGTTTTGTGTAACATAATCCTGAGACAAATGAAAACAGAATGCGTGAAAGGGGTTTCTCTTTAAGATATTTGTAATGACAGACTAAAAGCTTTATAAAACAATCGTGCGTATGCATTTCTCTCGTACATGTATACAGTAACCGATGAATACACAAAACAGTATTAATACATAACCTCATAAATTCAGCGTGATTCTATCATATCAATCAATAATAAAATATTTAATTTATATACCGTATCAGACTTTCTCTTCAAAACACAAACTTTCTTAAGACTTTTTTAAATGTGTTGAACAATCGGTTTTGGGGGAAAACAGTATAGTGTTGTGTTTCTAAGTTAGGATGCTTGTAGTTAATCCCGTCTTTATCTAAAATATTTTTGTATTCAAACTGTCTCACGCACACACACACATGTTGGTTTTAATGTTTTCTGGGGACTCTCCATAAGCGTAATGGTTTTTATACTGAACAAACTGTGTGCGCTATTGCCCTACACCAACCCTACACCTAAACTTAGCCCTCACAGGAGACTTTGTCCATTTTTAGATTTTCAAAAGAACACCATTTAGTATGTTTTTTTTTTTTTAAGCCTTTTGAATTACGGGGACATAGGCAGTGTCCTCATAAACCACCTTCATATTGTAATACCTCTGTCATACCCACGTCATTATACAAATTTGTGTCCTCATAAACCACATAAACATGTACACAGGCACACTCAGCCGCAAATTGCCAACAATATTCTTAACTTTGTTTTATCATTCAGCTGTAGCTAAAACCTATAACGGAGTTATACTATAGATGCTGAAAGAGCTCATTAACCTGTTTAACTCTAAAAATGTTAACAATGTCGCTCACGACTAGTTTAACAAACAAGGGTACGCTCATAAAACAAGTCTGGAAGCGATTTGAACCATTCTAACAACAAGTACAACCGCTGCAGAAAATAGCCCCGCAGTAAACTCTGGATGTGATAACGACCGTCTTATCAGATGTTCAACATATTATTACAAGGCCTTGCTTATAGTTTATGATGAAGGTAGAAAAATATAAGAACACAACCAAATCCTAACACTATTTCACGAAATAACGCAACAACGGGTGCTCCGTTTCAACATATACACGTCAAATCTGTTTTACCCTAAGTATATCGTATTCTTCTTATATATATCTATATATATATATATATAGATATATATATATATTTGTTTAGGCTAAATAGCTACGTTTTAACAATTCTTTTTGTTTTTACAAAGATGTTATATTGAACGCGTGTAACTAATACCTCCTTCAAACATTGCGGCCTTTCAGGTCAGCGAACCACAATACCCAGCATACACCTCAGACTACAAACGCGGCCGTCGGGGATCCATAACCCAAAATGCTTGTGCGTGACAGCGCTCTAAACCGTAGGACTTCTGATTATACGGGCGCACAGATATAAAAAGACACGCATTTCCACACTTTTTGTGAAGTACACGCACCTTTCCGTGTTGTGATGATGTAAACCCTTTTTGTGGTCTCTGTTAGCGACGTGAAGTCCAATACATTTCTGCGAAACGATTCTTTCCCACAGTTCGGTTCAGTGATTCGGTTCAAATAACCAATTCTTTGTCTCATTAAGTCGTCTCGCTGTAATCAAAACGGGTGTGAAAGGTGGGATAACATATTAACGTGATGTTTTGGTACGTGTCTTACACAACTGTGCGTTACTTAACGTTTTTATTAAGTTTTAATATAAAAGGTAATAGTCTGTTAACAATTTTGATGCTTTTATTATGAAATCGTACAAAGAACCACTAAAGTACGCACTGTTTGTTAACACGGAATAGTCAAAATAATAACCTACTACGAGGTTTATTTACAGCATGCCGAATGTAATACAGTTAAACAGAAACATTACAACATTTCAAACTTGTTAAACAACAGCTTCAATACATTCCTCTTATGAAAACGATTAAAATCGAATGCTGTCAAACAGAATGTTGTCTGCAAGTTCCCGACGTGTAAATTACCAACAAGTTCTCAATATTCTCAATATGAAAATATGTTCAAAACGCATAAACATCCATCACGCATATAGTTTGTGCGTCGATTTAACACGTTCTGTACATACGATCAAAAACACGACCGACAGACAGACAAAACCTCAACGATAGCTGAGATGGATCAGGAGGGAGGACAAAATTATTATTCTTCGTCACAATAACATACCGGGTCCGAGAAATTTGATACCCTTACTACAGATTTTCGCGACATTCTTTATTCTAGTTGTTATTTTCCTCTTATTCAATCATAAACCTGCAAGAGTTAAATTAATTGATAACATTTGAACAAATTCTCTAAGTGAAAAAATGAAATCCTGTGTTTTACGTTCAGATTTGTCTGATCGTTTTGCGATATTGCATCATTCTGTAATTCGGGTTAACAGGGTTAAATTCTCAAAAGAAATACAACAACGATTAAACGACAGTCCTTCTACATGACACCGCTTAAGACTAAACAACACTAAAGGACTTCTTTCTGGTCTGTCTACGATGCGTGCGTTCACAAGACAACCCGTGCACGAAAAACGGGGGTTTGTGTCTTTCTGTTAGCTACATACGACTATTTCACTTCAAACTTTTCTAACTATTACGCTTGAAGCTACGCGTTTCACAGTACATACGCAGATACGTGTTTCTTTTTCGCATGTCTCTAAACAATAGTTAGGTAAATGACTTACATACAGCTGATACGTCATTTTAATTAAAAGGTGGGACGATTTATTTCTTTTTTATTTTGACCACACCAATGCTTTGATACCCACGTTTTCGACGTCTGTCTTTTAAGCCTGACCCCAGAAAACAGATGTCTCAAAATTTAGTTCTTCTTTTTATGAAAACCTGCGGTAAACAGTTTTTGTCCTCATCTGCAGTATACCGATGCGTTTTAACACGACATAAATCCCAATAGTTAGTTAGCAAACACGACTGTTTATTACTGAGATAAGTCACATCAGAGCTGCATTCTAGTTTATATTCAACATTTTTCATCTACCTACATGTTTAACGGCGCTACTGTTCTAGGTCTCCTCACGCCGTTGTGAGATATAAACTGCAAAGTTTTTTCATAGCGTTAAGCTTTGAAACCATAACAATTTTTACGTTTCCATGACTTTGCGCGCTCTTTCTGCTTGAATTTGTTTACCGCAGTTTCACCATCCTTATCTTATTTTCCCCCGCCTAATTGTATTTGTTAGGCCTTACGCTTGCTAGTTTTGTGCTGTTCATATAATTCGATATTTCTGCTATTTTTTATTCAATAAATATACCCTCTTCATTCACAATATTGTATCAGGTATAAGATACAAGATCCTTTCTTATTACATTGATAACAAACAAACAAAAAACTTATCTTAGCCGAGGCCAATGTTTAGGAATTCCTGGCGACAACCCCCACCCTGTACACCAGCCAACAGGTTGAGGGCGGTTCCGAAATCTAAAACCGACGATGACTGGTCTGACAAACTCAGTTACGGCGTTGCTACCAGGTTTGAAAGTGCAGACGGCGGAGCTAGGTCAATCAAAACGTTATATACATGGATCGACAGAATCAGCTTCAAGAATCCAATTCATCTGAGCCTGACGCCCCCCGCAATGTTTCTACTGATAACGCTTCGGCGGATCTGAACCATAAACCGGAAACTGAAAGCGAAATTCCACAGGACCGTCGCGGATTAAAACGGTCAATCAAGATTTTAGGAAACGGCGACAACGCTCTATATCGGTTAGGGGACAAAACGTATCTCTTGGAAAGAATCGAATTCTGAAAAATCGTCTGACGCTGTGCAAAAGCTAATGGATCGTGACCGGAGTTCTGGAGATGTTGCGGATGTGCGACTGGAGTGCGACTACGGTACTGGAAAAACGTGTCTTGTAAAAGACGTCATAGACCCCGCTGTTAAACCGCATTACCGAGGACAGATGATCAAACTGATGCAAACGGCCATCGACCATGCTTGCGATCCGAATCGCGATTGTGCGGGGGATACAGAGCGTGTAAAAAATCTCAAGAACGAAATGGACGTTGTAAGAAGCCTGAAAAATAACCCATGGCCTGATTTGAGTAGCATGTTTCTCACCAGCAAAGAGTCTGTCTTTTTAATAACCAGAAAAATTCTGGATGTAACGTCTGAATGTGAGGATGAAATGGACATTAACGAGGTTCTCTGTCTGTGTACGTGTATAACAGATTTATGCACGTCGTTGGTTGCAAAAAATTGTGATTCTATAACGTGTGAAATTGTTGAATCGCTGGTTGATTTTATATTTGAGCAAAACATGTTTGTCTGCAGAGATTTTCTTTTCTGGCTAGACCACCGGTATAATGTCGTTACTACCGCTTGTTTGTAAATGTGATCATTTTCGTCACTACTTCAATGTATGATCGGATACTCAACGATATATTGTTGAAATAAAAGGTTGTCTCAACTCCTTGTTCTGTTCTCTGACTTCATAAAAATGTCTTTATTTAAAACATTTAAAGGTAACTATTTAAGCGGTACAGATACTAAGTTTTTTGTTTGTTTGTTATCAATGTAATAAGAAAGGATCTTGTATCTTATACCTGATACAATATTGTGAATGAAGAGGGTATATTTATTGAATAAAAAATAGCAGAAATATCGAATTATATGAACAGCACAAAACTAGCAAGCGTAAGGCCTAACAAATACAATTAGGCGGGGGAAAATAAGATAAGGATGGTGAAACTGCGGTAAACAAATTCAAGCAGAAAGAGCGCGCAAAGTCATGGAAACGTAAAAATTGTTATGGTTTCAAAGCTTAACGCTATGAAAAAACTTTGCGGTTTATATCTCACAACGGCGTGAGGAGACCTAGAACAGTAGCGCCGTTAAACATGTAGGTAGATGAAAAATGTTGAATATAAACTAGAATGCAGCTCTGATGTGACTTATCTCAGTAATAAACAGTCGTGTTTGCTAACTAACTATTGGGATTTATGTCGTGTTAAAACGCATCGGTATACTGCAGATGAGGACAAAAACTGTTTACCGCAGGTTTTCATAAAAAGAAGAACTAAATTTTGAGACATCTGTTTTCTGGGGTCAGGCTTAAAAGACAGACGTCGAAAACGTGGGTATCAAAGCATTGGTGTGGTCAAAATAAAAAAGAAATAAATCGTCCCACCTTTTACTTAAAATGACGTATCAGCTGTATGTAAGTCATTTACCTAACTATTGTTTAGAGACATGCGAAAAAGAAACACGTATCTGCGTATGTACTGTGAAACGCGTAGCTTCAAGCGTAATAGTTAGAAAAGTTTGAAGTGAAATAGTCGTATGTAGCTAACAGAAAGACACAAACCCCCGTTTTTCGTGCACGGGTTGTCTTGTGAACGCACGCATCGTAGACAGACCAGAAAGAAGTCCTTTAGTGTTGTTTAGTCTTAAGCGGTGTCATGTAGAAGGACTGTCGTTTAATCGTTGTTGTATTTCTTTTGAGAATTTAACCCTGTTAACCCGAATTACAGAATGATGCAATATCGCAAAACGATCAGACAAATCTGAACGTAAAACACAGGATTTCATTTTTTCACTTAGAGAATTTGTTCAAATGTTATCAATTAATTTAACTCTTGCAGGTTTATGATTGAATAAGAGGAAAATAACAACTAGAATAAAGAATGTCGCGAAAATCTGTAGTAAGGGTATCAAATTTCTCGGACCCGGTATGTTATTGTGACGAAGAATAATAATTTTGTCCTCCCTCCTGATCCATCTCAGCTATCGTTGAGGTTTTGTCTGTCTGTCGGTCGTGTTTTTGATCGTATGTACAGAACGTGTTAAATCGACGCACAAACTATATGCGTGATGGATGTTTATGCGTTTTGAACATATTTTCATATTGAGAATATTGAGAACTTGTTGGTAATTTACACGTCGGGAACTTGCAGACAACATTCTGTTTGACAGCATTCGATTTTAATCGTTTTCATAAGAGGAATGTATTGAAGCTGTTGTTTAACAAGTTTGAAATGTTGTAATGTTTCTGTTTAACTGTATTACATTCGGCATGCTGTAAATAAACCTCGTAGTAGGTTATTATTTTGACTATTCCGTGTTAACAAACAGTGCGTACTTTAGTGGTTCTTTGTACGATTTCATAATAAAAGCATCAAAATTGTTAACAGACTATTACCTTTTATATTAAAACTTAATAAAAACGTTAAGTAACGCACAGTTGTGTAAGACACGTACCAAAACATCACGTTAATATGTTATCCCACCTTTCACACCCGTTTTGATTACAGCGAGACGACTTAATGAGACAAAGAATTGGTTATTTGAACCGAATCACTGAACCGAACTGTGGGAAAGAATCGTTTCGCAGAAATGTATTGGACTTCACGTCGCTAACAGAGACCACAAAAAGGGTTTACATCATCACAACACGGAAAGGTGCGTGTACTTCACAAAAAGTGTGGAAATGCGTGTCTTTTTATATCTGTGCGCCCGTATAATCAGAAGTCCTACGGTTTAGAGCGCTGTCACGCACAAGCATTTTGGGTTATGGATCCCCGACGGCCGCGTTTGTAGTCTGAGGTGTATGCTGGGTATTGTGGTTCGCTGACCTGAAAGGCCGCAATGTTTGAAGGAGGTATTAGTTACACGCGTTCAATATAACATCTTTGTAAAAACAAAAAGAATTGTTAAAACGTAGCTATTTAGCCTAAACAAATATATATATATATCTATATATATATATATATAGATATATATAAGAAGAATACGATATACTTAGGGTAAAACAGATTTGACGTGTATATGTTGAAACGGAGCACCCGTTGTTGCGTTATTTCGTGAAATAGTGTTAGGATTTGGTTGTGTTCTTATATTTTTCTACCTTCATCATAAACTATAAGCAAGGCCTTGTAATAATATGTTGAACATCTGATAAGACGGTCGTTATCACATCCAGAGTTTACTGCGGGGCTATTTTCTGCAGCGGTTGTACTTGTTGTTAGAATGGTTCAAATCGCTTCCAGACTTGTTTTATGAGCGTACCCTTGTTTGTTAAACTAGTCGTGAGCGACATTGTTAACATTTTTAGAGTTAAACAGGTTAATGAGCTCTTTCAGCATCTATAGTATAACTCCGTTATAGGTTTTAGCTACAGCTGAATGATAAAACAAAGTTAAGAATATTGTTGGCAATTTGCGGCTGAGTGTGCCTGTGTACATGTTTATGTGGTTTATGAGGACACAAATTTGTATAATGACGTGGGTATGACAGAGGTATTACAATATGAAGGTGGTTTATGAGGACACTGCCTATGTCCCCGTAATTCAAAAGGCTTAAAAAAAAAAAAACATACTAAATGGTGTTCTTTTGAAAATCTAAAAATGGACAAAGTCTCCTGTGAGGGCTAAGTTTAGGTGTAGGGTTGGTGTAGGGCAATAGCGCACACAGTTTGTTCAGTATAAAAACCATTACGCTTATGGAGAGTCCCCAGAAAACATTAAAACCAACATGTGTGTGTGTGCGTGAGACAGTTTGAATACAAAAATATTTTAGATAAAGACGGGATTAACTACAAGCATCCTAACTTAGAAACACAACACTATACTGTTTTCCCCCAAAACCGATTGTTCAACACATTTAAAAAAGTCTTAAGAAAGTTTGTGTTTTGAAGAGAAAGTCTGATACGGTATATAAATTAAATATTTTATTATTGATTGATATGATAGAATCACGCTGAATTTATGAGGTTATGTATTAATACTGTTTTGTGTATTCATCGGTTACTGTATACATGTACGAGAGAAATGCATACGCACGATTGTTTTATAAAGCTTTTAGTCTGTCATTACAAATATCTTAAAGAGAAACCCCTTTCACGCATTCTGTTTTCATTTGTCTCAGGATTATGTTACACAAAACCACTTGAGCGTGGATACAAATCCTACGTGAAAGCTAAAAATATGACTTTTTAAACTATTTTACACACACTTAACACATCTGTATCAGGAAGATACCATCATAAACCATCAGACACGTCAGGTTGTGGTGTGATAAGATGGACTTATCAAATATTTGCATGTTTCTTATATCAGTTATTTGATCAAATCTTAGTCAGATAAACCTATATAGACCAGTTGTTTTTATTTTAATAGAACATTATACTGTGAACAAATGCTACATTTAAACTCTGCGGTTAATAATACCGTTTTTAAGGTGAGAAAGAAAGTCTAATCTGTTGTAAAGATTCTGAGAAGCATTTGTGGGACCTTATACTTTTGTTGCAGACAACCGTAAGTAATTTTCAGTCTAATATAGGTCAAATTCCTAAAGAAAAACCTCTGTAAGAGTCTTGCGTTAATCAGAGGATCATTTGACCGCTTCTAATCCTTGCTCTAGAGCATCGTGGTTTTAGGTTTGAAAGATCTAAACTTATTTGTTAAAACAAAAGTTATATCATTGTTTAATCATGCTGCTTTCCTCATCTTGTAGAGATGAAAACATAAATAGTACACATCATAATAGTCTAAATGTTTAACTGTATAGGGTTTTGTTTTAGTGTATGTGTGTGTGTGTGTGTGTGTGTTTTATGTGTCTTTACAAGAGTGCAGAGATTTTAACATGTTCAAACTTGAATGAATGTGCAGCTTTCAGTGCAATAGTTTGATTTGCTTCAGGTGTAATAGGTTTAAGGTTAAAACAGCAAGACTTAAAGAGCTGTCTTTCGCAAAGAGCTGTCTTCACCTAAAACATACACAATCCAAAAGATTTACAAGTTTTGTGTTCTAGGTGAGAAATTTACACCAATAAAGGTTCCCACGAACGTTAGAAAATAACATGTAACCCCTCTGGCTGTTAAACGCCTCGGGTAAATAATTTGAAACGTAGGTCTGTCAAATGAGTAAAAGTTCAGTCATACGTTTCGAAAACTTTTCTGAAGTAAAAAATTATGTGTTTGTCACAAAGACATCCAAAGAGTTATCTACTCGTGAGAAAACCACTTGGGATGTATTATCATCAGGCTATTTTAAAGAAATTGAAGAATAAAACTAAAGTTTAATTTAAAGACAATTGACATCATGACTTACTTTAGTGACACACAAAGTGTTTAAAACTTTTTAATCATGTTTAAAACTGCCGGTGTAATTATTTTACTGAAGTTTTAAGTGAAATGTATATTTGTTCTTTTACAGTACACATACTATCTACAGTGTAGATTAAAATGAAAACATTTCTTAAATGACAACAACAAGTAAAAACAATATATATGATTTTGGTCGTATTTAAAATTTAGCATACTCAGATTTGTGTGTGTGTGTGTGCGTGTTTTTTCTTTATCTATCTAATTTAGGTCCAATTCCTAAAGAAAAATCTCTGTAAGTGTCTTGCTTTACTCAGAGGATCGTTTGACTGCTTCTAATCCTTGCTTTAGAACATTGTGGTTTTAGGTTTGGAAGATCTAAAAACGTATTTTTTAAAACAAAAGTTATATCATTGTTTAATCATGCTGCTTTTCATCACCTTGTAAAGATACCCAGTGTGATTCTAAAAGTTTTTTATTTATAAAAGGTTTGTATGAGACATCATAAAAGTTTAAATATTTAACTGTATGGTTGTTTATGTGGATGTTTATGTGTAGGTGTGTGTGTGTTTGTGTTGACGGATGAAAAATATATGAGTGAAAAAAGAAATAAAACTAGGTAAAATGAAGTAAATTAAAGAATGTTTTCCTACAGCATTTTATTAAAACCATCATCTTTGGGGACCTGTATTTATTTAAGTTTGTGGTTATCGCCTTCTTTGACTATCTCATCACATCCTAAACGTTAGTTTAAAGTCACATTCGAATAGATTATAAATACATTATAAATACTCAATTCTCAATTATACCTAACTTCACCAGATGTGTGTCATGAAAAGGTTCAATAGGTCACACTTCCTTTGACCGGTCTGTGAACTTTTTCCTAAACCTTCGACAGAGTTCACACACGCAGGTGCACGTCATAAAATAGATGCCATAGAGATGCTTTGATCAGTGAACTTTAGGCAAAGTTCGCATCAGACCCTGCGCGCTCGCAGGTGCATGTTGTAAAACTTTAGAGGTTTAATTACGCACTTCTGTTTCAATTGATAGATAACACACGCAAGTGTTACGGTGAGAAAATCACAGTGTAATCCTCTCTTACCACTTTTCATTCTGATATTTGCGCGTGCAACTGATATAGCACAGCGTCAAGGATTCTGCGCGCCATCTTCAAACTTCTCTCGTTTCATTGTGGTGCATGAGCGGTGATATTTTGCATATTGTGTGTTGATGTAAATGTTTAGAGGTTGTACGTCTGTTTCAACTGATAACAAGTCTTACGGCAAGAAAATCAGAGAGGTGTGCTGATTTTATTACTCTGTATACATTTCAGTTTGTCCTCACACATGTGTATTTTAACCGACATAGCACACTAGAAGTTTTAAGATTGACAATATCAAAGAGTAAATAAATAAAAGGTGTTAAGTATGAATAACAAATAAAATAAAATAAAACAACACTTTCCTGTGTCCTAGAGGTGAATGTTTAAAAGAAAACTTGTATAGATTAACCTAATTTCAAAAGTGAAAAGGTTTATGATGAATGGTGAACGGTTTCATTAATTGAGAAATGTAAAATATTTATAAAATAACTTTGTTCTAATGTTAAAACATTACTTTAATTTCTTTAACATGCAAATCTTCAGACCGGTCTCTCCTTACAGCGTTAGAGGGCGGTGCTGTGGGTGTGTCCTGACAGCGGCCCGCGAGCTCATTCTGAGTTTTGACAGCACTGAGGACGGATGTTTCAACGTAAGATGATCAGGGCTTTTTCTTTTTGTTTAACTTTCTGTCAGTGCAGCTAATGGTAGACCGCAAGATAGACTTCGACAAGTATCTTATGCTGGTGTTTTAACGATCGCCGTAAGATAGACATTTGTTTAACTTTTCTAAGTTGGGACAAATGCTAGGTTTTCAATTGTAATGTGAGAAGATTTTACAGCTATCTTATGCTGGTGTTTTAACGGTCTGATATTTTTTATTTCACTTCACGGTAAGAGAACTCGTCTCTATATTATTTAACTTTATGTCTGTTATAAAGTCAAACTTTAAAAAAAAAGCAAGACATAGTTTTTTGATAAATATCTTATTGTTTTAACTAACGCATCCGATTCTTTTTTGTTATAGATAAACGAACGCGCTCGCAACTCTTCTATTTATTTAACTTTGTCAAAGGACCTAGTTTTAAATTCTAATGATAGGAAATAGCGTATCTAATGCTTTTTATTTGTTTTAGTTTTTCCTAAAACTGTTTTAACAAGACTAGTGTCCACTTGTAAGGGAAAAACACACGTACCATCGTAAGATAAAAACGAATCTATATTATTTAACTTTGTATCTGTTTTAAAGTCACAACTTTTTAAAACCGCAAAATAGGTTTAAACGAACGCGCTCACTTCTTCTATTTAACTTTGTCAAACAACTAGTTTTAAGATAGTGTATCTAATGCTTTTTTGTTTTATTTTCTACGTTTTTCCTGTTTTAAGTCTACACTTGTAGGGAAATAAACAGTCTTTGTACGTTTTACGTACATGTTTGATGTTTTTTTTCTTGATATGTATGTGAAAACACTTTAATAAAAACATCCCTTTACCCCATTTAACACAAATTCACCATTTAAAGTTTAAACCACATAACATTGGCCCCACACACACACATACACACACACACACATTGTCATAAATTCTTAAGTTCACCATAAGGTCAATAAAACGCCGCTTAGAGACGGTGGGGGCTAGGGGTGTACAAAACAGGTGTCCAGTTATGGGAGGGGGGTGGAATTTTTATGAGGGTAATAAATCAACCATTTTGACACAACGTATACTACCATCTCTCTGACATGAATGTCAAAAGGTGATGGTGCTGCTTCTAAGGGATTCATGGTTAAAAACAAAACACCTACACATTCTTACAAGAGTTTGCATGAGTTTATCTTTATCATTTTGCATGGTCAGTTTACCCTCATTTCATTACACAAACTCTATCATTCTGTTTGACCCTGAAATCCCTCTCTCTGTCAGTGCTGGATGATGGAGAGCCGTGTGAATGTGACGTGTTCAGAGATTCAGATCACAGACGGGTTTGAGTTCAGAGTTCCTGCTGATAGATTCTCTCACTTCCAGCAGTCTGACTGTGAACCGCTCTGGTACTCACAGGTGAGAGTGTTTCTGTCCTCAAACCACACCATCATTCATAATTAATGATTGTACTAATAATGCTTTATTTGATCAGGATGATCGTCTGATAGCAGTTCCATCAGATCCTCAGAAACTGATTGATCCTGTTATTTCCGTCTCATCTGATCGTCTCGTCACGTCTCACTGTGTGAATGAACTTCGTCATGAGATCCGCTGCGATACTTCAGGGGTAAATGATTTCTCTCTTTAGATCTGTAACCCTGGAGCACAAAAGCAGTCATAAGTAGCACAGGTATACAGTAGCAATAGCCAATAATACAGTGTATGTGTCAAAATTATCCATTTTTATTTTATGCCAAAAATCATTAGGATACTAAGTAAAGATCATGTTGCATGAATATATTTTGTGAATTTACTTCCATAAATATATCAAAACAATGTTAAAGGCGATTTTCTCAGTATTTTGATTTGTTTGCACCCTCAGATTTTCAAATAGTTGTATCTCGGCCAAATGTTGACCTATCCTAATAAACCACACATCAATGGAAAGCTTCATTTATTCAATTTCAAAACATTGGCCCCTATGACTGGTTTTGTGGTCCAGGGTCACATGTGTTTTCATCAGTGTGGGGGAAAGTTACTTTATAAAAATGCAATACAATGTTATGTTATTCCATTAAAAAAGTAACTTATTGCGTTAATTTTTATAGAAAGTAATGTGTTACATTATTTTCATTAGTTTTTGTCCCCTCAGCTGGGCTTGCTTATGTTTTTTTTAATAAAACCTAAAAGTCATATTTTCGGCAACTGTAAAGGCCCTATCACACCCAGATATTTCTTTGTAGATTTAAAAGCAATGCATTACTTTTCTAGTTACCTGAAAAAGGTAATCTGATTACGTTATTCGTTATGCATTACCCCCAAAACTTATTTTATTATGTAAACAGATGGAAATTATTATTATGTTTATAGCTGCAGTTCATCAGAAACAACCAAATGAAACTCTTAAATCAATTTAACATTCATGAAGACTATAAATGCAGCTCTAATGAATCTTTCTTCCATCACAGCTCAGACTGGACACCATCTTCAGAGGTGAGAGAAACGCTTTAGTATAAACTCTGTTGAACTGGATCTTCTGTGAATCTTCAAGTGAATCATGATGATTGTGAATGTGTTTTTCAGCGAGGAATCAAACTGCAGCGACTCCAAACCCAGGTGAGTTTCAGCTGATAAACGTCTAATAAAACTCTGCAGATCTGATTCAGTTCCAGTCTTTTCTCTCATATTGATTCATATTTGTGATCACTGTGTGTTTTTAAAGATGTTCTGAATGAAGTGACTCCAGATCTCCAGCTCCCAGGTAAACCTCTGTGTGTCTGCGTTTCAATATTTATCATTAGTATTGATCAGCTGTTTTCATCAGTTTATGTTTTCAGTCATCAGTTGAATGTAATGTCTCTCACATGTACAGATCAGTGGTGGTGGATTTCTGCTCTTATTGTCATTGTTCTCCTGGTTTTGATCTGTTTCTTGCTGCGGAAAAGGATCTTCAGGTGAGTCAAGGTTGATCTCTCCTAACATGATTGTTCATTCATTACGTCTTATACTGGCGATATGCAGTAACAAGTGTCCGTCAGTTTTCAGGTGTTTTCAGAGGGAAGCCCAGTTCATCAGTCAGCACGAAGCTCCAGACAACACGTGAGTGAATCAAACTGATAAATGAACTTTACTGAATCACACAATCATTTTAGAGCTGAATCAGACAGATGATGGTGTAAGCTGTTGAAACTGTGTTTTCTGTTGTGTAACTGCTTCACGCAGGGATCTGGTGACGGTCGGATCTGATCATCCAGGAATCGGTTCAGTGAATCAGCTCAATCACCATCACCATCTGATGGTTTGAATCAACATCACAGGTCATTTTAATATCTGTTCAAATGGAACGAGCGATGCCTTGTTTTTTTCCTTCACATTGAAGCAGAAGTCTATTTCCAGACCCTTCAGTGGCTGCGTCCGAAATGGTGTAAAATACTCCGGCTGCTGCTGGGTGCCCTAAGCAGGATTGTATTGTTGTACCCCCTCCCTCAAATATTATGGAAGTAAAAAAATATATAAAACTACTATAATAGGGTCAAAATAGAACTTTAATAAAATATACAAGTAAATAAATTGTAATTAAAATGCATTATTTACAAATTACAATTGTAGCTCTAGAAAGTTACCTGTGGCTATTATTTTATTAATACAGTTGTCTGATTGATTTTATAGTCTCAAGCATTCAGAAATCATGCAAAAGAAAATAAGCAATTTTACTATAAAACCATTTTGTAAGGGTTGTGATGTCCGCATGTTTTTTGTTGAAGAGATTATAGAGGATGTGTCATCTATAGCAAAAAGGTGGCCAAAAATGAAGGATATTTGAATGAAATGTTTGGTCAATAGCCTATTAAACAAGGATATGATCATCCTGTAAGTGTAACAGCAGCAATAACCAGGCCTTTGGCTCCTTTGTAGGCATTTGTAATAACATGTAATGTTGAAAGAAAACAATAGACATCACCATCACAAAAATGTATAATGGTTTCTCTGGTTATAATGGGACTTGTATTTGTCATGAGTCCTGGCCCGGCAGTTCTTCCCTTCTCCACCAGAAGTCCCCATCTCCCTTCCTCCCGGACTCCACTCCTCTAAACTACACACACCTGTCACAAACCACACACACCTGCCGCATCATTCACCTGACACTCAGCATTACACCCGCAGCTGTTCCCCATTGCCACAGACTATATAGTCACCGCTCTGCCTGGTTGCATTAAATGTATTTTGGTTTCTAGTGTTTGCTCTGCCTGGGATACATGCACTGCGTTGCTGTTAATGTATCCCGTTCCTTTTCTGCTTTGTTTTTTGCCGTGTTGGCTTTTTGTTTTTTTTTTATTAAAGAGAATCTTACCTGCATTTGGACCCAGACCTCATCTTTCCACGGTGCTTTGCACGGCGTTCCGTGACAGTATTGGTTTTACTGGAAGCTGTAATGGACCTTGTTGGTCTCTACTGGTAATTGGTCACCTTCTATTGGTGGCTTGTTAAAACCAATCAATGCTAATGGAATATGTCCCAAAACACAATGGTTTTTAATGGTTTTAATGTATGTAATTGTATTTGTGATGGTATTAGAATTTTCTGCGAAAGTTCTATTGTTTTTGGGGGTTTTTTTCAGCAGGGTTGCCTCATTGAATAAAGCTTTATTTGTGTTAAAACCATGGCTAACTTTCGGTAGGGAACATGGAAACTCGGAGAGAATATTAGATGCATTGGTGATGGTGAAATTATTACCAACATTAAAATACGTTATTAACCACAACACCCAACAAAATTTAACAGGATTATGAATGTACCTGAAAGTGATGCTCTGACTTCGTTTTAATTATTATTTTTTTTATTTTCTTGGCGCCGGATTGCTGATGTCTTTTCACGGGCAGAGTTGTCCATCAATTATGATTATTTTCATTCACTGGCAAACATGAGGTGTGAGCGGATGCGGGAATGGCGGTCACATTTATTTACTTATTGATTTTTTTGGATCAACTGGGATGGTATTTTTTTGTTGTTTTTTATTTTTTTTTGGGGGGGGGTACATTTGTTCTCTGATTAACTAATTTATCAGTTAAACTCCTCATATGAATGTCTGCATGAAATGTATAACTCAGTTTAGGCAGTTTGCAAGAATGTTTAGCGTCCGTGGTCTTAACATTATCGCTGCGTGATGCTGGCGGAGTGAACGAGTCTAAAGAGAGCTGAGGGCGCGCGCGCATAGCCTCCTGACTTATCTTTTTCACTTAATTTGACACTTCAGAAAGTTAATAAAGTAGGACGTTGCAGTTTAGGGGCAACAATATATTTATCTTAATTGTAAAAGATTTTAAATAATATCGGTTTATTTATTTATTTTTATATATATATATATATATATTATATATATATTAGTTATTAGTTATATATATATATATTAGTTTTTGTTTGTTTTAACAAGCCTATGGTAGGTTTTTGCATTCGGTAAAGCAAAAAAAAAAAAACATATAGTTCAATGCAAATCATTGTATATTAAATCAGAGATCAATTGAAGAGTTCAGATGCAAAAGCCTCTGAGTGCCATCTGAAATTTTCTTGTAAAATGGGAGTCTGATAAAAATGCTAATTTTAGAAAACAATTATAAATGGCATTTGGCTTTGCATCTGAACTCTTCAATTATTAAGCCATATTGTATTTGAGTTGTTACCGAGTTTCAGTTTAACTTTCATCTGAGTTCCGTAGTGAATGTAGACATTTTATAGGCTATTATTTTTATATTTATGTGTTGGAATGATTAATGGTTATTGTATCACCATAGCATTAATCAAAAGCAGAGGTATTTCATGCAGACACTGATAAGGGCTATGGCATCTATTAATGTCTGCAGGAGCTGCTTTTTCAGTTTTCAAAGGCATTTTTCACACCGACCGTGCAAAGGGCTATGGCAAATGATGTAAAGTGAGCCTTAACCACTCCAACGCGATCTTAAGTATAATAGAAACATTAAATAATATCAATGTCTATATTCACTATATTATCCAGTCTCCGCGGTAGCCCCCGTGACCTAAATTCCCAGAATGCATTGCCGCTGTGACGACACATTCCCAGATTATATAGGCTAGTATTAACATTTCCACAAATCATGCTAAAAATATTCATAAGAGCATTAGACAGTGTTATCAGCTATATAGCAAATGGTTATTAATAAAAATTATAACAATAATAGTATTATGTAGTTAGGATTTCATGATATCTTTAGTTATTTTGTTTTATTTTTATTGTATTTTAAGTCGAGGTCTTCACTGGGGTAGAATGAATAAGTATGAATGCGATCCGGACTTCATCCGCCATGTTGACGTTATCATGTGACTTACGACGTTACAAGAGCAACAACTTAAAAGATATGAACGACATGTTTAATTAATCTATCTGAAAATATTTAGAGATTTTATTTTTTCCTTATTACTTTTTATTGCATTTTAACAATAAACATCTGCATGTAACCGAGAAAACACATACAAAAAAAAAAGGAAAATAAAAATTATTTTACATTAATATACAATATCACCTCTTTTTTAGTCTTCTATCAAGACATTTCCAACCACACCACATTTTAAAAACAATTTGAAAGGTCCCCAAACTCTTAATATGCTGGTGATAAAATTAGAATATGATGAAAAAGTTGATTTATTTCAGTAATACCATTCAAAAAGTGAAACTTGTATATTAGATTAATTCATTACAGACTGATATATTTCAAATGTTTATTTCCTTTAATTTTGATGATTATAACTGACAACTAATTAAAGTCCCAAATTCAGTATCTCAGAAAATTAGAATATTGTAAAAATGTTCAATATTGAAGACACCTGGTGCCACACTCTAATCAGCTAATTAACTCAAAACACCTGCAAAAGCCTTTAAATGGTCTCTCAGTCTAGTTCTGTAGGCTACACAATCATGGGGAAGACTGCTGACTTGACAGTTGTCCAAATGTCGACCATTGACACCTTGCACAAGGAGGGCAAGACACAAAAGGTCATTGCTAAAGAGGCTGGCTGTTCACAGAGCTCTGTGTCCAAGCACATTAATAGAGAGGCGAAGGGAAGGACAAGATGTGGTAGAAAAAAGTGTACAAGCAATAGGGATAACCGCACCCTGGAGAGGATTGTGAAACAAAACCCATTCAAAAATGTGGGGGAGATTCACAAAGAGTGGACTGCAGCTGGAGTCAGTGCTTCAAGAACCACCACACACAGACGTATGCAAGACATGGGTTTCAGCTGTCGCATTCCTTGTGTCAAGCCACTCTTGAACAAGAGACAGCGTCAGAAGCGTCTTGACTAGACTGCTGCTGAGTGGTCCAAAGTTATGTTCTCTGATGAAAGTAAATTTTGCATTTCCTTTGGAAATCAAGGTCGCAGAGTCTGGAGGAAGAGAGGAGAGGCACATAATCCACATTGCTTGAGGTCCAGTGTAAAGTTTACACAGTCATTGATGGTTTGGGGTGCCATGTCATCTCCTGGTGTTGGTCCATTGTGTTTTCTGAGGTCCAAGGTCAACGCAGCCGTCTACCAGGAAGTTTTAGAGCACTTCATGCTTCCTGCTGCTGACCAACTTTATGGAGATGCAGATTTCATTTCCCAACAGGACTTGGCACCTGCACACACTGCCAAAGCTACCAGTACCTGGTTTAAGGACCATGGTATCCCTGTTCTTGATTGGCCAGCAAACTCGCCTGACCTTAACCCCATAGAAAACCTATGTTCCACATTTCTAAAAATCATTTTTTTTGCATTGGTCTTAATTTATATTCTAATTTTCTGAGATACTGAATTTGGGACTTTCATTAGTTGTCAATTATCATCATCAAAATTAAAGGAAATAAACATTTGAAATATATCAGTCTGTGTGTAATGAATGAATCTAATATACAAGTTTCACTTTTTGAATGGTATTACTGAAATAAATCAACTTTTTCATGATATTCTAATTTTATGACCAGCACCTGTATCTGAAGACCATCATATGGCTAATGCTCCTAATAATGCAAATCCAAACTCAACCAACGGAAAGCAACCTGACTTCCCTTCAATTAACTTTTCAACCTTTGAACAACAGTGATAATGATATCAACTCAACAGTACCAATGACAATCAAATATCGTAGAAACAATGAACATGATATTCAAGGTGATGAAGAAATTAGTCAAAATTATGAATTATGGGACACAGCCCAAAATAATGAGTGGTATAGATGGGAAACCTTTACTGCTAGAGAAACGGGGAAAGAAAATTGCTTGCTGTACTCCAAATCTCCATTAAACAAAGTGATAGCCATACCAAATCCATATGATTATCAAAAATGTGCAGAATTTGGGAGAAACTTTTGTCATTTAACCGATTTTACCAGACCATATGGTTTAGCTGAATGTTTAGGGTTGTTGGGAAATTCCAAATTAACAGATTATTTTGTTAGACCACTCTGGGGATCTTGGTGTCAGTATTCAGATGTCAGCCAAAATATGAAAATTGAAAAACAGAAAGTAGAGATTCCTAAATGGTATAGCATAGATTATAAACAAGAATATGAGTGTTTCCATAAACCAAAAGGACCACAAGATGTGGGCAAGTTCAAAGGAAAATGTGCTGTTAGTTGGTATATAGATAAGAAAAATTCTTGGAAATCAGGAATTCCTTCTAGGGCTCCAGAACTTTTAGCACATGGAATAAATAAAGGAAGTAAAATAGTGACAGAAAAATGTGAAACTATTGCTTTACCTTCTATAGAAATGTATGAAGACCAATCATTAATAATAGGATATTTATTTTGGATCTGTGGAGGTGAGCTATTATTGCCTTCTTTACCAATTGGATGGAAAGGTATATGCGTAAGAGTACGATTACTTCAAGAAATTAACATGGCCCAATGGGGAACAGAACAAAGCACAAACAAAGAAGACAACAGAATTAGAAGAGGTTATGAGCCAGACCCCAATGTATATTTAGACTCAATTGGACAACCGCGAGGCATACCCAATGAATTTAAGGCAAGAGATAAAATAATTCCTACACGAACCATAAAACCATACAGCCTATTCTCAGCCCCCAGCACTGGGCCACCCTGAAAAAAAAAAAAAAACATGGACATCACCTTGAAAATGTGGCCTGAAACAAGGTTGGGGGAGTGCCATTGAGCCACTGAGGTTTCAGGCAGCAGCGGAGAGAGAGGCACTGATAGAGGTTAGGGATCAAACCAAACGCCCTGTGATAAAGACTGAGGCCCAATCCTTCTCAGAGGAGCTGGGATCAAACCGTTTCAGGTTTATTCCCTTTCATGAATAAACACCAGCAGCTCAAGCAGGGTTATTGTCCTTGATGGCAAGTCCTTTAATTCCACTGCAAGCTCTTTGCCATTCAAGTCTGAGTGTCCTTTATAGTGCAGGGCATCACATTGTTCTGTCAGCACATCATGTGAGAGTCTTTTAAAGGGCCGAGGTCCACTTTTCATACAAATCATTTGATGAATCTTTAAGTGATGCCCTGAAGAATCTGGAGGTCACATTTTTTCAGTGTTGATGTTGACCTCAGCCCTTCAGGAAAGATTGTCCTCATTGGAAAAAGTGGAAAAGAAGTTTGGAGTCCCTCCCAGTGACTGTAGCTGAAGCAGAGAGGCGCTTCTCAAAGCTGAAGCTCATCGGATCCTACCTGAGGTCCAACATGTCACCAGAACACCTCAGTGGCCTTGCTGTCATCTGTATTAACCATGCAATTGCTGGTTAGATTTGTTATTAGGTGCTCTCACCCAGGGCGCAATAAAAGCTAGAACCACCACTGATTTCATGAAACAAATTGTATTCTGTTGTATATAGTTTTGCTTCTAAATAGTGAACATATTTTAATATGCCTCAACCCATTCAGAAGTACCAGTACTTACATAGAAACCTATACATAGTAGCCATAAAGACAAGCTCATTTTAAAGTAAAACGTCAGAAGTACTTAGGCTTTTGCATCTGAACACAATTATATAACTTCAATTAATGTAACAGTATGGCATTACACAGTACATACATTAGTACAACAGTTAACAATACAAAAGTCAGTAAATTCAGTAAAGTGTAATTGTTATCTGCAGTCAGTACGGTTGTTTTCTCCGTGGCTGTGAAGTGTGCTGAAGTGCAGTCATCTCTGCAGGGCTCTCAAACTCCACTCCTGGAGCTACAACAGTTCAAACTTGGCATCTCGTGTAGAGCTGATGAATGAATGAATTTCTCATGTACAAACTGAGGAGGTTGTGGGTCAGTTTGGAGGACACATGAAAAGGTTTGTTTTTAGTAAACTCCACCAAACTCACACTAAAACATCAGAGTCATGTAAAACCCAGTAAACCTTGAGATTGTCGTTTGTGTCATTAGAATAAAATATTTGGATATAATAATAAAAGTAACTAAATTGAACAATAATGTCTTTTTTCTATTTTTAATTTAACATTTTCATTGCATTGACAGTTTTAATAAACATGGACTTTCATTAAAAAGGCTTATTTCTGCTATTGCAGGCTCATTCTGTAAATGTAAGCTATACATTTAAATTACAAACAAGCACAAACTGGGTGCTTAATCCTAATTTGCAACATCAGGTGATAATGTTGGCCCATCTATGCAAATATGACTTTCTGTATAGAGACAAAAGAATGAGGTTAATCACGTCAGTTTATAGTGATTGTCTCATCAAACGCAAAACAACGTTTTTGCAAACAGTGTTACATCACATCTAAATGAATTCTAATTTTATTCTGACTAGGAGTAATTGTCCTCTAAAACCATCAGGAATCCAGTGAGAAGTTTGCTGGTACAACACTCCAAATATTATACATTATTATATCCATATATTTCATTCTAATGTCACAAATAATAGGCTATTCTTAAGGTTTTTATAGGAATCTTTTACAGTGTGGGTTTGGTGAGGTGTACTAAACACAAACATGTCGTGTTGTTGCAATCAGTGAGTGCTGTTGGAAATGTTCTTCTAGAATGAGCATTTTATCAAGCTCCTGTGTGTAGGTTCAGTTATTTCAATTTAATGGCAAAGAAAATAACTTATTCATTTCCATTAAAGTGAAATTACTGAACCTGCACATAGACGCCTAATAAAAATGCCGATTCTAGAAGAACATTTCAAACAGCATTTAAAGTGTAACCACTGTTTATGCAACAATATCTGAGGTTGTGTCTGCCTTGTTTTCATCGAGTACAGCTTGCCTGCTGTTTTAAGTTCAAGGCTGTAGGATTCATTTTAGTTCATTAAGGCGATTTTGTGTTCTTGTATGTTCGTGTGATAATGTTGCTGTTGCTGATCTGTGAGGGGAATGGATGAGAAACAATAAGTTTTGCTGCTGCAATTTTTATGTATATATTTTTTTTCTTTGACATTTATCTTTATAGATCAAATTTGCTATAGTTACTTCACATGGTTAAAATTAAGAACAGATAATGCTAAATACTTCATATAAAAATGAGCCACATATAACAGTTTAAATGAATATGAAGAGATTTATATGGAAATATTACAATTCTTCTTTGTGGTACTCTTTCTGTTTAAAGAAGATTTTATGATTTCTGTGAGTTTCTGCACATATGAAACTATAACATGTTCACTACATTATTGCTCTGAATGTAGTTATTACAAAATAAGACTATATTTAAATATTGTGTTCTTGTGTAGTTACTTACCTGTAATTGTTTTCGGAAAATCTGCTCCTCCCACAACAATCACGTCATCAGTGAAGCTCCTCCCACAACAATCACGTCATCAGTGAAGCTCCTCCCACAACAATCACACATTCAGCAGTTCAGCAATAAATGCAGGAATATTCCCATCAGTTCAGAAGTGAAGACGAGCAAAGCATCAGGAAGAGCTGAAATCTGCAGAGACTGAGTTTATTAAAGAGGACAGAGAGAAGATGAGAGATCCCTGCAGAATCCAACACACTGAAGATACTCAACAACTAACAGGTTGGTCTTTATCCTTCATTAACGAAGCCATCTGATAAGTTTTAATAAGTTTGTTTTACAATTTGAGTAAATTACTTTAATTTCAATGTTAGAAATTGTTCAAATGCTAATACTTTTGTTCTAATATAAACAATTGTGTATTTGTGTATGACTGTTAAATAAAGTCATTTTCATAATTTAATTTTCTCAGGATTTATTTATACACATGATCAAGGCAAGATTAGGCTGAGTTTTGGGGTTTCTGGTTAAAGGCTGGTGTTGATGTGGTTTGCTTATGGCTGAGAATCTGTATAAAACCTGTTATGGCCACTTCAGGACCAGTTATAAGTAACTTACTGAGACTTGGCCCAGTTATGACCCATGTGTGGCTCCTGTCTTTAATTCAGATTAGGGCCACTCCAGGGCCGCCGTTGCAGTATGTGGGCCAAGGGAAAAGTGGTTGTGTGGACCGGAGCTGGGCAGAAAACAATTGATATGTGGGTGTGTCGTTTAAATTTGACTGGACAAATACATAAATATATCCTATATCAAAATATCCTTCTAAACACTGTCGCTTATGTCTTATGTCCTCACATAGATGGTTGATGCTTATCAAATACCATGTGAGACTAATTTTTAATTACTTTTCGTTTATTTGAGCAGATCGGCTTTTTGTAAAGAAAAACAAAAAAGTGATCACCTTATAGAAGCACAAGTATATGTTCCCCGTATTATTTCCCTCCTCTCGCCGCTTCACACTCCAGTCCAGCGGGTGGCACTAAAACACAAACGTTTGGAGGAAGAAGTAGTTTAGTTTCACCACACTCTCTGTTGTTTTGCTGGGATGCTGTTTTAATGCAAACTGTAAGAAATGTTGTTTCTTTAAATATAAAAATACAGTTTTTGGATCAGGTCAGTAAATATCTGTAATATTCTCATCCTCAGAGTCAAGACTGAGTTTTGAAGCAGGAATATCTGGAGGAGTATCATCTGAACTGAGATCTGCTGTGAAGATGGTGTTTGTTAAAGAAGAGAGTGAGGAGAACACCAGTGAACCAGAAACATGGAGAATAAAACACGAGGAACCAGAAACCTGGAGAATAAAACACGAGGAACCAGAAACCTGGAGAATAAAACACGAGGAACCAGAAACCTGGAGAATAAAACAGGAGGAACCAGAAACCAGGAAAATAAAACAAGAGGAACCAGAAACCAAACATGAGGAACCAGAAACATGTAGAATAAAACACGAGGAACCAGAAACCTGGAGAATAAAACACGAGGAACCAGAAACCTGGAGAATAAAACACGAGGAACCAGAAACCTGGAGAATAAAACACGAGGAACCAGAAACCTGGAGAATAAAACACAAGGAACCAGAAACATGTAGAATAAAACACGAGGAACCAGAAACCCGGAGAATAAAACAGGAGGAACCAGAAACCCGGAGAATAAAACACGAGGAACCAGAAACCCGGAGAATAAAACAGGAGGAACCAGAAACCCGGAGAATAAAACACGAGGAACCAGAAACCCGGAGAATAAAACACGAGGAACCAGAAACATGGAGAATAAAACACGAGGAACCAGAAACCTGGAGAATAAAACACGAGGAACCAGAAACCTGGAGAATAAAACACGAGGAACCAGAAACCTGGAGAATAAAACAGCAGGAACAAGGAGGTTGGTGTTTATTCTTCATTCATATTTAATGACTGTTTGTGGTACATTAGGCTTACAAAGCTTTAACTCTCTGGGGTCTGAGGGGTTTTGGGGCCCTGGAGGAATTTTGACATGCATTTGTGGGTTTTTTTCAGTATTTATAAAAAAATAATAATAATATATATATATATATATATATATATATATATATATATATATATATATATATATATGAATGACCAATAAAGCACCACCATAGTCTTAAGTTCAGTTAAAATGACTAATATGCATTCATACATGGTTACCAAGTTTTAATTCTAATCACTAAAGTAAAGTTATATCATTAAATAATACGTGATTGCTATTTTTGTGTATGTAGTAAGAAAAGTTACATATCACCAAACTTTTCTTCACTTTGCATCTGAATTGCACACTTAAAATTAAAATCATCAATTAAAATCACTGAAGTTGTCTGTCAGTTCAATAAAATGCTATAGAAGAATAATCGTACATTAAATAAGTTGAATATATAAATTTTCTACATGAAAATTTGATTTTGCATGTTACTGATGTTACTAAAAGTAAATTTGCTATGCTTCCCAACTCAAGCTTAGTGCTTTACTGTCAAATGTGTATTACCAAGAATGTAATATTATTAGTAACTGCACTTATTAATGCAAAACAGTAGTAATTTATGATTAAATTATCTTTATTTTTGATACCCCACACACCAGCCCCCCAGCGCTACCAAACCTGCTTCTGGCACCACCATTTGTAAAAGTTAGTGGCGCTGCTCTCAAATGTTAGTCTGGAGCCCTGCACTGTTATATCAGGGTTCACTTATATGTTCACATTTAACCATTTTTACTTTGATTTCAGAGTTGATTGAAGAAAAAGAGAAGAATGAAGAATCAAGTGAAGTTAAGGAGAAAAATGATGTCAAAACTGAAGAAAAATCTTTGAGTTGCCCTCAAAGCAAACTGAAAGATTTAAAGAAAAGAAGAGCCAAGAAATCTTTCACCTGCACTCAGTGTGGAAAGAGTTTGACACGCAAAACAAGTCTTGAGCGTCACATGAGAATTCATACTGGAGAGAAACCTTTCACTTGTGATCAGTGCGGAAAGAGTTTCACACAGTCAGCAAAACTTAGTGATCACATGAACATCCACACTGGAGGGAAGCAGCACGCATGTGATCAGTGCGGTAAAATATTTTTATGGGCTTCAGTTCTTAAGGAACACTTGAAAATTCATGCAAAGGAGAACCCAAATTCATGTAAATTGTGTGGTAACAATTTTGTGCGTCTACAAAATTTGAAAGTAGGTCAGAAAATACACACCGCTGTGGAAGAGTACATGTGCTTTCAATGTGAAAAGACTTTTACTTCAGCGACGTGTACAAAACTGAATGAAAGGATCCACACTGGAGAGAAACCTTATAAGTGTTTACACTGTGACAAGAGATTCAATAGATCAGAAGACCTGAAAACACATAAGACGATCCATATTGGAGAGAAACGTTATAAGTGTTCACACTGTGACAAGAGATTCAGTCAGTCAGGAGACCTGAAAAGACACAATAGAATCCACACTGGAGTGAAATCTTATAAGTGTTTACATTGTGACAAGAGATTCAATCAGTCAGGAGAACTGAACAGACACAATAGAATCCACACTGGAGAGAAACCTTATAAGTGTTCACACTGTGACAAGAGATTCAGTCGTTCAGCACATATGAAAACACATGAGACGATCCACACTGGAGTGAAACCTTATACGTGTTCTCGCTGTGACAAGAGATTCAATAGATCAGAAGACCTGAAAACACATAAGAAGATCCATATTGGAGAGAAACGTTATAAGTGTTCACACTGTGATAAGAGATTCAAAAAGTCCGGAGAATTGAAAACACATGAGAGGATCCACACTGGTGAGAAACCCTATAAGTGTTCACACTGTGACAAGAGATTCAGTCATTTAGCAAATCTGAAAAGACATGAGAGGATTCACACTGGAGAGAAACCTTATAAGTGTTCACACTGTGACAAGAGATTCAGTGATTCAACACATCTGAAAACACATGAGATGATCCACACTGGAGAACAACCTTTTAAATGTTCACACTGTGACAAGAGATTCAATCATTCATCACATCTGAAAAAACATGAGAGGATCCACACTGGAGAGAAACCTTATAAGTGTTCACACTGTGACAAGAGATTCAATCAGTCAGGAATCCTGAAAACACATGAGAGGATCCACACTGGAGAGAAACCACGTGGGAAGCGTTTCATTCAATCTTCTGCTCTACACAGTCATACAAAGAAACAATCACAGTGAGGCCCCGTACACACAGAGACGTATTTAGCTGTACATGTAAAAACAATGGTGGACTATATGCTTGTGTTCTTTCTGCAGAAGCTACTGAGCCTATTAGCTTTACTAATTGCATTAGCTTTTCTTGTTATGTTGGGTTTGTATACAGTGTGCAAGGTTTATGCACATGCTCCAAATCTTATCTGTTTTTAGTGTATCTTTGTGGCAGAATTACAGCGCCACCTACTGGTCTGTCATGAATGCTACATCATTTTGATTCTGTTTCAGTGGTTTTGTATATATGCACACATTTCTTGAGACAACGCTGTGTTTACGGAAGAACAAGACAATAAAAGATGGGATAGGGACTTTGTGTGGATGAGCCCTAAGCAGATCATCTTCAGATCCGATGCGGTCTCCTCATCAAATACGACACAATAATGCATCAAACTGTAAAATTATAATCTATATAAATCTGTTCTAACCAGAAATTACAAGTGACATGACAAAGAAACATCATCTAAAGTTTTCACAGTGAATAACGTTCATCTTCAAAACCAGCAGATTCAACTGTGATTCAGATCAACTCAAAGAGTTCCTCCCCAAAGAACAACGTTAAAAAGTTTTATTCTTGTATATCAGTTTGTTTCATGATAAAAATGATATAATTCTGTTTTCTTCTGAGTTTCATATTATGTTCAGTTGTCTTATAATGCATATGTATCACTTGTAGTTTTCTTAATTGTAGACACTTTACACAAACTGTTCTTGTTCAACACTTTTAAAGAGATTGATTTTTAATTTGTTCTTCACTGTTGTTTTTAAAATGAGTTATTCTTCCATGTAAGATGTATTTAGGAAATGCAAATTCAAAATATACTGTCATTTAGCTTTAGCGTGAGAATTCTGAATAAAATATACATTCTGAAAAAGTATTTGTTGTTGGACATTAAATGTGACACGTAGAATTTTAATCCTACATATAGGTGTATTTTTATGATAGCAGTAACTGTAAATCAGATGTAAGCTGGCTAATACAGCCATACTAGCTCAAATGAGTTAAATGTGTGTTCCTCTTATCAGTTAAAATGTAGTCTGATTTCTATTTGTAATAGATGTTCTGAGAAAGAATTGTTAACGTGAGTGGCGTTTCTCTTGCGTGAGTTTCAGTAAAAGCAAGTAAGCATATAGAGTGTGTGTTCTGTCATTCCCCTTCCCCAATTTCCCTCCCATCAAGATATATTACAGTGGCGACGAGGATTCAAATTACAACCAAATATGGTGAATGACATTGCAAATGAGAAAAAGGTTAGTGTGTTTTTCTCTGTTATCAGAGCAGATACATATGTACTGTTAAAGAATCTCGTCACACCTACGAAGCCCAGCGCAATGTCATATAACGAGCTGAAAGCAGCTTTGCTAGCGCATTACAGACTGCAACCACTAGTGATCGCGGATCGGTTTAAGTTTCAGAAACACAATCAAAAGGAAGGCGAATCCGTGGTGGATTACATTGTGGCATTGAGGCAGCTATCAGTGAGCTGTGAATTTGGACAGTATTTGAGTGATGCGCTCAGAGACAGATTTGTGAGTGGACTAACTTCAGAGTCGATGCAATGCAAATTGCTGAGTCAAAAGGATCTGACATGCCACCAGGCTTGTGAAATTGCCTCATCCATGGAGCTGGCCTCAAGAAACACGCTGGAAATTTTGGGTAAGACAAAGGATTTACAGTGAATGAAGCAAAACTTTTTCAAAGGAGAGGAAAAGGAAAGTTTAAAGGGAGAGATGATTTTGAAAAAGCAAAATACCAGAAGAGAGAACAGAGACAAAAAGAAAGCAATAAATGTTACAGATGTGCTGGGAAACATTCTGCCAGGGACTGCAGGTTCAAGAATGAGAAGTGTCATGTGTGTAACAAAATCAGACACATTTCTAGAGCCTGTAGAAATAAAAGAGCAGCTGGACAGACAGTATGTGGAAGCAGAAAGTTGTAATGAAAGAAACGTGGAGGAATCTGGAGTTATTTGGTGTATATACAATATACACAGCCTCAAATGGAAAAAAAGGAATTGTGGTGAATGTGAAATTGGATGGGAAGTGCATGGACGTGCAGCTGGACACGGGGGCAACTGTGTCGCTGATGTCAGAACCGTCATTCAAGAAGTTCCTTTCACACTTACCATTAAGTAAAACCAGCATGCAGCTAATTACTTATTCAGATGAGATAATTCCATTGCTTGGATCCATAGATGTGCCAGTGCAGTATGAAATGTGACACTGCCGTTGGTCATTGTCAAAGGGGAAAGACCAGCCATGCTGGACCGGAACTGGCTGGAGAAAATTCAGTTAGATTGGCCAAACATTTTCCCTGTGGAGAAAGCTGAAGTGGCCTCTGACCCAGCAGTAAAAGCAGTGTTGAGACGACACGCAGAGGTCTTTTCTGACAAATCGAGTGCAATTAAAGATTTTAAAGCAACTATCTGAGTCCGTCCTGATGCAACACCAATCTTTCAGAAAGCTAGACCTGTTCCTTATGCTTTACGAGAAGCAGTGGAAAAGGAACTGGATAGACTGGAAAAAATAGGCATAATATCCAAAATTGACAGAAGTGACAGGGCAGCGCCAATTGTAGTCGTGCCTAAAAGTGACAAGTCCATCCGCATCTATGGTGACTATAAAATCACTATAAACCAGAATCTGGAAGAGGAAACATATCCACTACCCAACACAGAGGATTTGTTCACTAAGCTGGCAGGCAGAATATTGTTTAGCAAACTGGACTTGGCGCATGCCTATCAGCAATTAAAACTGAACCAGCACTCAGAGAAATACCTCACACCATTAATACTCACCGTGGCTTGTACAAGAACCATCGTCCGAGTTATGGAGTGGCCAGTGCGCCTTCTATTTTACAGGCTGTCATGGATGAATTCCTTCAAGGGCTAGATCATTTCACCTGTTTCCTTGATGACATTCTTGTCACTGTCAGCTCAAAAGAGGAGCATATCAGGAGACTGGACAAAGTGCTTACCAGACTGGAGAGTTATGTAGAGTAAAAAGTGTCAGTTCATGCAAACCAGCGTTGAGTATTTGGCGTACCGCATCGACAAAGAGGGACTTCACCCTACTGACGAAAAGGTAGCAGCGATTGTTAACACCCCCAAAACCAAATAATGTCACGGAGCTACAGTCTTTTGTTGATTGTGGCCTGTAGAATGTTGGTCCACTCCTCTTCAATGGCTGTGCGAAGTTGCTGGATATTGGCAGGAACTGGAACACGCTGTCATATACGCCGATCCAGAGCATCCCAAACATGCTCATTGGGTGAAATGTCTGGTGAGTATGCTGGCCATGCAAGAACTGGGATGTTTTCAGCTTCCAGGAATTGTGTACAGATCCTTGCAAGATGGGGTCGTGCATTATCATGCTGCAACATGAGGTGATGGTCGTGAATGAATGGCACAACAATGAGCCTCAGGATCTCGTCACGGTATCTCTGTGCATTCAAAATGCTATCAATAAAATGCACCTGTGTTTGTTGTCCATAACACAGGCCTTTTGTGTACATAGAAAAAGTCTTCGATCTTTGAGTTCAGCTCATGAAAAATGGAGGCAAAAACAAAAGTGATGCATTTATAATTTTGTTCAGTGTATATTTACGGACGGAAATTCACACTCATAACTGACCACAAGCCTCTGCTGGCGATACTCGGACCAAAGGCAGCAATACCAACTTTGGCAGCTCTTTGAATGCAGCGATGGGCATTAGTTCTGATGGCATATAATTATGACACTGAGTATCGAAAATCAGCTGACCACATAAATGCTGACGCAATGTCCAGACTGCCAACTGTGGTTAAAGATTGCACTGGGGAAGAAGGAAGTGTGTTCTATTTTTCCCAAGTGGATGAACTTCAGGTGTCTGCAAGGGACATAGCCCAAGCAACACAGAAAGACTCTACACTATGCAAAGTGTGGAATTATACAGTGAATGGCTGACCCAACTATGTGTCGGAGGAGAATCTGAAACCGTACTTTACACGTAGACATGAGCTGCTGGAGGACCAAGGCTGTGTGTTGTGGGGAATGCGTGTTATAATTTCACCCAAATACTGATCAAGACTTTTAGACGAGCTACACCATGAGCACTCGGGGATCTGCTGCATGAAGGCCCCTGCTCATAGCTACCTGTGGTGGCCCGGATTAGATGGCTGCATTGAAGAGAGAGTGCGCACCTGTAGCTGCTGTCTGGCAGTTCAGAAGTCACCTGCCGGGGCACCTCTTCATCCGTGGAGATGGCCTGAAAGGTCATGGCGGAGGATCCACATTGATTTTGCATTTACACAGCTATTCTAAATGGTTAGAGGTAGTGCCCATGTCATCAATCACCTCCTCACTAACCACTGATGCACTTCGAGGATTGTTTGCAGCTTATGGAATACCAGAGGAGGTGGATAATGGGACACAGCTCGTGTCTGCCGAGTTCACTGATTTCCTGAAGGGAAATGTAATAAAACATACGATTCCCTGCCTATCACCCAGCCTCAAACGGCGCTGCAGAGAGATCTGTTCAGATACTTAAACACTCACTCCTTAAAAGCGTCTGTGAAAAACAGGGTAAGCAGATGCTTTAATTCAAGCACAAATTGGCAAATTTCTTGGTAATGTCCTGTAATACACCTCATTCAGTAACAGGAAAAACACCATCAGAGCTGTTCCTTAAGCGTCACATCCAAACACGTTTTTCACTGTTGAAGCCTGATCTAGCCAAGTCTGTTCATGGAAAACAGCAGGAACAAAAGAAACTGTATGGGAGATGAGTCTTAAGATCCTTTGTGGAGGAGGAACCAGTGCAAGTCCGAAATTTTAGAGGAGGGCAGGAGAAATGGTTGTGTGCTTCAGTGATCGAGCGGAAGGGTCCTGTAAGTTATCTCGTGCAGGAGGGTCAGAGAAGGCGCACTGTGCAATTGGACCATATGTTGACAAGAAATGCTGCAGAAGGATCCCCCATTTATGGTGTGCTAGGGAACCCAAATTCACATGTAACTGAGGACAACAGTGGACCATTGAATTTTCCTTCTGTCAATGACTGTTCCATGCCAATCACTGAACCTAAGAGCCCTGAAAACACAGAGAACTTGACAGCGCAAGATACAGGAAGTGCAACACCTGAAGCCGGTTTAGCTGGCTACCCAGGTAAGTTTCAGTTTAGTTTGCACCAATCCTGGGTTTTAGGTACCAGTGGCTTGGCTTTTAGCTGCGTTCATTGCCATAATAACTTACACTGCACAGCCAACCTGCTCCGGGGCAGATTATGTTCTGGGTTAGAGATCTCAGACTGAAATTGGACCAATCAGGTGTGAGCAAAGTGACACATGTCTGACACAAAAAAAGTCACTCCCCCATTTTCTCTTCCTACAAATTAAAGGTCACTATGAAGTACCTTAAAAAAAAAAAAAAAAATTGTCTGGCTTTAATGATAATTAGAATTTACATATGATTCATATAATTATAATGATTTTTATTATTATTACTCCATTACACACAAGCACTTTTAGTTTAACAATTATTATAAAGCATTTATTTTAAACAAATATTAATATATACTGATCATATGTAATATAAATGAGTGATAGAATCAATAGATAACCATTTAAAAATGGCTACATGTGACCTTACATGTTTGAGTCTCTATCACTATATATGATCAACTATATAAACTAACTTCACAAGTTTCACTTGTGACTGCACTGATAGAGCAAGATAATTTCCTTTATTTGTCCTCTTTCATGGACAAGTACTTCAGTGGAAATGTGTTTAAATTCATCATATTCCTCATTTAATCTCTCAACCTTTAACAAAAGAGTTTTGAATCTAGCTTATAGGTATAAATGCCCTGTTTTTTTTTTTTTATCTGGTTTTATCTAAACAATTTTTAACAACAGGGGATTGTAAATCACACAATTTTAGTTAAAGTCAATGACCGGGAGATTTGAAGTTTCATTGAAAATCATTTGAAAAACAGTTCTAGTGTTAAGTAAACAGACAGCTTTTTATGCATAATAGGACAGTTTTTTTATGCATAAATAATTATTAGGTTACTTTGACCATCGCCCACTATAGATCAACTAACAATCTATAAACGTGAGAATCAAGATATTTTGTGATAGTTAATGCGTTTGGGAATGTTTCGAATAAAAAGGAAAAAATAAAACATAAGTGCTATTGTGGCTGCTGTGTCACATGACGACCACCCCCCCCCCACACACACACTTGTGCCCCCTCAAAAATAATTAGTGCATGACGCCCCTGGTACCGACAAAGCCAGATTGGAGTGGTTTGGTTTTGTCAACTCAAAACGTATCCTATAATTCTGAATTTGTTCATCTACCATCATGGTACAGGCCCCAGGTGTGCACACATCTCTGGAGGGATTTTGTCCCACTCCTCTTTGCAGATCCTCTCCAAGTCAACTGGTTAGGCCACTCCAGGACCTTAATGTGCTTCTTCTTGAGCCACTCCTTTGTTGCCTTGGCCGTGTGTTTTGGGTCATTGTCATGCTGGAATACCCATCCAAGACCCATATTCAATGCCCTGGCCGCAGTTGTCCTGTCCCCTTAGCAGCAAAACACCCACACAGCATTATGTTTCCACTTACATGTTTGACGGTAGGGATGGTGTTCTTGGGCTCATATGCAACATTCCTCCTCCTCCAAACACATCAAGTTGAGTTGATGCCAAAGAGCTGGATTTTGGTCTCCAAAACCACAACACTTTCACCCAGTTCTCCCCTGAATCATTGGCAAACTTCAGACGGGCCTGGACATGTGCTTTCTTGAGCAGGGGGACCTCAGTTTTCCTGTATACAGTTTAACTTATGATCTCTGATATTGTTTTGAATTACACAATTGTGTGAAAAACATTTGCCTGCTTGTAAGCTAAGAGAGGGTTATATTTTGAAGTTTCTTGATCGGATGACTTGTAATCTTACACCTTAAACCTTTCAACAAAAATATCATTCCATCTCTTCATCCAGTCAACCCAACAGGAAGTGATATACAAAAGGCAAGAAGGGAATCAAATAAAACCAAAAACTCTTAGAAAGAATCAATCTTGCTCACGTAAACAATTCAGTTTATAAATCAAAATAAATATTATAAAATAACCAGAATATACAAATTAAACTAATCAAAAGTCATACTGAAATAAGCGAGTGTCACAAGTACAAAGTACACAAGTGTCATCTAGTGTAAACAAACTCAGAAAGGCTTATTTCAGTAGAAAGGACAAATTGACCTAAAAGTTGTGACAATTGACTTAACTTATACTTTTTTATTATTAGTAATTTAAGTCAACTTATCACTTTTTAGTGTATGTACAGAAATGAGCCTATAAAACGCTGCAAAAACTGTAAAATGTGTTTGATGCTTGTGTAAATATGTAAAATACTGCATAATTATTTTTTTGAAAAATTATTTAACATTACAAAAATTAACATGTAAATCCAAATTCACAAAATATAATAGCAATCTTAAACTGTTTTAGAGGAGAAAAATAAATAATCACTTAGTAAAAACAAAATAAAAATAAATAAAACAAATAATAATAATAAAAAAAAAACATAGAAAGAACCAAATAGATCAAATTTTACCTTTGGACATATTTAAAGATTGCAGCGGGGGGGATATACCAGAAATACATTTCTCCATGAAATCCAACAATATGTAATTCTTTTAGTTATTCATTTGCATTAGTCTTTTTCAAAGCTTCCATTACTGATAAAAATATACATTTTGGTATAATTTCTGTTTATGAATGCAAAATGTAAAAGTTAACGACAATCATTTTACTTTTGTGTGAATAAGTACAAATAACGTCTTTTATAGATAGCATATAATTAACAATTCTTTGCAGAAATACAAAGGCACTATCAGACCAAAATCTAAGAAACAAATCACAATTATAAAACAAATGACTAGTCTTCCTCGTGCGTGTTACAGAAACTACAAGTGTTGTCAATGTCCATGAATGTAGACAGAGCTACTTTACATAGGAACATTTTTGTGAAGTATTTTGAAATGCACCTCTTTAACTTTATTCAAAATATGTAAGGATTTGACCAGGTCGTTTTCCAATTAATACCAGATTTATTTATTTTTTCCCCTCTAGAGGAGATTTTATGTTTTGATTGCAAAATAAGTCTATGTTTATTACAAGACGAAGAAAATAGTTCAATACAATCACCTTTTAATTCTGGAAATATCCTTTCATGCCTCACCTCAGAAGACTGAGTGAAGGCGCACTACAGATGAAGCCGTCGGCACGAGGCGAGCTCAACAAACGTAAAACGTCAGAACAGCTATTAAACAACCAAACATCAAACACAAACATGGGTTACTGTCTGTCAAACAGCCGCCTAATTCAGTCTCAGGTGTGGTGTAAAATATCTCATTACCATTGAGAAACTGAAAACATAATACTTCATTGCTTTTAGATATTAAAACCAAAATTATAAAATTACTAAATACAATTAACAAATGCCGTTTAGTACATTTAAAAAGTATAACAATGTATTAATAAAGAGGTAACCTTTTAATAATTATTCAAAGCGAATACAAATATTAGTCTAGAAGTAGGAATGGAGATACTACTCTTACAATACCTGAAACTGAATAAATGAACCAAATGTAAATAACCTTTAATGCAAATTAAAACTACTAAAGTCGTTCATAGAGTTTTTCATTTTATTTTACAGTTTGATGATCAGTAATGACATTATATAAAACTCATAAGCACAATGATATGTTATATAAAGAAGCAAAAAGATAGACAAGAATACAACTTTGTGACATTGTTATTTGGAGAGGAACTATAATGTTTCTTTGTCTTGTCACTTGTAATGACAGATTGATCCAGATGATACTTTATTGCTTAATACATTATTGTGTGACATTAGGTGAAGACACAGCATCAGACGGGAAGGGCTGGATCTGAAGATGATCTACTTGCTGTGAATGTTTTTTTGTATGACTGCAAAGAGAAACTGAATGATTGAAACGCTTCCCACATGCAGTGCAGTGATACGGTTTCTCTCCAGTGTGGATCCTCTTGTGTGTTTTCAGGTTTCCCGACTGACTGAATCTCTTGTCACAGTATAAACACTTGTACGGCTTCTCTCCAGTATGAACTCTCACATGTGCCGTAAAGTGTTGTTTTAGAGCAAAACTCTTCCCGCATTGATCACATGTGTATGGTTTCTCTCCTGTGTGGACTACCTGGTGTTTTTTCAAGTCTTTTGACCGACTGAATCTCTTGTCACAGTGTGAACACTTGTATGGTTTCTCTCCAGTGTGGATGTTCATGTGGTCCTTAAGGTTTGCTGATTGCGTGAAACTCTTCCCGCATTGATCACAAGTGAACGGTTTCTCTCCAGTGTGAACTCTTATGTGAACTTTAAGTTTATATTTGTATGTGAAACTCTTTCCACACTGAGTGCAGCTGAAAGATTTCTTGGCTCTTCCTTTCTTTAAATCTTTCTGTTTGGTTTGAGAGCAACTCAAATGTTGTTCTCCAGTTTCGACATGATTTTTCTGATCAATTTCACTCAATTCTTCATTCTCTTCGTTTTCTTCAATCGACTCTAAAATAAAAGTAAAAATTATTGATTTTCAGTAACTCTCAGTAACCCCGATGAACCTAGATGTTAAAAAAAAAAAAAAGACAATTCCTATACAAAATTTTGGTCATTACTACAATTTACATTGTATATAGTTTATTTTTATTTTTATAAACCTCTGTAACTTTCCATGAAGGTAGTACATTGGTCTTCAAATGATCATTTTTAAAACATTATAAACACAAATCCCATGTTTCTTTAGGGAAAAATAGTAAATATGTTTGATCAGCTACACTATTATCTAACAGAAATATTGATGAATGAAGCAGCAAGAATAAACACCAACCTGTTAGTTGTTGAGTATCTTCAGTGTGTTTGATTCTGCAAGGCTCTGGTTCTCTCATCTTCTCTCTGTCCTCTTTAATAAACCCAGTCTCTGCAGATTTCAGCTCTTCCTGATGCTCGTCTTCACTTATTCCTGCATTTATTGCCGAGTTGCTGAAAGTGTGATTGTTGTGGGAGGAGCTTCACTGAACATGAATTTCTGTGTGGAAGAAGCAGATTTAGCTAAATCAATACATCAGTTAACTTAGTTATTTTTAAGCAATCTACACATTTAAGCATTTATGGAAGTGAAGCAGATGTCCTCAAATTCTACCTTTGAAGAGATCAGAGTCTTACAAAAACAAAGTTTTGACTCTTTGTAAATCATAATATCACTATACTAAAATGAACAGCATTGACACAAAAAGCGGTTTAAAATGCTCATTCAATAACACTTTCATGTGTTCATTCAATGCATTTCTGTGGGCTGTCTTTCTAGTGTCAACAGGAAATGTGTAGAAAGTGAACTGTAGCCTACCACAAAACAGAATTTGATTTAGTGATTTATTTTTAATTTTCCTGTGTCTATAGGCTATTATAAATCTCTTAATATAGACTTAACGTCCCACGTGACACAATATGAAATATTAAGCAGTATCCATAGTTATTTTTAACCATGTAAAGCCTGGTAAGTTTAGGGTCAATATTCATCGGTTATTATTTCCATAGAGTTAACAGTCTTACTAAGATATCAATACCACTATTAGTTTTATGCAGTTGTTTTATATTGACATGAAACATTAAATCAAAACCGTTCAGGCGCATTATCTGCATATAATAACGTGTTACATTTATATAGCGCTTTTCTGGGTACTCAAAATCAAACTAAAACTAAATGTAACGCAAAACAACTCATTTGAAAGAGTAGAGTACTGATATCAGTTCTTCCGAGACATTCAATAACAGCAGCAATCATTCAGACGATCATACAAACAGAGCTGTAGTCGATGGAAACAAGGCACAACGACCTCAGATATTGTTGCATTCATGCAAACTGTGTTTCATGTTTCTGTAAATATACGTGAATTGCTCACCTCTCCTCATTAAACTCGACGCTGAGTCCGACAGCTTTGATGATGTATTTCGAGATTGGACGGTGCTCCACCACCAGATCCTTCTTCTTCTTAGTGTTTTAACGGTGGATGAACACAACTTTTAGGTGCATTACTGCCACCTACTTATTAGGAGTGTGCTTCAGGATCATAATCTACCCTTGAATTCTCCATCTCCTGTCCTTTAAAGACATATTACACGTTTAAAGTTTTTATCCCCTGATTTTCCCCCAAAATGTTCATCAATCAGTATCTTTCCTTCCTCGCCATTGGACATCACATTTAGACATTTAGCAGACGCTTTTATCCAAAGTGACTTACAAATGAGGACAATAGAGGCAATCAAAACAGCAACAACATACAAGTCTCAGTTAGCCTAATATAGAAAAAAAATCTTCTTCATTTTCCTCTTGATTACAATATTCACATTTTCCATTTTCATGTCTCCATATTCCCAGTGTGACCAAATCTAAGCCTTGAGATGATAGTTTCATCATGTCTATTTCTTCCTGTTATCAGTTCTTTGAATACTATCAAACCATCTCCCTGTTCTTTCTTCTTCACAATATTTCTGCCATCTATCGTTCACATGTTGTCTGATTAAACACTTCATTTCACTCTTACCATACTTTATCTGCACATCTATGTCTATCCTCCTTTGTTGCTTCCTTTGCATATTCATCCGCCAACTAATGTCCTTTTACTCCAACATGCGCTGGTATCCAACAGAAAGCTACATAAATTCCCATCATCTGGATCCTGTGTATTATTTGAAGAATCTCAATCATTACATCTGCTCTGCCCTCTGAATGACTTGTTTTAATTGTCATTAAAGATGAACTTGAGATAGTGCATATGAGTGTCCGCATTGGCTTATTTTCCTCCTCCCATTCCAATGCAATGGCATATGTTATTTGAGCATTTGACTTTAACTCATCCTTATTTTCCTCACTTAACAATGTCAAGTCTGTTGGGCTTATTGGAGTTTCACCAATTTCCATTTCTTTTATCACTCTTCCCATCCAAAGCTTGTGATTGCTTTCTTTTCTTTTTCCCCAGAAAGGTTTTAAAACTACCTTATCTGGGTGTTTTTGATTTTACCCAAATATATTGACCCAATATTTTAGTGACAGCTCAGTTCTTCTAAGACCTAAAGGCATTTCTCCCATCTCAATTTGCAAGGCTGCATCAATCTGTAGATCTCATCGCCCACGTGCATAATCTTTGTGCCTTGGACTGAACTTTGTCCACCTCCTCAGTATTAGCAGCAGATTGATACACTATACTCCCATAATCAATTACAGATCATATCAGACACGTATATACTTCTCAAAGCCATCCTCTCAGCCCCACATTATTTTCCCACTAAACATTCATTCATCGTTTTACATTTATCAACAATGTGTATTTTAAATGTTTTTCATCAAAACCATATACCCAATTCCACTACCAGCTGGTTCGATTTTTTTGGGAAATGAAAGGGATTCCCTACAGTGGCCGACAGAGATCAACCCGCTGCAACTTAAACACATTAAATAGACAAAGCACCAAGAGTCTGTGCTTTGAATTTGATATTTTAATAGCACTATCTTACCACATTAAGTGTTTATGGTTTTCTGCGGGAGGAAAACACTTAACGAGAAACTTTGCGCATTGTGTTTATATTCTGCTGTTCTGCCACGGATTTGCGGGACTTTTCTTTTTCTCCTACAGATGAATTGCAGGACCCTGTTCGTTATTGTACTAAATTAGTTTTAATCGTTTAACCACCACAGCGTATTGTCTCCATTGGCAACACACACGATTTGTGTTGAACGCAAGAGACGTCGCAGGTAGCGGAGAGTACAAGTGACATTGTAATTTAGTTTATTTTTTCTTGTCTTAACTACCTGGTTACTGTTGTAAAATGTTGAGCGACTGTTGTAAAATGTTGAGTGGATGTCTGAGAGTGCAAGTCTGCAGCCAGACCCTTCTCAGAATGTTCCCTGCAGGTTATTTTTAGTTGTCATAATCATGTAAACTAATTAAAACTTTGCAGATTTTTCTGATTATTCTAATGCTGAAATGTGTATTTTTTAATCATAAACAAACAATTTCTGCAGAATTTAATGTCTGAAATAAGCTTTTAATAAAGTGTAGACATCAAAGTAGTCAAATCGGATTATAATGATGATATAATTCCAATTGTATAGCTGAAATTAAGCCGAGGTTAAGTGTAGTCTGAAAAGCATACCATACTATTTTTATGTTTCTTTACAGCGCGCCTCTGGTCTGCACGCTCTTTTCTGTTCCATATAAAGCCGCACACTCGCATAATTTAAAAAATTAATAGTCATTTTGTTTTACTGACTGACTAACACTGGTTTATTGATCTCTTTATTGAATAATTACTTATAATTAATAAATATTCGAGAGTAAATATTGTGATTTCAGAGAGATTTGACAAGTAATTGAAGAGAACATGATATTAACTGACACGTTTTTTGTTTACGGACCAAAAGAGAGAAGCACATCATCGTTAACTCAGTGGTAAGAAAATAATGTTATATTAAAGTCAAATAAATCTTATTCATTTTTAATGTCTGGAAAAATAAAATTCACATTTTTAAAACCTAATATTTTGTTGAAGTCATTGTTATTTGGTGCTTAAGAAACAAAATATATTTACATTTACATTTATGCATTTAGCAGAGGCTTTTATCCAAAGCGACTTACATTGCATTCAAGTTACAGTTTTTACATTTTATCAGCTCTTGCTTTCCCTGGGAATCGAACCCATGACCTTGGCGTTGCTAGCGCCATGCTCTACTATTTGAGCTACAGGAAAACCTATATCTGGGTTATTATATCCCAGCCAACATTCTATCACGGGTCCCATGTGGGCCCCATATGGGCTGTAAATATGGGCCCTACATGGGTTTGTCCATGGGTTCCATGTGGGCCCCATCTGAAGTAGCCCATATGAATCTCATATGGGGCCTGACTGGGACTAATGTGGGGCCCAACTGGGCAACACATATAAGACCCATATTGGTCCCACTTATGACCCAGCTAACAATCCAAGGAGGGGCCAATATGGGGCCTAGATGGGTTTGTCCGCGGGTTCCACTTGGGCCCTATATGAATTAGCCCTCATAAATCTCATATAGAACCTGAATGGGGCCCAACTGGGCAACATACATAAGACCCATATTGATCTCGTTTTGAAACCCATATGGCATACACCCATATGGTACATGGTAGTTATAATAAAGAAATCTTATATTAACGGATAATTCAATCTCATTCTCAGAACGTTGTAATTGTTAGCTGAGATGCCCCCGGCCAGGTGGGGTAAAACGCCCCCAGGGGGTAATGGGTAATTACTGTAGTTATTCTGTTTTGAACATCGAAATTAATGTTTTACATCAAATAATTCCAACTAGTTGGTTGAATAAACATATTTTGACTTTAAAAATTACCTCAAGTAATTTAAAACAGGTAGCTAATTAGCTAGCCAGTTATCATCAGCTAACATTTTTATTTTTTGTTCCAAATAGACTATTATAATTTTGTAATTCATAATTATTGATTTAAATTTTAATAGCTAATAATGCCTGTACTTTGATTTTGCTGTAAATGTTTAAAGTAAATTGCTTTGTCAGACTGGGGAGCATTTTACACATTTTACTTTTGTTTAACTGAAAACTGGTGTTTTCCCCTTAAATTAAACTTATTATTATTTGTCATGAGTTGAATTTAACTTTTTAAAAAGACACTGCAGAGCATGACGTCATATCACGACCGACTTTGTAGACGCACTATTGGTTGTTGTTTTTTGTTGTTATTGTTTTATTTTTTGAAGCATTAAAAAAAAAAAAAAAAATTCCTGTATTATTTCCCTCCTCTCTCCGCTTCACTCCAGTCCAGCAGGTGGCGCTAAAACACATTCGTTTGCTTCCCAAACACCATAAAACCTCAGAGGAAGAAGATTAGTTTCACCGCGCTCTCTGTTGTTTTGTTGTGATGCTGACTTAACACAAACTGTTAGAAATGTTTCTATAAACAGAAAAATATGGTTTTTGAATTAGGACAATGAATAACTGTAATATTTTAGTCCTCAGAGTCGTGACTAAGTTTTGAAGCAAGCAGGAATATCTGGAGGAGTATCATCTGAACTGAGATCTGCTGTGAAGATGGTGTTTGTTAAAGAAGAGAGAGAGCAGAACATGATTGAACCAGAAACCTGGAGAATAAAACACGAGGAACCAGAAACATGGAGAATAAAACACGAGGAACCAGAAACCTGGAGAATAAAACACGAGGAACCAGAAACCTGGAGAATAAAACACGAGGAACCAGAAACATGGAGAATAAAACACGAGGAACCAGAAACCTGGAGAATAAAACACGAGGAACAAGGAGGTTGGTGATTATTCTTCATTTATCTTTAATGACTGTTTGTGGTACATCCACAGATCCTTTATATAAAAATAAGACCTAACTGTTATTAAAATGTCTTAAATCCATGTTTCAAAGTTTTTATGGAAATGTGACTGAACCGATCCCGGGGAGATTTAATTATTAGACTATACCTTATTTGTGCTTTTTGGAATCATGTTTAACTCAGAGCGTGCGAGACTTCATTTGTATTTAGTAGAAGCCACATTTGAAGTAAAGTTGCTATAGGACTGTGGTTTCAATCATGTGAATGTGTCAGTAGAGCATTATTTGTTTGTTTGGTACATTTCACTGTAAATTAGTAACAGTTTTGCAGCAGGTTTGCAAACAGACTTTTACTGTAAGATATATACCTTACAGCACTGCCACATCATGGAAGTAACCTTGTTTAATCTAATGTCTGATCTGTAATCAGTGATTTCTGATGTGTGATTATTCAAGTTCAGGCAGATTTTATTTGTCTCAAAATTGTTTGTTGTTGTTGTGTAAATCAAGCCAGTGACCAATCTAAACATTGTTTCTCCTAATAGCATGAATATAATCAGTTCTTTAAATTACAGAAGCGATCAAAGAACAAGCTGTCAATCACACAACACAATTTTATCTATGGCTTCAAAAGTGGGACAAAACAGCGCAAGCGCATAAACACAGCGTGCAAGCGAATAACACTACTGCGCGCACAGTGAGAAAGCTTGCATGTAAAATGTAAATCTGAAAAAATGGCAAATTCCAAACTCGAGCTCAAAAAATATGATTGTGTGCACAAATATATGTGATGTGAGGACAAATAACAAAACCGTGAGCAGAACCCTTCAGGCAGTGCCCATCCTAGACTTCTGGGGGCCCTACGTAAAACCGTCTGGAATCGCACTCACGGAGAGCGCTCGAGAAACAGTATCTCTTCCGCGGCTCGATACGCTTTCAGCTCATTGCTTTTAGTCTCGAGCAAGAGACTGTATGACATTCACGTTACATGATTTGGCTGATTTTTACATAGAGAGGGTGACAGCGCACTGCATTAAAAGAAATTATCATTTTTCATAACCGCTGGCCAAACTAAAAAAAAACGAAACTAAAATTAAACATCTTTGAGAGCAAGGGGGCCCCCTGGCGTATTCTGTGTATAGGGAGGATCGGCTCTGCCTTCAGGCACAGGAAGATTTGACAGTCAGGGGCACTGTTGCCAACTCTCGTGAGACAAATAAGCAACCGCAGCTTCAAAAACAAGCCCAATATTGTTTTTGATGATTTATTATTATCAATATTATTTATTATCAATAAATGAGCCTGCAACATTAAACTGAAACCACTCTTTTACCTGAAAAGCAAAAACAGAACAGGTCTTTCGAGTCTTCTTTGCAAGACTGCTACTGCTAGTTGTAGTAGGGAGACTTTCCTGTGAAGGACAAATTATGTTTATTTAATCACAGTTTAGTCATGGTAAAACAATTTAAACAATTCTGTACATTGTAATACACAGGAAATATATAGCTAGATTTACCTCAACTGTTGTTAACTTTGACATCTCATCTTGTAGTTTGTTTTGGACAGCAGTTTTGTTATCTTCATTGACGTAAGTCATCTTAAACCTGGGGTTGAGGGTTGTGGCAATGTCAAGGAGGTCCTGTGTTTTTTGGTCATTATATTTTTCCTCCAGATACCCCACAATCTTTGATTTGATTGTGCGAATAAGGTCAGAGTCATCTTCCTTAACAGCCAAAACAAAAGACTGGAAAGAGCATCTGTGAAGTCTGCTAGTGGGGTAAGAGTCTTGTCCACAGCCTCCAGGACCTCCAGGTCTTGCCATGTTGGCAAGAGGTGCCTAGCCTTGCGGTCAGAAGACAGGACATGGGTGATGGCAGCTTGCTGCTCAAGTATTCTCTTCACCATAGCCTGCCTAGATCCCCACCTTGTCGAACACTCCGTCTTGAGCTTGAGGTCTGGTAAACAGAGTTGTTTTTGAGCTCCCTCTTCCTCCTCCAACTGTAGCTGAAACACCCGACAAGCTTTTTGCACAAACCCATAGCACGTTCAATTCGTGGGTCCTTCATTGCATTCTCTAGAACAAAAAAATAAGTTAACAAGTCTGAAGTCTTAAACACACAATTATAAATGGTATACATTTGGTGATGTAAATAAGGAACCCACTAGTATTTAGGGATGCAACGATACCATTTTTCCGATCCGATCCAGAAAATTCTGGGTATCGACCGATTCCGATCTGATACCAGCGCAGTTTTTTTATTATTTGTTTAAATCAATGTAGAATTTCTATACCTCTGTATCACTCTTTTGTGTGTTAAACACAATCTATTAGACAATTTCATTTTAATGAAAAATAACATGAAAAAATATATAGGAGCTGTTTACACCTGGTCACTTCATGCGTTTTGTAATATAAATCTGATCGCTCAAACCACTTCAGGAGGTGGTCTGGGCTGCATTCCAAACGAAACTGGACATGTGTAAACGCATTGTTATACACTGTAAAAAGTGATAAGTTGACTTAGAAATTGTAAGGCAACGGGTTTCCTCAATTTAAGTAAATAATTAAAAAAATAAAGTGAACTTGACAATTCACTTAACTTATTTTTTTTAATGATTATTTACTTAATAATTAATGACTTAAATATTCATCTGTACCTCACATTAAACGATGGAAGGGCTTCAGAACACTTTGACTTTATGGTGCTTTCTAATGTTTTTGTGCTTTCCTGGGGCTTAATAACCGAATAGTATACGCACAATGTCGGATTTGGATCGGTCTTGTCTGACCGATACCCGATCCGGCAGAAATTCCAGTACCGGAGCCGATACCGATCCTGAGTATCGGATCGATGCATCCCTACTAGTATTGGGGCTATTTGCTAGATTAGATATAAAATTATAGTTAACAGACTTTACTACATAAACTTTTAAACTTAGCTGGAGAAATACTATAATTTTGTTGTAGCTTACTTCTGTTAGTTTCACATTCAAGTATTTTGAATCTACTCAGCAAAGGCTCCTATTAAAAATGCCACTAGGTGGCGTACAATTTACATTTTATTAATTAAGAATGTTAATATGAGACTTCAAAGTTAAAAACAAAGCGGACCAAAAATGTTGCTTTGTTTCTTTTTTGCTAACTCTCAGTAAGACTTTGAAAAAAAATGACAATATTAATAGTGCAACACTGATTTTAAGTTAATAGTTTTTTTTTAAATAAGTATTTTTTGGCAACCCACCTGCTGGCGGTTTCAGTTTCATTTTTAGCGTATAATTTCAGTTATTTAAATAATTTTATATTTCTGTAGGCTAAATGTTATATTTAAAACCGTAATCTGCACATGAATTTATGAATTTAATCATATTCTACTTATTATATTGTTTTAAATAGAAATTTTAAAAAGCTTATAAACATACATTTTTAAATTTGAAATGGATGAAAATGATGCCATTAAAAGAAAAAACAACAACCAGTAAATCACTTTAAGGAGTCAAATATCTCATCATATTAGGAAGGCTAATTTTTCATCAGCATTTTTGATTATTGATCAGAAGGTGGTCCTATTGTTTTTTTTTTTTAATTAGGAGGACAAGGCTCCTAAACAGAAAAGTAATCATAGAGCTATGCGTAACAGTATATTAGATCCGCGCATGAGGTCTTAAAGTGACAGCAGCCTAAATAAACAAAAAAAATTAAAGGAAAGGCCATGCATTGAGAGCCGGGGCGTGAAAACTTTTTGAATTTGAAGAGCAAGGTAAATTTAACTTCATTTGTCTTCTAGAAAACATGTAAGTATCTTCTGTAGCTTCTGAAGGGCAGTACTAAATTTAAAAATATGATATTTAGGCAAAACAAGAAAAATGTACTCTTTTTCACTCAAGTTTGCTCTTAATGCATGGTTTTTCCTTCTGGAGCATCAGTGAGTGTTTGAACCTTCTGTAATAGTTGCTTATGAGTCCCTCAGTTGTCCTCAGTGTGGAAAGATGGATCTCAAAATCATAGTCATTGTTGGAAAGGGTTAAAATACACAAAAATGATGGAAAACCAAATAATTTGTGGGACCTGAAGGATTTTTCTGAAGAACAGCAGACAGTTTAACTGTTCAGGACACACAAGGGACTCATGAACAACTATCACTAAACAAACAAAACAAACACAGCTTTGGATCATTCAGGTAACAACACAGTATTAAGAATCAAGTGTATGTAAACTTTTGAACGGGGTCATTTTTATAAATTCAACTATTTTCTCTTGTGGACTATATGTAAACATTTTATGTGAAATATAATGGGCTAACCCTAACCTGACAAAATGGCATCAAAATGTCAAGCTTCATCATAGAATTTAGCCTACTTTCTTTTTCTGCTCTTTGGATGACGGTACACTACACGGGTGAAGACACACTCTGGGCAGCGGGGACTCTTCTCGGAGTGACTCAGATAACGAAAGTTTTTGAAGAGTCACTAATATAGTTCTTGACAGTAGCCTTTTATTCTTAATTTCATGAGTTAAAATGTTACTCGGCTATATATAAAAAGCCACATATTTTTTAGGGGTGTAAGAAAATATCAATACACGTGAGTATCGCGATATTTTGTTTGGCGATACTGTATCGATTCTCCGGAACGGAATATCGATATTTTAAAAAAAAATTTAAAATCATACAAGATTCATGGCAGTTGTTTCGTTTTGAGTGGGCGCCATTTGGGCTTTTGTGGTAATGTCCGGCCCGGGACTGCGGCGCGAGCACAACCTCGGTTCTGCCGCTTGCCGCGTCCCGTGTTGGCGGGCGGTAGAGTCGCCGCGCAGCTGCAGCTTTCTCTCGTAATTCGGGGGTGTTTTGTGCAGGTGGGGCGGTGCTCGCGTCGCGGTCTCAACGATTCCACGCGGAACATAAACACAAACTGAAAAACCTGTGAAATCAAGTTGAAAGGTTCTGAGAATGTTTAACATCTGTATTTATTTGATTGTTTTACAATTGTTTTGTTTTCTTTAGGAATCCTGCAAGCACTTTATTTTTCATTGATATTAAGCAATGTATATTTTTGTCCAGATCAAATGTTATGACATTGCATGTCACGATTGTAAACTTAAACTGTGAACCTTCAAAGTAGAGTCTATAAATATATATTTTTATCTTTTTATAAAATATATTTATACATACATTTAACTAAAGAATCATGCAAGCACTTGAATATTTCTCCCTTTACTCATACTGCACAAAAAGTGGTTCAATAATGTTGAATGTTATAGGGACTGATTATTGCAAATTCTGATCCCAGTGTGTTCTGGTTAAACTATTGTTATTTTTTTTTTTTGCTAAGGTTTGCATATGGTGGTGTGTTCTTAATGACAGCTTTCCTAAAAATATATATATATATCCTATTCCTAAAATAAGAAATATCCCAATATATCGCCTTGCTTACAGTATCGCAAAATATCGTATTGCAACCCCTGTATCGTGATACGTATCGTATCGCCAGATTCTTGCCAATACACAGCCCTAATATTTTTAGTTGGACTTTTCCAAACAGGCTATTGTCAGACTAAAATCTCCTTACAGGCCACTTTTAGTTTTAAATGTCATACAAGGTGTGTATATAAACTAATGTATGCTATATAAATATGAAAATATACTATGATATCCCTTACGAAAATAATTGGTTTTACTATAGTAAAAGTGTGGTGTAAGGTAATATGTAATGTAAGGGAAACAGGTCAATTTAGCTCAAAGGGAATATTTATAATTTTGGACTTTGCAGCAAACTTAACTTTTGAACACGAAACTCAACGGAAAGAAAAGAACTAAAGTAAAATAATAAAATGATGTAACGAGACTAGGTGTTTTTTCTTCTCATCGTAGTGTTAAGTAGCAGCTGGCATGTAGGCCAGAGCACGCTCAAAGAGCTCAAAGAGCGCTGAAAAGCAGCGTCAAAACGCGGTGGCAAAAGTTGAAGCAAAAAGAGAAGAGAGAAAAGATTTGATGGTGTCCTGAGTTTTTAAACTCGGCTTTTGGACCCCTCCCAACTGGTGTGTTGACCAATTAGATATTATCTTAGCTAGGGGTGTTGCTCTGTTTCTTCCCCCCGTCATAAATCATGCATCAGTCACATGACATGGTCCGAATTTTTCACGCTCTTGCAAAGTATACTTTTGGATGTGATTTCTATAACCAGAATATGATACATTTGACAAAGAATGGATTGGAAGAAACGTTTAAAGCACGTTTTCTTTTGTCTTCATGTTGCAAGCTGTTTTGTGAGAGAGGCTTGCTGGTTAGGCTTTCTTCAGACAGGCTGGAGCTAGGGATCTGATTTATGATGTCCTGTTACAGCCTTGGGGCCTCTCTGGAATTTCAGCTTCTCATGTTTCAATGTTCTGATCGAACCTTAAATTTGTCTGATTCGGTCTCTGATATCCTACAGTGGTAACCATGTTTTTTGGGTTTTTTTTGCAGGTTACCATTTCTGTAATGGCAGCTTTACTGCAAATACCATGGTATTTATTTAGTAAAACCATGGTTAATTTTTCAGTTGTACAATACATCTGCGATGCTACCATACACCCATTTCTAATGGATGAAGCCTTGGCCTGGAAGAGAGGTCGTCAGGTGGTCCTCAACGTTCTCTGGGTGTTTCGACCCTTAACCACAACACCCTCCAGTTGGCGGGTCAGCAGTGACTGGCCAGGTCACTGCCCCTCTCCTCCAGGCTTCCAGCTTATACCCTCTCTCTTGTGCCAGAGCCAACAGGAGGCTCTCTCTGACGCTTCTCCCAGCCTACGGATGGCTGCTTTCTTCAAGTGGCCTCTCAGTCCAACCTTTGTCAATAGATTCCACACAGATTGAGCTGGGAATCCTCGACATCCGACTTCTACTGTCATTAGCCATGTTGTCCACCCCTTGTCCCGGCAATCTTGGACAAGTTGCTGGTATTTGCCTTTGGCCATCGATATGCCTTTTTTGAAGGGATATCGATGTTTAGATTATATTTTGGTACATTTATATAGCTGAATAGCAATAAAGCTCATCTGAACATAAACTAGTTTGATTATAGTAGCCTATTTGCATAATTAGATTAGCCTACTCCTTTCAGTAGGTTGTCTACGTGTAGTTTTATACTTGTTTAAACTTTTACTGCAGAGGTAGCCGACAACATTTCTCTCCACTGTAGGCTATGTCTCAACATATAGCAGAATGACAATAAATCTTACTTGCCCTAACGTAAAAATAAAATTCATTTTTGGTACACAGTTGTCGCTATCCAAAATACAAATGCATTTTAGTATTACAATATATTGTGATAATTTATTGTTATACCCCTGCATTTTTTTTTATGTTGAACAATTGTATCAACATATGTAGCCTACATTATATATTCTATATTCTGCAATCCAACAGAGGATAAGAGATACAGAGAATGGCTCAGTAGATTGTTTATTTGCAAACGCTGGATTTGATTGATGAATACCGGCACAAAATTCGCTCCATAGTATGTGCGCTAAATGGAAACTTCCGAGCTATAATACGTTCATACGGTCATGAAAACTGGAAACGTCCTCCAACGTCATGGAATTTTAAAACCGCAATTTCCAGGCCTGAAACATACCTGCAAACTTTTATCGCTTTTATTGTCAATTGGGTCATTCACGTGAATCGTGTAGAACCGGAGAGTTTTTTTTAGGGGGGGGGTCTTGCGTTAATTGACATCTGGGCCGATCGGAATCTCTACTGAGCTCGCGCCTGTCAAGAGAGGGAGGTGGGGGTGGGCTTGCGTTATTGGACAATTCTTATAAATGACATTTTTTCTGGACCAATCGGAATCTCAGCGCTTGGTTCAGGATCTTGAAACACACTGCCATCTGTGTTCGCGCCTGTCAAGAGACTCTGATGGAAATTGAATTCAAGGTAAATCAGTCTTTTTGGAGCTAAACAACAGATATTTGTTTGCTTAAGTCAAATAACGTCAGCTAAGTTAGCGGTTTTTTTTCATACAGTTAGCCTATGCTTCGAGCAAAATGCTTAATAGCAAGCAATACAAGCGGATCCAATGCTGGAATTTCCGTTAGCAAGATAGCAAATTTTCTAGCCATCTAACATTGTTAGCTAGTTGTAATGTTAATTCCTGCATTGTCTGACCGCTTTGCTAACTAAAGTTAACCATTTAGCTTGCTACGTAAGTATATAGTATTTCAGATAGCCAACTTAGGTTGCAACCTTATCATTAGCCCCTAACTTAAGCCAGGTGCTCTGCCCTGAGTTCTGGCTACTACTCCAATTCTGAGCTACCCTGATTAACGACACGTTATGGAGGTTGTCGTGTGTGCAGCAGTCATTCAAGTCAGCTGGATGTAGCCCAAGCGTAGCCCTAGTTTTAAAGCGTTTTTGATGTGTTGATGTGGGTAGATGTGACTGTTTAGACAACAGCTGATGCGAGAGTAATACAGTGTAACAAAGCAATTTGACGTCTTGTTGCATTGGATGCCGCATTACCGCATTACTTGTAAACAATGTCTATTTAGAATCTGGCGAACGTGCAAGGCTAATGCGTTCACAGTGTCGGCGTCGCCCATTCTGCACCATCCCCCCCCCAACACTGTCACCTTTTTTTTCTGATGAGTTTGCAGGTCTGCTGGAAAGTTTTGGAAAAGTCATGTTTCACAATTCTCTGTACAATAGAATTATTTTAATCAGGTCCTGAATTTCGGTGTGGGATTGTGCAGATCACATTACTCATTACCGCAGCTTTCGACTTTAAAATGAGGAAAATTTCTGAAAAATATTTATTCAATATAGCGTGTAGGTTAGATGAGTAAATAGTCACACAAACCATCAGATCAAATCAGTCATGTGAAAACAGCGTGAGTGATTCAACTGTACCGCGTCTTCTCTCTTTGACCTTCTCTTCACATCGGCACATCTAGAGCTGAATTGGATTGGATTGGATTCAATTTATTGTCATTGCACATGTAGGTACAAGGCAACGAAATGCAATAAAGAAGAAGAATACAGCACAACATGAGGAAAGAGAGGAGAAAAAAATAGTCCTCACACTACGCTCCTGAACGGGAGTGCAGTGTGAGAACAGACAAAAACCTCAGCATAGAGCACAGTCAACACAGGAACATAACTTGCATAGTAATCCAATTCAGACGAACAGCCATCCGGCCTGCAGCCATTACAGCGCGAACACAAACCCGTTATCAAACTGACGGGATGAAGCGACAAAGGCGTGGGATGGGGGTAGGAAGGTGGATGACAATCTGTATATATGAGCGTATATGTGTGAGTTTGTGTGAGTTCGTATGCCTTGAAATCCGTTGCGCCAGTACTCCAAACCAGTTGTCTCAGTTCGCAGGTTGTGGTGCGACATAGCAATTGCCATGGAAACGACCTTGGCCAGAGCCCAAGCGCCCGACAATAACAAGGTTTTTGATGGGGGAGGGAAGAAAGAGCGTCTCCCTGCAGTATTCACAGGAGAGTTGATACCAGAGCGGCCTTGCCAAGCCGTTCTGTTTTGGGAAGCCGGAAAGAGATAAGATTGTTTTGTCTTTGGGCGAACAGCCATCTTCTGGTTTCACAGCTATTCTCATTGTCCATTCTGATCTCCTTGTCCATCAATTTTCCTTTCCAAAGCCGAGAGCTTAGCCGTGATCGAATCCATATTGCGGTTAATCGTCTCTGTTTCAGAGCCGACCGCTCTGCCAACAGCCTCAATCATGACGGGCAGCCTTGAGAGGTTTTGGATAGCCAATCCCGTCTCCTTAATTTTCCGATAGTTTAGGGCAACACCTAATCCAAACAGCAGAAACCCAGTTATCATGGTTCCGAATAAGAAGATGTCTTCAATGTCCTCCACGGAGAGAGCCGCCAGACACACGACCCGCCATCTCTCCCATGCGTCCATCGTGTAGCCAGCAGCAAACGTCCCAGCAGGACATTCCGGTTCTCCAGATCCCGAACTTCTAGTCGAGAAGATGGTGTCAATTGCGTTAAGAGACCAGTTGATCAGATCCATAATTTCGGTTTTGTAAAATAGTGCAGCGAGAGTCTCTTAAGAAGGACAAGACAATACGAGAGAGCAAGCAGGGAAGATCAGGATAGGGAGGGTAGAAATGCTGCGATACAAAACTTCAGCTCGCGCATCGGTACAGTTGACAGGATTGTCAGTTGCCTAATTGGTTATTGTTGCATTGTCACAAAAATTTATTATTTGCACGTCTTTTTAAGCCTTTCGGTACTCGCGTGCTCCAGAGGCGCTTTTCTGTGCGTTCGCAGTCACATCCAAAGTGCGCGCTTGTTGTGCTTTAGTGGCCAGATACACACAAAATGACGTCAAAATGGTCATCCTGGCGAGTATCCTCATAAGCACTGTCGGTTTTGTCTTAAGTTACTGTAAACAGTTGCGAATGAAAACGCATGTGTATCAGTATTGGATCTGTGAAATGGGTCTTGTGACAGCAGCCTAATAAAGTTGTGCCGTTTGTCATTAATGTTAATCAAACAACAAAAGGGAGAAAATCCCTCACTGCTCTTGACTAAATAATGTTTTGTTGGATAACTTTAATTTAGTTTAATCAATTTAACACACGTTCATATTTTAGAAAATGTAGTTCATATTTGCATCATTGATTTATCTTATCCACCCGTGACCCACCTGCAAATAATCAGAATGTAATTTTGTATTACCTGACCCGCAGATATCATATTGTTTGTGCTTGAGTTTGGAATTTGACATTTCTTCAGGTTTACATTTTATGTGCAAGCTTTGTAACTGTGTGCGCAGTACTGTAATTCGCTTATGTGCTGTGTCATGCGCTTGCGCTGTTTTGTCCCACTTTTGATGCCATATGGTTCTCTTACACAACACAAGGAACCTTTTTTTTGCTGTTATGATGTAAGCATTTCATGAGAGTGCAGAAAAAGAGATGTAATAAGATCAAACAGACTGTAATTTGCTCACAGTGAAGTCTTACAGCATATTTTAAATATTTTATCCTTTTGTTTTCCAAATGTTCCCATTGATTTTCATATTTTTAATGATTCAATTTTAGGCCTGATGAAAGTGAAAGAGGAAAGACCAGATCTGAATGAAGTGGAGAAACATCAGGATCAGAAAGATCATGACGTCAATGAAGAAAAATCAGCAAGTTGCAGCATTCAAACAACAGACGTCAAAAGGCTTTTCCGCTGCTCTCAGTGTGGAAACACTTTCAAACAGAAAGGAAGCCTTAAGAAACACATGAAAATTCATACTGAGGAAAAGTCTTTCCGCTGCTCTCAGTGCGGAAACACTTTCACGTGTAACAAAAACCTTAAGGATCACATGTTAATTCATGCTGGAATAAAGCCTTTTACCTGCTCTCAGTGTGGAAAGAGTTTTACACAGAAAGTACACCTTGAGAATCATTTGGTAACTCATTCTTCAGAAAAGCCCTTCACCTGCTCTCAGTGTGGAAAATCTTTCACACGGAAAGCAAGCCTTGAAAAGCACATGTTAATTCATACTGGGATTAAGTCTTTTACCTGCTCTCAGTGTGGAAAGAGTTTTACCCAGAAAGGACACCTTGAGAATCATCTGCTAACTCACTCTTCAGAAAAGCCTTTCATCTGCTCTCAGTGTGGAAAGTCTTTCACACGTAAAGCAAGCCTTAAGAAACACATGTTAATTCATGCTGGAATAAAGCCTTTCACCTGCTCTCAGTGTGGAAAGAGTTTCATATGTAAAGGAGTCCTGAGGAATCACATGTTAACTCATACTGGGTTAAGGCCTTTCAGCTGCTCTCAGTGTGGAAAGACTTTTACACAGAAAGGACACCTTAAGGTTCACACTGCCAAAACACATTTATGCTCAAACAACATGTAAAAGTGATTTTTGCATCTGATGACTGAAACTTGTGTGCTGTGTAGAGATGGATATTGTTAAGGTTTTAAATGCATTCCTGCTCATACTGATACTACTGATCCACCTGGTATTTTAAGTGTTCTTATTGGTTATTTTTGTCATTTAAAAAGATTAACAAAACAGACATTTTAAAGGCGTGATTGATTGCGATTTCACTTTTTTAGTTGGTGTCTAATGTTGCTGCTTGAGCATAAACAATATCTGCAGAGTTACGATGCTGAAAGTTCAATGCAAACGGAGATAAAATTATTTTAAAATTCTGGCAGTTTAATGCCTACAAAAACAACTGGTAAGGGACTACAAGTTACTTCCCGGGTTTTGTGACATACAAACCCAGATAAACTCCGCCCCCGGGAACACGCAATGAAGGGGGTGAGACCATGCTGCACTGCTTTAGAGAAGAGAGAGTAAACTAGGGGTGCATGTAAAAATCTATTCATTTATGATTCGCAATTCTGTCTTTAACGCTTCTAATGGATTCACAAATTTTCAAATTAATGTTCTAAAGCAGCGGTTCTTACTCGTGTACACTCTGCATCTCTCTCTCGCTCTCGCTCTCATTCAGATTGTCAGATCAGCTCCAACAAACTGTTCCAATTATACACTTATTTTCACACAGCTATGAGAATCGTTATACATGGACGCACGTACAGTTACCGTGCTGTATTAAAGCTTTAATCAGGATAAAACCTTATATTAAAAGCTAACAGAAGTAACACAAATAACAGCATATCTAAAAGTAAGTACCAACAACAAACAAAAAAAAAAAAACATGCCCATAAGAGCCGTGCTTGCACAGGTTCTGCGCAATCCTCTTCACTAATATCCTCTGCGTCTCAATCGGGCTCAAATTGATAAGCAATATAGACGACGGCATTGTTTACAATACAACCGGAGCCATTGAGGTGAGAGGCGGGATGCGCAGTAGAGGCGGTTTAGCTAATCACAACACACTGGGCCACCTAACCAATCAGAGCCTATCATGTATTTCTGAGGGAGGGGCTTCATAAAACCAGGAAATGATCAGTGCGTTTATCAGAGGAGGGACCGAGAGGTGTGGAATAAAGTTAAATTATGTGAAAAATGTGTTTTTTTTTTCAAACAAAGCATGAACACACATTAGACTGCACCCCATAAACACAATCAAGCCTAGAAAAGAAAAAAAGTCAACCACCCCTTTGAAGAAATTAAAAAACAAATACAGAACATTGCTGAAATTTTACAATTTCTCAGTCCCTTTGGCCCATTTTTTTAGGATGTGAACTTTGTTTTTCTCAAAACTAATAAACTATTAAATATGGTAATCTCTTTGAACAGTTAGGTTCTTGTTCACACCAGATTTTAATTCTTATTAATATAAGCAAACTGCAGGGGTTTTAGCACATGTGCAAAAAGATAAGTATGGTCTACAGTTTGCACAACAACTAAATGAATATGGCTTTCTGATTCGCAGACAAATTATATATTTTTTTCTCATCATCATGTCTTCACAAACAAAATGATCCAAAATCTGTCAAACGTACTTGTATGTGTCCAGAAGATACTTGCAGCAATAGTATTTTTTCCCTCTCTCTGTCTGATTGATGTCATTTTGTGGTAATTTTATGTTCACTCTGTCTCTTCATGAAAAAAATGCGTAAAAATAGACACAAATCAGTCATTCTTGAGACATGGGACAAAACATGTCCTGATCTGACACTTATTGTCTTCTCACTACATCTAAAACAGTGTGTCTACAGAGAGGGGTTCAATCATTCATATGCTATAACATGGACGAAAATTTGTTTTTTTAATGATAAAAAGAGCTTGTTTTATCAAAAGCAACACTTAATATCAGTAGTTTTTCAGTGTCACATGCATATTTCATAAGGTTTCAAAGTTGTGTCCCCACTTTGTGTCAACACCGTCAGACTCATTAAACTGTAATAAAATCAGGGAATATTAGGAGCAGCTGTTACTGTGAACGACACCCCTGCCACAGTCCTTCTCTGCAGAGTACATCACTGTCAGACAGGCTCTGGTCAGTTTTATAGTTTCAGAATATTTGAAATCCTAAAGTTAAGATTTCCTGGTCACAACCTTGATATGTCAACACCATCTTTTTTGATGGAAATTATTTGAAATATTTAGATAATTTTATTCTAGCATCAACAGAAAAAAACTAAATGGCTAATACATGAACTCCATTTGTTTTGTGAAAGAAATACCAAATTTGTCACCACCGTCAGATTTTGTGTTCCAATAATATATCAAAATACTTAAATGTGAATCTTAAATAAAAGCTTTATAAAATAACACTCACTGTTTGTTGTGTTTGTTTTAATACAATAATTGATTCAATGTATTTGATAGTTCAAATGACTACAAATTCAGGTTTTCGTAACCACCGTCAGATGTGTCAACTCTGTCAGGTACATATTTTGATTACATTTCATTATGATATTTTATATTTGTTGAGGAATTGTTGGTCACATGTGAAAGTGTAATCTGTCTGCTAACATTAGAATGTTTTTAAATGTTAAGTTACAGTTAAAATGATATTGCACAGTCCAAAGTAAAAAACACATTTTGTTAAAAAAAAAAAAGTTGGGAGGTTGAATCAAAGCGTAGCTCAGTAGCTTAGTACATATAAGATACATAAATGTAGTTTCATTACAATAGTCCAGTCTAGAGGTCATGAATGCATGAACTAGCTTTTCTGCATCAGAAACAGGTAGCATGTTTCGAAGCTTGGCAATGTTTCTAAGATGGAAGAATGCTGTTTTTGTAACATGGGAATATGATTTTCAAAGTACAAGTTGCTGTCTAATATAACACCCAGATTTTTTACTTTAGAGGACGTAACAGTGTATCCGTCTGTTTTTTGGTCCAATAAGTAATATCTCTGTCTTATCTGAATTTAATAGGAGGAAATGATTGGTCATCCAATCTTTTACATTTTTTACACAATCTATTAGCTTAGATAGTTTAGAAGTTTCATCTGATCTTGTTCAGATATATAGTTGAGTATCATCAGCATAACAATGAAAACTAATCCTGTATTTTCTAATAATATTACCAAGGGGCAACATGTATATTGGAAATAGCAGAGGACCTAGGACAGATCCTTGTGGTACTCCATACTTTACTGGTGATAATTGAGATGACTCCCCATTTAAATGAACAAAGTGGTAGCGATCGGACAGATAGGATCTAAACCATCTTAAAGCCTGCCCTTGAATACCAGTATAGTTTTGTAATCGATCTATGAGTATATTATGGTCTATAGTGTCGAACGCAGCACTAAGATCAAGTAATACTAGCAATGAGATGCAGCCTTGATCTGAAGCAAGTAGTAAGTCATTTGTAATTTTAACAAGTGCAGTTTCTGTACTATGGTGAGGCCTGAAACCTGACTGAAATTCTTCATAGAGATAATTTTTTTGCAAGAAGGAGCACAATTGAGCAGACACAACTTTTTCTAAAATTTTAGACATAAACGGAAGATTTGAAATGGGTCTGTAATTTGCCAGTTCACTAGAATCTAGTTGTGGTTTCTTAATAAGAGGCTTAATAACCGCCAACTTGAATGGTTTTGGGACGTGACCTAAAGATAACAATGAGTTAATAATATTGAGAAGCGGTTCTTCTGCTACAGGTAACAGCTCTTTCAGTAGTTTAGTGGGTACAGGATCTTATAAACACGTTGTTGGTTTAGATGCACTGATAAGTTTATTTAGCTCTTCCTGTCCTATAGTTGTAAAGCACTGCAGTTTTTCTTTGGGTGCGATGAATGAAGCTGAAATACTAGACGCAGTAGAATCTACATTTGATATTGTATTTCTGATGTTATCTATTTTATCAGTAAAGAAATTCATAAAGTCATGACTATTAAACTGTGAGGGAATATTTAGATCGGGTGGCGTGTGTTTATTTGTTAGTCTAGCCATTGTGCTAAATAAAAACCTTGGATTGTTTTGGTTATTATCTATGAGTTTGCGGATATGCTCTGCCCTGGCAGCTTTTAGAGCCTGTCTATAGCTGGACATACTGTTTTTCCACGCAATTCTAAAAACTTCCAAGTTAGTTTTTCTCCATTTGCGCTCAAGATTACGAGTTTCTTTCTTGAGAGAATGGGTATAACTGTTGTACCATGGGAGTACGTTTTTCTTTAACCTTTTTCAATTTGAGGGGGGCAACAGCTTCTAATGTATTAGAGAAGATAGTGCCCATGTTGCTAGTCATTTCGTCTAGTTCATGCGTATTTATGGGTACACAGAGCAGTTGAGATAAATCAGGCAGGTTATTTGTGAATCTGTCTTTGGTGGCTGGAACAATAGTTCTGCCCGGACGATAACGCGGAGCCATATAATTAATATCAGTAATACGCAGCATGCATGATACAAGGAAATGATCAGTAACATCATCACTTTCAGGTACGATATCTATATCGGTAAGATCAATTCCATGCGATATAATTCAATCTAGCGTATGATTAAAACGATGAGTGGGCCCGGTGACGTTTTGCTTGACTCCAAAAGAGTTTATTAGGTCAGTAAACGCAAGTCCTAACGCATCATTTGTATTATCAACGTGAATGTTAAAATCTCCGACAATTAGCAGTTTATCAACATTAACTAATAGATCTGAGAGGAAATCTGCAAATTCTTTTAGGAAATCTGTATATGGCCCTGGCGGTCTATACACAGTAGCCAGAGCAAGAGATAGGAGAGATTTCTTTTGGATATCTAACAGTGTAACATTAAGCAGAAGTATTTTGAATGAGTTAAACCTCCTGTATCCTGTTTTCTGAGTAACATTGAGAATCTCACTATATATTGTTGCCACACCGCCGCCACGACCAGTCTGACGGGGCTCATGTTTATAACAGTAGCTTGGTGGAGTAGACTAATTTAGACCAAGATATTCATTTGGTTTAAGCCAGGTTTCAGTCAGGCAGAGTACATCAACATTATTATCTGTGATCATTTCATTTACAATAACTGCTTTGGGTGCGAGTGATCTAATGTTTAAGAGCCCAAGCCTTAAAAATGGTTTTTGTTCATTTATTTTGTGTTTTTCTGGTTTAATCACGATCAGATTTTTTCTAGATCCTGCATTAAATTTATATTTTGACCTCGCTATTCGGGGAACAGACACAGTCTGTATAGATTGGACAACGCAAGTACTTCTATCATTTAAGTGGGTAGAACAAAAGTCGTCATAGCAGTTATTTGAGAATTGGCTTACTACTCAGATGGAGCGTAGCGTCCTGGAGATGTTGTCCGACAGGAGTTCCGCTCCGACTCTGCTGGGGTGCAGGCCATCAGCACGGAAAAGCCTAGGACGCTCCCAGAAAAGATTCCAATTATTAACAAAGAGCAGTTTCTGTTCTTTACACCATGACAATAACCATTCGTTTAAAGCAAACAGTCTACTGAACCTTTCGTGTCCTCGTCGATACGTGGGAAGAGGTCCTGACGCGATGATAAAAAGTAAAGTCGTGACGTATTGTCAAGTGACCCATACTCGAAATTGGTGCTCTGCGTTTAACCCATCCAAGTGCACACACACAGCAGTGAGTAGTGAACAAATGCACACACACACACACACACCGTGAACACACACCCGGAGCAGTGGGCAGCCATGCTGCGGCGCCCGGGGAGCAGTTGGGGGTTCGGTGCCTTGCTCAAGGGCACCTCAGTCGTGGTATTGAGGGTGGAGAGAGCGCTGGACATTCCCTCCCCCCACCTACAATTCCTGCCGGCCGGGGGCTCGAACTCGCAACCTTTAGATTACGAGTCCGACTCTCTAACCATTAGGCCACGACTTCCCCCATAAAGTAGCAGTGGTTGGGACAAATTTTACATATCAATTCTGCTTAAAAAGATGTGATCTAATCCTGTTTACATGAAATGAGCTGCTCCTGAGCAGGTTTAGGTTAAGGACCTGTTGCTATGACAGCAAGTCTAGGATGAGCTTTATTTACACTGCTAATTGGGCAGTGTGCGCATGCCAATAAATAAAAAACAATTCAGTTTTGAAGCTTGTGACATAAATGCGCACATAAACTCGATCACTTTATTTAGCGTTCATGTAAACACTACAATCAGATTCATCAATCGAAATGAATTCAGTCCGAATTAACCAAAAATTCCAATAGGGTCTAGCTGCAGACTTGCACTTGCACTCAAAGACACTTGCGCTTCCGCGAGGGATGTCACTTGCACTCTTTTTATTTTTGTTTTGTTCTATTTATTAATAATTTTTAGTTTGAATCATTCAACATTTTACAACAGTAGCTAGGTGGTGAAGACAAGAAAAAATAAACTAAATTTACAATGTCACTTGCAATCGCTGCTTGCACTTTCTGCTACCTGCGACTTCACTTGCATTCGAAACGAATCGTGTGTGTTGCCAATGGAGACAAGACGCTGTGGTGGTTAAACGATTAAAACTAATTTAGTACAACAACGAACAGGGTCCTGCAAGTCATCTGTAGGAGAAAAAGAAAAGACCCACAAATCCGTGGCTACAGAACAGCAGAATATGAACGCAGTTCAAAATTGTGCATGTAAATATATCACAACTTGATTTTGCATTAGTAATATGCATTGCTAAGAACTTCATTTGGGCAATTTTAAAGGCAACTTTCTCTATATACATATATACAGATTCCAGATTTTCAAATAGCCGTATCTTGGCCAAATATTATCCAATTGTAACCATATCCATTTTCCATATATTAATGGAAAGCTTATTTATTCAGCTTTAAGATGATGGATACATCTCAATTTAAAAAAATAAATAAAAATTGACCTTTATGACTGGTTTTATGATCCAGGGTCACATATAAGATTTTACTCCAGTGTGAATCCTCTCATGTGTTTTCAGGTGCTCTGACTGACTGAATCTCTTGTCACAGTGTGAACACTTGTAAGGTTTTTCTCCAGTTTGAATCCTCTGGTGCTGTTTTAAACTGCTTACTGAAGTAAAAGTTTTTTACTAAAAAAATTTTCTCTCAAAATATGAAATATATTAAAGCTCTCTGAACAATTAGTTTCTTGTTATGTTTACATGTAACACAGTGCTCCACAAATAAACGTACCTTATGAATTCAGATGTGCGTATTCTTTTTCTGTGCACTATAATACAGATTTTTCCCAGTAAACCTTTAATGATTCTGTGGTATAGTGCAGGGGTTTCCAAACTTTTGCATTCCACGACCCACCTAGACAAGTATAATCTATTTCAAGACCCACCAAAATATTTGAGATAAAAAAAACAATTGACATTACTATAAGCTTAAAACCTTGTCCATAAAACCTCAAAACGTGCTCACTCCGGTGCGGCGATGAACTGTAATCCACGCTGCGAGTGTTGTTAAACTCGTCGTGGGGTTCAGTGCAGAAAATACCTTCACAACCCAACACTTTTTTTTTTTTTTTTTTAGAAAAGCATAAGAAGCAAAGCAGAATTATCTCAACTTTGAAATTGTAAAAATAATAAACCAATGTGTCTCATTTTAAATAAGCATTAAAAATCGAGATGACAAATTTACTTCACCCAGAAATTTACTTTTGCAATGGTTAAACAAATGTTCAGCTATATCTTCAAAATATTTTTTAACTTTGGCACATTTTTTTCTCTATATAGTGATGATATGGCAAGGAAAATAGGACATTTGGTAAATTCTGTTATGCTAGCATGTGGAAATGTTTGTATAGTGTTACAATTAACCCAGCATTTGTGCCCTGCAATAATGGGGCACAGGGATGTCCGTCAATCATTGTCCTAATTTATATACAGGTGCATCTCAAAAAATTAGAATATAGTGAAAAGGTAAATTATTTTCTAGTAATTTATTTCAAAAAGTTAAACTTTCATATATTTTACATTCATTACATCTAAAGTAAAACATTTCAAAAGTTGTTTTGTTTTAATTGAAGCCTTGAGACGAAGAACCATACAAGTCCATATTTTCAAATTTTGAGTAATAAGATTTTTTTCATTTGGATTGTGAACATTATATTATATATTTTTATTTTACTTGAAAATAGACAACAAAAGCTTCTCAATTCTAAGGAGATAAAAATTTTCAGTGTCAGTATTAAAAATCAAAAGTTATTGTGATTTATATTTCTGAAATGTGGAAGAACGGTATATGTCCAGTTAGTGTGGAATAACAGTATAACTCCAGTTCATCATATCACTTTAAACCACTAAAGATCTGATTCCTTTATCTTAGTTTTAATACAGTAACAGAAACTTCAGGTTAATATTAAGCATTTCTTTCAAGTTTATTATTTTAAAAACAGAAAATACAGTATGAACAATGGACAATACATAGACCTTCTTACAGTACAGGCAATAACAATGAATTATTAACAAAAAACAATATATATATATATATATATATAAATAAATAAATAAGAGGACAGTTTTCCGTTGTTTATCATGATGGGAATAGTCTCTGAACTTTGATCACTTCTTGTATGTTTAGATAGCTCCAATAGTGCACCTTGTCGTTTATTTAGAAAAGCTGGCGCAGCGCACCTGTGTATACTACTTTAAACTGTTCTCGCGCTCCGCCATCTCACGATATAAATAAATATATAAACAAATAAACTCTGCTTGCCGTACTTTACACAGGACTGGTGGGAAATATGAATGAATACAGCTTTATTATATATGGTATGTGGTTTATTTTGATAGGTTAACTGTTTATGCGGTGTTTAGCGCTCCTCAGCGCGTTCAGAGAGAGAGAGCGATCACATCACATATACGGTTCTTCCACTCACCTCTTTCGGTGGATTTTTCCCTGGTTTTTGTTCTCCTCTTCAAGTCAAATATGGTTTTCCAGCATCCCTCAAAGCCTTCCTTACTCTGTCCTTCCATTTGGTCATGTCGGCTCTCTTTTTTTTGCCGAGGTTTTCCCTTTTAATGTCCGAAGCGGACATGACAGCAAGCGGCATCTCCATTCTTCTTTGTGGACAAAAACGTTTTTTCCGCGTGATGCTATTTTAACGTTTAAAATGCGGACTCTTGGTCACGCAAAAATATCCCCAAACTGTTTCTGTATACAAAGTTCACACATACAATTAATGTCACATGGTTATCTCATTTTTTGTTTTTTTGGACTTATACGGTTGTTCGTCGCACACACTCAATTAATGATTAGCGCTTACAGCTAATGAAAGTCAAAAAATCAGTATTTCAAATTTACGTTTGAGTTTCAATAAATGACCATCCCTACAGTATAAATTCCGGGTATCTCTTGTTCTTTGAAACCACAATAATGGAGAAGACTGCTGACTTGGCAATGATCCAGAAGACAATCACTGATACCCTCCACAAAGAGGGTAAGTCACAGAGGGTCATTACTGAAAGGTGTGGCTGTTTACAGAGTGCTGTATCAAAGCATATTAAATGCAAAGTTGACTGGAAGGAAGAATTTGGGTAGGAAAAGGTGCACATGCAACAGGGATGACTGCAAGCTTGAGAATACTGTCAAGCAAAGCTGATTCAAACACTTGGGAGAGCTTCACAAGGAGTGGACTGAAGCTGGAGTCAGTGCATCAAGAGTCTCCACGCTCAGACGTCTTCAGGAAAAGGGCTACCAAGCCACTTCTGAAACAGAAACAACGTCAGAAGCATCTTACCTGGGCTGTGGAGAAAAAGATCTGGACTGTTGCTCAGTGGTCCCAAGTCCTCTTTTCAGATAAAAGTAAATTTCTGAAGTCAGTGATGATTTGGGGTGTCGTCAGCCGTCTACCAGGAGATTTTGTAGCACTTTATGCTTCCATCTGCTGACAAGCTTTATGGAGATGCTGATTTCCTTTTCCAGCAGGGCTTTTGTACCTGCACACAGTGCCAAAACCACTTCCAAGTGTTTTGCTGACCATGATATTACTGTGCTTGATTGGCCAGACAACATGCCTGACCTGAATCTGGAATCTATGGGATATTTTCAAGAGAAAGATGAGAAACAGTCAATCGGCTCAATAGTGCCTCAGCAGTGCCACGGGCTGATTGCTTCCATGCCACACCTCACTGATGCTGGAATTTGTGCTAAAGGAGCCCTGACCAAGTATTGAGTGCATAAATAAACATACTTCAAATAACTTGAACTTTTCTGTTTTGCAAATCCATTTTTGATTGATCTTAGGAAATATTCTAATATTTTGACATACTGATTTTTGACTTTCATGAGCTCTAAGCTCCAATCATCAAAATTAAAACAAAAAAACGTTTGAAGTGTTTTACTTTACATTAGGGGTGTAACGGTTCACAAAATTCACGGTTCGGTTCGATACAACACAGTGGTGTCACAGTTCTGTACGTTTTCGATACGGGGGCGGGGCAATTGGTTACGTCGCAATGTTGGAAATGTTTCTGTTTTAAAAGAAGGTGAGCCAATGGATATCACACAAGCACGCGTTTGCACCAGGTTTGCGGGGCAAATTAATTGTACTTTTAATTTAATAATAAAAGTAACTTCATAATAATAATAATAATAGGCCTAATAAAAATAAGAATGTAACAGGCCTACAGTAATTGGAAATGCCAAATCCTCTTAATATTGCCAATAATTGATGTTTTTGACAATATCTCTGGCTATCATCGATACAAGATTATCTCTTTCGACGCACCCCAGCAAGGGGAGGTTATCGCAGGGTAGACAGCACATTGCCTGTTACGTCGTTTGGGCTGCGTTGTTGAGCTCAGTAGCACTGATATTTCACACACTTTAAGCTTTTATTTTCCAAACGTATTGGGATTAGTCCAACGAATCGTTCGGTTTGTAATCCATACCGAACCGAAAGCCTCGTACCGAACGGTTCAATACGAATACGCATATTGTTACACCCCTACTTTACATGTAATGAATCTAAAATATATGAAAGTTTCACTTTCTGAAATAAGTTGCAAGAAAAAATGAACTTTCACCATATTCTAATTTTTTGAGATGCACCTGTAATTTGCAGTTTCATCACGCAGAAGCCAAGTGCTATTGATAAGATTGCCGCCTCAGCCTCTATATAATATATATACACTGAACAAAATTATAAACGTAACACTTTTGTTTTTGTCCCCATTTTTCATGAGCTGAACTCAAAGATCTAAGACTTTTTCTATGTACACAAAAGGCCTATTTCTCTCAAATATTGTTCACACATCTGTCTAAATCTGTGTTAGTGAGCACTTCTCCTTTGCCGAGATAATCCATCCACCTCACAGGTGTGGCATATCAGCATGCTTATTAGACAGCATGATTATTGCACAGGTGTGCCTTAGGCTGGCCACAATAAAAGGCCACTCTAAAATGTGCAGTTATACTGTATTGGGAGGGGGGGGTCCGAAAACCAGTCAGTATCTGGTGTGACCACCATTTTCCTCACGCAGTGCAACACATCTCCTTCGCATAGAGTTGATCAGGTTGTCCACTCCTCTTCGATGGCTGGAGTTGCTGGAGATTAGCAGGAACTGGAACACGCTGTCGTATACGCCGATCCAGAGCATCCCAAACATGCTCCATGGGTGAAATGTCTGGTGAGTATGCTGGCCATGCAAGAGCTGGGATGTTTTCAGCTTCCAGGAATTGTGTACAGATCCTTGCAACATGGGGCCGTGCATTATCATGCTGCAACATGAGGTGATGGTAGTGGATGAATGGCACGACAATGGGCCTCAGGATATCGTCACGGTATATCTGTGCATTCAAAATGCCATCAATAAAATGCACCTGTGTTCATTGTCCATAACATACGCCTGCCCATACCATAACCCCACCGCCACAATGGGCCACTCGATCCACAACGTTGACATCAGCAAACCACTCACCCACACAACACCATACACGCTGTCTGTCATCTGCCCTGTACAGTGAAAACCGGGATTCATCCATGAAGAGAACACCTCTCCAAAGAGCTAGACGCCATCGAATGTGAGCATTTGCCCACTCAAGTCGGTTACGACGACAAACTGCAGTCAGGTCGAGACCCTGATGAGGATGACGAGCATGCAGATTAGCTTCCCTGAGACGGTTTCTGACAGTTTGTGCAGAAATTCTTTGGTTGTGCAAACCGATTGTTGCAACAGTTGTCCAGGTGGCTGGTCTCAGACGATCTTGGAGGTGAAGATGCTGGATGTGGAGGTCCTGGGCTGGTGTGGTTACACGTGGTCTGCGGTTGGATGTACTGCCAAATTCTCTGAAACGCCTTTGGAGACGGCTTATGGTAGAGAAATGAACATTCAATTCACGGGCAACAGCTCTGGTGGACATTCCTGCAGTCAGCATGCCAATTGCACGCTCCCTTAAAACTTACCAGGCAACGTTTTTCCAATTTTCTATTGTCCAATTTTGGTGAGCCTGTGCAAATTGTAGCCTCAGTTTTCTATTCTTAGCTGACAGCAGTGGCACCCGGTGTGGTGGTCTGCTGCTGTAGCCCATCTGCTTCAGGGTTCGATGTGTTGTGTGTTCAGAGATTGTATTCCACATACCTTCATTGTAACGAGTGGTTATTTGAGTTACTGTTGCCTTTCTATCATCTCTAACCAGTCTGCCTATTCTCCTCTGACATCAACAAGGCATTTTTATCCACACAACTGCTGCTCACTGGATATTTTCTCTTTTTCTGACCATTCTCTGTAAACCCTAGAGATGGTTGTGCGTGAAAATCCCAGTAGATCAGCAGTTTTTGAAATACTCAGACAAGCCCGTCTGGCACCAACAACCATTCCATGTTCAAAGTCACTTAAATCCCCTTTCTTCCCCATTCTGATGCTCGGTTTGAACTTCAGCAAGTCGTCTTCACCACATCTAGATGCCTAAATGCATTGAGTTGCTGCCATGTGATTGGCTGAATAGCAATTTGTGTTACCAAGCAATTGAACAGGTGTACCTAATAAAGTGCCCGATGAGTATGTATGTATGTGTGTGTGTGTGTGTATTTATTTATTTATATATATATATATATATATATATATATATATATGCATAGTTTTTACAAATATTATTCTTTTAACACTTTTGGTTATTCTGTTCACTAACCAACTAATCTGATCGATAAGCTCGGTGCGCCCTGTCTGAGACCGAAGGAATGGAGAGTTGGTTGAGCGATTTACGACTAAAACCCCCCTTCTAGCGTTTTACACAAATAACGAGAAATGCTCCAGGGCGCACAAATGGAAATATTTCATCTGACATATCATTTATAAAAAATCATCAAAATGACCAAAATTGTGTATAACAATTATCTACTTCACTCTGTTATCAGGGTTCCTTTTTTTATGTCCACATCTCTTTGCTTTTTTATGAGTTACTAAAACAGTACCATTTTTACTTTTATTTCAGAGTTGATTGAAGTAAACAAGGAGGATGAAGAATTGAGTGAAGTTGAGGAGAAAAATGTCAAAGGTGGAGAAAAACCTTTGAGTTGGTCTCAAACAAAACAGAAAGATTTAAAGAAAAAAAGAGCCAATAAATCATTCACCTGCACTCAGTGTGGAAAGATTTTGACAGAAAAATATGGTCGATGTTCACATGAGAGTTCATACTGGAGAGAAACCATTCACATGTGAGCAGTGCGGGAAGAATTTCACACAATCATCAAGCTTTAAGAAACACATGAATATTCACACTAGAGAGAAACTGCACACGTGATCAATGCGGCAAAACATTTTTGAGGGCTTCATGCATGAAGAAACACCTGACAGTTCATACAACAGAGAAGCCACATTCATTTAATTTGTGTGGAAAGAGTTTTTCACTTCTACAACACTTGAAAGTACATCAGAAAATACATACTGATGTGAGAGAGTACGTGTGCTTTGAGTGTGAAAATACTTTTATTTCAGCTGAACATTTGAAACTGCACCAGAGGATCCACACTGGAGAGAAACCTTACAAGTGTTTACACTGTGACAAGAGATTCAGTGATTCAGCAAATCTGAAAATACATGAGAGGATCCACACTGGAGAGAATTCACGAGTACACACTTACATATAATTTGAAGGGGTTATAATGCGTATTTGGCGTGCTGTCCGGGGGGAGGGCTCTGAGCTCGGAGTTCGGCCCGAACCCAGAGTACTCCCCCCCTATGTAAGTGCTTAGGACTAGAAGCGTGGAGAAGGGGTGGTGGAGGGATGCTGCAAACTGTCAATGGAATGAGGTGAGACTGCTGAGTGTATATATACCTCTTACCATTGATTGCTGAGTGCTCTCCACTTGTGTTAATTATCTGAACGAGCTCCTCCTGAACTTTGTTAATAAAACATCATTTCACAAGTTCACACTTACATATAATTTGAAGGGGTAAGTTTAATGCGTATTTGGCGTGCTGTCCGGGGGGAGGGCTCCGAGCTCGGAGTTCGGCCCGAACCCAGAGTACTCCCCCCAAAAGGCTAAACAGCAGAGGACAGCCACCGAACAAAAACCCCCCCCAAATGAGTGCCGAGTTTGGCGGGCTGGTATCTCGAGAAAGGGTCTGGATGTTTGCCCAGGGGGGCCCATGATGGTGGCTCACTGTGCCTGGACTGACGGGCCCTGCTGGCCTGCAACGGGGAGCAGTTGTAATTTGGAGCGACCGTTCGGGAGAGTTTGCGCCTTCTTTCTCCGCTGTGAGACCAATGCTCGCTGGACAGAAAGAGGAAACAGGAAAGAGTAAAATGAGAGCTTGACCGGGAGATTTTCTCACACTGCGTCCGCTGTGAGACCAAATGCTTGCTGGACGAAAGAGAAAACGTAACTGCTCTACCGGGAAAGTTCTCACTACGTCCACTGTGAGACCAAATGCTCATTGGACAGTAAGAGAAAACAGGAAAGAGGAAAATGAGAGCTTGACCGGGAGATTTCTCACACTGCGTCCACTGTGAGACCAAATGCTCGCTGGACGAAAGAGAAAATGTAACTGCTCTACCGAGAAAGTTCTCACTACGTCAACTGTGAGACCAAATGCTCGCTGGACAGAAAGAGGAAACAGGGAATAGGAAAAAATGGGAGCTTGACCGGGAGATTTTCTCACACTGCGTCCGCTGTGAGACCAAATGCTCGCTGGACGAAAGAGAAAACGTAACTGCTCTACCGGGAAAGTTCTCACTACGTCCACTGTGAGACCAAATGCTCGCTGGACAGAAAGAGGAAACAGGGAATAGGAAAAAATGGGAGCTTGACCGGGAGATTTTCTCACACTGCGTCCGCTGTGAGACCAAATGCTCGCTGGACGAAAGAGAAAACGTAACTGCTCTACCGGGAAAGTTCTCACTGCGTCCGCTGTGAGACCAAATGCTCGCTGGACAAAAGAGAAAACGTAACTGCTCTACCGGGAAAGTTCTCACTGCGTCCGCTGTGAGACCAAATGTTCGCTGGACAGAAAGTAAACAAAATTACTTTCACGATATTCAAATTTTTTGAGATGTGTAAGGAATAATTGACAAAGGTCCGTTGAATTATTAGAAAAATAATGCACACCTGAGGTGGTGATGCGGCCATGACATGAAGCAGAGTTACAATTCAATTCAAGTTCATTTGTATAGCGCTTTTCATAATACAAATCGTTGCAAAGCAACTTTACAGGTGTAACGGGGTGAACAAGACATGAGACGTGCAGATCCAAGTGCAAGCTTTTATTTATAAACAGTCAATAAACAGGCAGGGTCAAACAACGGAACACAGGTATGGTTCGGGCAAGACACAGAGCAATCCTAGGGCTAGCGAGAGTCGACGATCTACGAACAATATCCAAAAGGGCAAGGCAGAGAGATAATCCAGGTATACGAGCAGTAGTCCAAGAGAGGTGAAAACAGAGTCCAAACGGCCAGCCAAAGGGTAAATCCAGGAAACACAGGCAAGAATCAAAACACTAGAAAAACACACAAGGCAAGACTATGACAACAAAGTGGGTTCCGTATCGCAGCTAAAACTAGGAGAGTTATAAATGCAGAACAATACTGGAACTAAACACAAAAACACAGAATGGCTCGGTAAGGCAGCTAACACTAGGGGAGTGCTATACGCAGAACAATACTCGGCAGAGAGGAAGAGGAAGTCCATGGTTTATGTAGGGTGTGTGATCAGTGCAATGGATGATGGGATTTGTAGTCTGAGGTGGCGTGCAACAGTTAGTGTGGTGCAAGAGTCCATGTGGTGAGGAGTGACCTCTGGTGGTGAGTTAACGGAAGTTCATAGACCAGATTCATGACATAGACCCCCCCAAGGAGCGGCTTCCAGGCGCTCCTATACAATCCAGGAGGGCGGTGGAGCGGAGGTGGAACAGGGGGAGGGACGGAGGGCCAGGTCCACGTGGAAGTGGAGTAGCCGGGGACCGAGGCAGAGTCGCTACAGCAGGAAGCCAGGACGGATTCAACGGGACTGGAGCCCACCAGGGCAGAGCAGGAGGAGCAGAAGACCACCAGACCGGAGCAGAAGACCACCATGGCAGAGCAGATGACCACCAGACCTGAGCAGACGAAGCAGAAGACCACCACGGTGGAGCAGATGACCACCAGAGCCAGACAGCAGACCTCCACGGCGGAGCAGACAGAGCAGGATCCCACCAGTGCAGAGCAGACAGGGCAGGAGAGCACCACGACGGATCAGGAGAACGCCACGACGGATCAGGAAACCACAGCAGAGATTGGAGCCTAGGGAAAACTGAGACACACGAGACAGACATAGCATTTTCAGTCTCAAGGACCGAGGTAGGGAGTTCATAACCAGGTTCGTAGACTGTAACTGGTCTGACATAGTTCAAAATCTGGTGCACCAACAGAAACTGACTCAGACAATTTAGTGACAGAATCTGCCAAAACAAACAATTCAAAAACAGACTCATTGAATGAAACTGGACTGATAGACGTCTCAGTGACTGAACCTGGACTAGCAGTATACATTAGATAACACTAGACAAATGAACAATTCAAAATCAGCCACCAAGGCTGATTCAGCACAGGACGAGAGTTCAGAGATGGCCTCCTCGGCCGGTTCAGAACAGGACAAACATTCATAAGTGGCCTCTGTAGCCACGACAAGACAGGACGAGAATTCACAGATGGCCTCCATAGCCGTGACAGGGCAGGACGAGGATTCACAGACGCCTCCACAGCCGTGACAGGGCAGGATGCGGATTCACAGACGGCCTCCATAGCTGTAATGGGGCAGGACGAGGATTCATAGGAGGGTACCACTTACACCTCTGGAGGTTCTACAGTAGCAACATAAGGAAACAGCTAGAGTTCAGTAACAGGACAGGTACAGTGCTCATCAACGGCTCCTTTGACCGTGACATGACAGGCTTAGAGTACATTGCTGGGCGCTACCACCATCCAATGAGCTGAAGTGAGCACCGCCACTTCAGGAGGTTCTGCAGCATTCTGGTGTACACAGCCCAAACGCAACATAAAGCGATCCCCATCATGGGAAGCGCTTCGGATAGGGAAATTAGTGCAGGAACAGGAGGGTTGAAGTGAGCTGGTTTGGGAATACCAGCTGCACGTGCAGACACCAGTGGTCATCCCTCACACTGCATACCAGATTAAGATACTGAAGGACTGACCTTGAATATCTGGGTGTGACAGACAGGACATGACAAGACTCTGGCTGCTCAGCTGTGACATGACGTGGTTCTGGCAGATCAGCGGAGACGTGGTGAGACTGGCAGATCAGCGGAGACGTGGTGAGACTCTGGCAGATCTTCTGTGACTTGGTTGGACTCATGAATGGCAGCTGTGACATGACGGAGTGTCGTTGTGGCCATCATCTTGTGAACAGGTTCCGCTGTCGTCGCCATTATGCGAGTGTGCTCGGGTACGGCCACCATTTCACGAGCTGGTTTAATCACCAGAGTTGCGGTCAATAAACTCGAATGTCCCAGAGCTGGCGATTGACTAAACACCACGGCCACCATTATCGGCACGGATGCAATGGCACATTCCTCCTCCGCGACACCCACGGCGAATGAGGAACTGACTGATAACAGAGCATAGTCCAGAAACTGACTGAGTGACGAACGCGGACCCTTAGACTTAAGAGGTGGGTTTATGCCATTGCAGAAAATCTCTATGAAAAAAATGTCCGGTAATTCTGAATAGTCAGCAATGGCTAAACTCTCGAATATGGTTCTCCAGTGATCGTGGACCTTGTTTAAGGGCAAATAATATTTTAGTTGTGTCCATACCTGGCCAATGTCCACCTGAAAAGCTGCTGGATCCTAGTGTGGCCGAGTATTCTGTAACGGGGCGAACAAGATGTGAGACGTGTGGATCCAAGTGCAAGCTTTTATTTATAAACATAGTCAATAAACAGGCAAGGTCAAACAACGGCAAACAGGTATGGTACGGGCAAGACACAGAGCAATCTTAGGGCTAGCGAGAGTCGACAATCTGCAAACAATATCCAACAGGGCAAGGCAAAGGTTAAATCCAGGAAACACAGGCAAGAATCAAAACACTAGAAAAACACACAAGGCAAGACTATGACGACAAAGTGGGTTCCGTATCGCAGCTAAAACTAGGAAAGTTATAAATGCAGAATAATACTGGAACTAAACAGAAAAACACAGAATGTTTAGCGCAAACAACAATTAGCGTGTATGTTTCCATGTGTGTAAACTGTGTGTGGTTTCGAAAGTCCTGAAATGTTTCCAGATAAGTCTGCCATATGCATCAAACCAATGTTCCGCCATACCCCAGCCTAATCCTGCCCAGATCATGTGTATAAATAAGTCACAATACACAATTGTTTATATTAGAACAAAAGTATTAGCATTTGAACACTTTCTAACATTGAAATTAAACTTACTGAAATGTAGCTTCTGATAAATTTTATACAGAAATTATTACTCACTGATTACTTATAAGACTATTGAGTGCTTGGTCTGACAGAAAGTACTTGAACAAAAACCTGAAAAATGTTGAGATGTGTAAACCATGGTGTAAACCACTTATGGCATTATTTAATTAATAATCACGTTCAACTCGAGCAGCGGTCTAAAAATGTTTATTTAATCAGCAAACGGACATCAGTTTACTTCAAGATTGAACAATGAGGCATAGTTGAGTTATGTACATTAACAACGATTCGGAACAAATTTAATGTAATTTAATCGAAATCTATGTGAATGTGGTGCGGTAAAATGTTATATACATATATAGATTATTAATTTAACCAACCCTTTAAATCATTAAATGCTTCAAAATGTAGACCGTTAATTAAATCATTGTTGAAACATTTGCAGTTACAAATAAAAACAATATAACACCTTAATTGCATAAACAGAGAATACTTGTGAATTAAGGTGTGTGCATACAAAGTATAAAATTATATTCAGATACTGCACATATAAAAATGCTGACTCGTTATGTTTTCTCATTGAAATAATGATTTACTCTTAATTCAATAGAATGGATGGGAACACTAGGGAATAGCAATGTGGCAGCACGGTGGCTTCACTTTTATAACATCATGAGCAATCCAGTTCTCTATTATAGATCAGTGATGTTAACTCATAATAATGTATGACTACGGTCACATGGACTTAACGGCCATAAAGTCCTCAAGACATCATATTTTCTCTAAAATTTTCATAATCCTCGGAAGTCAAACTCAATCAAAAATAAAATTAGATTAATCACACAGCCCTAAAGTACAAGAGAGCTCTCACTTCTGGATTGCAAAATATGGACAATGCCTTGGTGAAAAATGTCTTAATTTTATCGCATGGAGAAATGGTTGGCAATATACAGTTAGCTTGATATGTATATACCAATGATAAATTGTAAATGTATTTCCTTAATTTCTCCAGCACCAAAAGCAGAACAGCTAACATTAGAGCTTATCTTTCATAATTTAGCCACACTTACAAGAGAAGAGAATAAGGATCAATTACAAAGCTACATGACAGTATATCTTGCATTTGATTTACTAAATACATTATAAGTGGAAGAATAACTCAGTCATTTTAAAAACAACAATAAAGAACACATTAAAATTAAAGCTCAAGTGTTAGTCACTTCATCAGCTTCCTGAACAAGAACAGTTTGGAAAAAGCTTCTACATTCCCTCATGAAAGAAAACTGAACATTATATGAAACACATAAGTCGTCATAATATCAATTTATATTTTGAAGCAAAATGATATACAATAATAAAATGTTTTGACATTGTTCTTTGGGGAGGAACTCCATGTCCATGAACTTCATGACGATCTGAATCTCACAGTTGAATCTGCTGGTTTTGAAGATTACGATGAACTTTATTCACTGTGAAAATGTTAGATAAAGTTTCTTTGTCATGTCGCTTGTAATGTCTGATTTGGACAGATTTATCCATATGATATTTTAATGCATTATTGTGTTGCATTTGTTGAGGATGCAGCATCAGATCTGAAAGAGCGGGATCTGAAGATGATCTATTTACTGTGATTGTTCTTTGTATGACTCTGCAGGGAAGATAATTGATTGAAACGCTTCTCACATGCAGTGATATGGTTTCTCTCCAGTGTGGATCCTCTGGTGTCTTTTCAGATGTATTGACTGAATGAACTTCTTGTCACAGTGTGAACACTTATAAGGTTTTTCTCCAGTGTGAATCCTCTGATGCTGTTTTAAACTGCTTATTGAAGTAAAAGTCTTTTCACACTCAAAGCATGTGTACTCTCTCATAACAGTATGCAATTTCTGATGTGCTTTTAAACTTTGTAGTAATGAATAACTCTTTCCACACAAATGACATGAATGTGGCTTCTCCTTTGTATGAACTGCCAGGTGTTTCTTCAGGTATGAAGCCCACAAAAATGTTTTTCCACATTGATCACATGTGTGAATCTTCTCTCTAGTGTGGACGTTCATGTGTATCTTAAGGTTTGCTGAGTGGGTGAAACACTTCCCACAATGCTCACAAGTGAACTGTTTCTCTCCAGTATGAACTCTCATGTGCGTCGTAAGATTTACATTTTGTGTGAAACTCTTCCCGCACTGATCGCATGTGTATGGTTTCTCTCCAGTGTGGATCCTCTCATGTTTTTTCAGGTATCCAGACCAACTGAATCTTTTGTCACAGTGTGAACACTTGTACGGTTTCTCTCCAGTGTGAATCCTCTCGTGTGTTTTCAGGTATCCAGACCAACTGAATCTTTTGTCACAGTGTGAACACTTGTATGGTTTCTCTCCAGTGTGAATCCTCTCATGTGCTTTCAGGTCTCGAGACTTACTGAATCTTTTGTCACAGTGTGAACACTTATGAGGTTTCTCTCCAGTGTGGATCCTCTCATGTTTTTCCAGTTGTCCTGATGAACTGAATCTCTTGTCACAGTGTGAACACTTGTATGTTTTTTCTCTAGTGTGGATGTTCATGTGTACCTTAAGGTTTGCTGATTGTGTGAAACTCCTCCCACATTGACCACATGTGTACGGTTTCTCTCCTGAATGAATTCTCATGTGACGGTCAAAACTTGTTTTGTGTGTGAAACTCTTTCCACACTGAGTGCAGGTAAAAGATTTCTTGGCTCTCCTTTTCTTTATATCTTTCTGTTTGGTTTGAGAGCAACTCAAATGTTTTTCTCTAGTTTTGACATGATTTTTCTCCTCAATTTCACTTGATTCTTCATTCTCCTCATTTTCTTCTATAAACTCTATAAAAAAAAAAAAAAAGCAGAAACAGTTAATTTGTCAGTAACTTGAAGAACAAACAAATAATAATAAAAATAATACACACAAATGTGAAAGGACATAAAAGTAGACCCTGGTCTAACAGTTTAAAGAATTTATAAACAAATTTGTGTTCCTTTTGATGCAGTTTTAAAAGTTATACATCCCTGAAACTTTTCATAAATCATTTTTAAAATATTATAGACACAAGTCCCATGTTTCTATAGGGAGAAATATATATAAAAAAAAAATATAGCTGCAAGCAGCAATTACGGGGCCAAGCACTCCAGTGGCAAAATGAGAAGCTAAGCATAGCATGGAGCATCAGACCAAATGCAACAACGAGTACTAAAAGCAATTTTAGGATAATTTCAATTGAAATGGCTGAAAAAAATCATAAATAAAACCTCTGTAAACAGTCACCTACATTTCACTGCTGGTTATACTCTGTATAATTACTTTTACTTTACTTACTTTTGTCATTTAGCAGACGCGTTTGTCCAAAGCGACTTACAAATAAGAAAAAGTAACTAAAACTAAAAGTTACAACTCTATAAATACTATATACCCACATATTTAAGAAAACAAGGAAATTAAATACAATTGACACATGCATATAACAACATTTCCATAATAAACATATAAATGAAAAAAACTAAAATAAAAAGCGATACTTCTATCCCTTGCCGGTGTCCCTGCCCGGTGGAGTCGCACGGTAGAGTTGATGGTCTCTTTACTCTTTACTTTTGTTATTTAGCAGTCGCTTTTGTCCAAAGCGACTTACAAATAAGAAAAAGTAACTAAAACTAAAAGTTACAACTCTATAAATACTATATACATAAATTGTGTACGTGACAAATAAAGATCTTAAATCTTGATTAAATGGCTGATCACTTTTGACCAACAGGTGGCGCTACAATCAAATCATTTTGGTGTGTTCTGTGTGAGGTGACAATGGCAAACACAAAGCTTGTCTTTGTCAAAGCTTTGCAAAGATATATCCTCTGAGTCATTTTGGCACCATGCCTAAAATCTGAAGTGGCGCTGTATGAAAACGGTTTTGTCTATCGACACAAAATCCATAACTTTTTGTCAGCACGGTCTGAAGATGATCTCATTCAATTTTGGTGAAAATCAGACAAACGGTTGAGGAGGAGTTTGAAAAAATTAGGTTTTCAAAATAAATCAAAATGACAGACAGAAAGTTTGGCTGACTATGACAACATTGGTATCAATGTTCTCAGCATGACCCAAGGAATATATTAATACCAGTCTCATTACAATAGGCAAAATTCACAGAAAGCTATTAGCATTTAATTGAAATCACATAACTTTTTACCACAAGGTGGCACTGTCTGTAAACTTTTTGAGTACTTTCAGGTAATTTTCTCGATGGCACATACAAAGTTTCAGAATGGTACACCAATGCATTCAAAAAATATATAACATTTTATATCATAATACTCTATTGTAGTCAATGGCAATTTAATGTTTTGTTCAATTATAGCACCACCAAGAGACACAATCCCACCAAATTTGTATGTGTCCTTAGAGTGTGCCCATACATATGTGTGTAAAATTTGGTGAAAATATCTCATTTTGTTTTGGAGTTATAGACATATTTGTGTACGAGTAGATGAAAAATGACTGAGTGCTGACTTTGTTTGCATTTTTGTGCCACTTACTATCAAAATTGACAATTGGGCATTAGTACATAACCGGGACGCTATGTTTATGAATTTCCTACGGTGGTTTCGTGTCGATCGGAGTAACGGTTTTTAAGATATTGGCAAATGTTTTTTTTAAGCACTAAAATGCAACGTTGCACACACCATGAGGCAAAGTCAGGCAAGTTTGGTATCGTGGACTTGGCAAGGATTCAGGAGTCTAAAAAGGTGACTCTGGTGAAAAGAAGTCGACCACACACAAAGTTATAAGCAAGTGAATATTTGATTTTAACACTAGGTGGCGCTGGCTCGAAACTTCTCAGGCTCCTTCAGGGCATCGTGCTGATGACCCATACCAAGTTTCGTAACGATACGTCAATGCGTTCGTAAAATATAGCATTTTACTAAAAAATTTTAAATGGCTGACATGGGAAAATTGGATATGGTTTGACTCGGCATGATGCACCGAATATGCATTTTTCGTATTTCCTGACCACTAGCGCCAAAACACTACAGATAGTCTCAGGTCATGCTTGTTATAACACACACCAAGTTTGGTCTCAATACGCTAAACTGTTGTGGCGATATAGCCTCAGAACCATTTTTGCGTGCTTTTCATAAAATTTGTTCACACGTTATTCGAGTACGGTTTGACTAATCAACTTGAATTCCATACATTTTTGCTAGCATGTTCTGTAGATGATCTGAGCCAATTTTGGTGAAAATCGGACGAACCGTCTAGGACAAGTTCGAAAAAGTAAGTTTTACGAACAATTAAAAGAATTAAGAATTTGTATTTTGAGATTTATGGTTCAAAAGTTATTAGCATAAACATGAGTGAAAATTTGGACAAGTGGTGGCGCTAGAGAGTTTGAGTTAGAAACACCAAATTCGCTGTGGTTAGTATTGAGACTATCCTCTATCAGTGTGCCAAATTTTACAACTTTCCCGCAAGCAGTTCTATGGGCTGCCGAAGAAGATGAACGCCAACTAAAACAATAGGTGCCATCATGCATTTTGTTGAAAAAAGTGTCCCTTATTATTTGCTCCATCAATATTATTCAGCAGCTCTAATGATTGCTTCAATTACAACAAACTAAATCTAAAACTTCTTGAAATTTTATAGCTGTTTTATAGAAATTGTTTTCCAATTATTATCAAAGCTTTGTAAGTAGGGCTGCACAATATATCGTTTCAGCATTGCAGGATGTGTGATGTTTTGTATACTGATCGTTATATTTATACTGATTGTTTTCTTTTCTCACACACAGACACCTCGTCTACACCAGACACGACAGCTGTACAGAGATTTTAAATAAGTTTAGTAGCAGAGCTACTGCAAGTGATTTTCAGTGCTGGAAAACCATTTAACCTTTGAAAGTTCCGCGTTGTTGTGGAGAGCGCGGGTCACGGTTGCTTAGCAAAGGCAGATGCCACGAAAACGCAAGCTCCCGAGCGCTTTGGAAAGAAGAAAGCGGCGTGGCGGTAGTTTTCCACACCTTTTTAGGCATGCCAAACGACCCCAAAGTCTGTCTACACTGGACGAGACAAAGCGATCATTGCCAATCATTTGAACTTTGTGTCAGGATGTCATAAATAGAACGAGGCAGCAGTTTACTGGCGGGGATTTGTCATCTCGCATCGCGTCGCATCCAGTGCAGACAGCATTATTGAATGGGTTCTATTGCATTTTGTCGCATTGCACTGCTCGTGTCCGATGTAGACACGGTGAGAGCCAAGCAGATGCACGTGAACACTAATTCCATTCAGTTGCAAGTCTATTTGTGCCCGAAATGACACATACGTGCTAAATTATGCAAAATGCAAAAAACACAGTTGCTTATGGCTTCAGTGCAGGTAAACAATTGAGAAAGAAAATGTATGTGTAACAGTATATTGCTTCACAGCAGTTTAATGTTCTTGAGGCTTTCGGTGTTATAATGTTAATCAAACAATAAAATACAAAGAGAAAAAAAACACTTTTGTAGTTGTAACAGATTTACTAGATTTAATTTATACAGTGAAAACTATGCAATGCTATTTTACATTTGATTATTCAATTTCTGTACTGAATACTGTTAGACTTGCCTGAAAAATATAAAGCACTGTTTATTTCATTTTTATCTTTGTTGTTATATTTATATGTTTGTAAGTTGTTTATTTGCTGATTTACTCACCTTAATAATCATCCACTATTTTTTTCCAATTAGAGCTATTCCAGTCATTTTGGTGATTTCTCTCTTTTTTTCATATCGCAATATATATTGCAGAAAAACAAAATATTGCAATGTGAGTTTTTTTCAATATCGTGCAGCCTTATTTGTAAGCCTAATGTACCACAAACAGTCATTAAAGATGAATGAAGAATAAAATCCAACCTCCTTGTTCCTCTTGTTTTATTCCCAAGGTTTCTGGTTGCTCGTGTTTTATTCTCCATGTTTCTGGTTCCTCGTGTTTTATTCTCCATGTTTCTGGTTCCTCGTGTTTTATTCTCCAGGTTTCTGGTTCACTGGTGTTCTCCTCACTCTCTTCTTTAACAAACACCATCTTCACAGCAGATCTCAGTTCAGATGATACTCCTCCAGAAATTCCTGCTTGCTTCAACACTTAGTCACGACTCTGAGGATGAGAATATTAAAGGTATTTATTAACGTGATTCAAAAACAATTTTTATATTTACAGAAACAACATTTCTAACCGTTTGTTTTAAACCAGCATCACCACAAAACAACAGAGAGCGTGGTAAACTAATCTTCTTCCTCTGAGGTTTAATGGTGTTTGGCAAACACAAACGTGATTTAGCGCCCCCCGCTGGACTGAAGCGGAGAGAGGAGGGAATAATACGGCGAAATTACGTAGTGCGTCCATAAAGTGCACTGATTTTTTCTTTTAAAAAAGCCGATCTGCACAAAAAATTTAAAGTAATTAAGATTATAGACTCGCTTGGTAGCTGATCAATTTCAACAGTCTTCGTGAGTGAGGATTAGAGCAGAGAAACGATCAAAATATTAGTCAAATATTTCATGTTGCAGCATTTAAAGATGGAAATTAAGATAAATGAAAACATGCGACAATGATAAGATGTATCCTAATTAAAAACAACAAGAATAATAAATAAATAAATAAAAATAATTACAAAATATTGCTCAGGTTTAGCATGAAACACAACACCTTTGGGTTAAGTGTCTGTCTGAATATCTAGGACTTAAGACATACCTGACTGTGTTTACAAGGATATTTTGATAAAGGATATTTGTCCTTTCAAATTCAAAAAGACAAACCCACATAGAAATAGTTTTCTGGCCCAGCTCTAGTACACAACCGCTAGAAAGCCCTGAATCCCCCGAGGCTATATCCCGCACCACCCGCTCCTGCGGTATATTCACTCTTTGTTCCGCTGTCCGCTTTCAATAATGTTCTTCCCGACCCGACCGTTCCGCTACATTTAGATCTCGTTCACAGAATCACACATTTAAATTTCCTCTACTGAAAGAAAGCGAGATGATAAATAAAAGTGTAGTCTGCACAAAATTGTATTTCTTATTCGTCTTGTCAAGAGTCTTTTATTGACAGCAAAATGTTAAATGAATTTTGTGTCAAGTCAAGTCAAGTCAAGTCTGCTTTATTGTCAATTCTTCCACATGTACAGTACATACATACAGAGAATTGAAATTGTGTTACTCTCAGACCCTTGGTGCATACAGTTAACATTTAAGACACTGACAGTAGACGTTCAAATACAGATAAATACAGTTTAAACATATGTACATACAACTATACAGATATACAAATGAGGACATTGTAGAATAATAAAGAAAGAGATGGATAAAGTGGCATAAGGCACATGCAGATAGAGTGCAAACCAGTTAAATAAAACTAAACTGTGCAGATATATGTGTAGTGTAGTACAAGACGAGCTTATCAGTCTGTTAAAGTGACAAAGAACAGTCTTTTTATCAGACTATCCGAAGATTGTAGTCAATGCTGGATTAGGTAGTGATCAGTCCAATGCTGCACAAATGACAGGTGCTGGTCACAGTTTTTAAGTGGGTGGGGGTGGTGGGATGTCCTGGGGGGGGGGGGGGGGGGGGGGGTTGCAGTATCAGTGTTCAGTGTTCCATGGGGTAAAAGAGGGGAGGGGGGGCAAGGACGGGAGGGAGTTCAGCAGGAGGGGAGAGAGACACCAACTATCTTCTCAGCTGCTCTCGCTATGCGTTGAAGTGACTTGCGGCAGGATGCGTTGCAAGCGCCATACCACACAGTGATGCAGCTAGTCAGGATGCTCTCGATGGTGCCTCTGTAGAAGGTGCACATGATGGGGGCCGGGGCTCTGGCTCTTCTCAATTTGCGGAGGAAGTAGAGATGCTGCTGTGCTTTCTTGGCCAGTGCTACAGTGTTGTTAGTCCAGGAGAGGTCCTCTGTGATGTGCACACCCAGGAACTTGGTGCTGCTCACTCTCTCCACAGTCGCACCGCAGACTTGATGTGGTGCATGACTAGCTGTTCGAAGCACTTCATGAGAATAGGAGTGAGTGCTATTGGACGGTAGTCATTGAAGCAGGATGGAGATGATTTCTTTGGGACTGGAATCATCGTGGTAGCTTTGAAGCATGTGGGGACAACGGCCTGATTTAGCGAGATGTTGAAGATGTCTGTGAAGACATCAGTGAGTTTCACTGCACAGTCTCTCAGTGCACGCCCAGGAATGTTGTCAGGACCCGGAGCTTTGCGTGCATTGATCCTGCTGAGGGACCTCCTCACGCTGTCCGGGGACAGCGTCATCACCTGGTCGCCGGGAGGAGGTGGAGTCTTCTGTGCAGTGGTGCTGTTTTGTGCCTCAAAGCGAGCAAAGAAGGCATTCAGCTCGTTCAGCAGGGGGATGGTGCTGTCACAGGTCTGTGGTGGGGGCTTGTAGTCCGTGATGGTCTGTATCCCCTGCCACAGGCTCCGAGTGTCTCTGCTGTCGCTGAAACGATGAGCTATCCTCCTGGAGTACTGTCCCTTGGCCTCTCTGATGCCGCGGGAAAAGTTGGCCCTAGCTGTCTTCAGGCCCTCCTCATCTCCAGCTCTAAAGGCAGCGTTCCGAGCCTTCAGAAGTCTGTAGACCTCCCCTGTCATCCACGACTTCTGGTTGGCCCTGACAGTGATGGACTTTGTGACCGTTACATCATCAATGCACTTGGTGATGTAGGCAGTGACAGTCTCCGAGTACTCTTGGAGGTCTGTAGTGTTGTTGTATGTGGCAGCCTGTTTAAACATATTCCAGTCAGTGGTGTCAAAAGTGGGGAAGTCGTGGCCTAATGGTTAGAGAGTTGGACTCGTAATCCAAAGGTTGCGGGTTCGAGTCTCGGGCCGGCAGGAATTGTAGGTGGGGGGAGTGAATGTCCAGCGCTCTCTCCACCCTCAATACCACGACTGAGGTGCCCTTGAGCAAGACACCGAACCCCCAACTGCTCCCCGGGCGCTGCAGCATAAAATGGCTGCCCACTGCTCCGGGTGTATGTTCACGGTGTGTGTGTGTTCACTGCTGTGTGTGTTCACGGTGTGTGTGTGTGTTCACTGCTGTGTGTGTGCACGTTGGATGGGTTAAATGCAGAGCACGAATTCCGAGTATGGGTCACCATACTTGGCTGAATGTCACTTCACACATACTGGAAAGAAGCCATTCTCTTGTGATCATTGTGGTAAGAGTTTCACACGATCATCAAACCTTAACGAACACATGAACATTCACACTAGAGAGAAACTGCACGCATGTGATCAATGCAGCAAAACATTTTTGAGAGCTTCAGTCCTAAAGACACCTGAAAGTGCATACAAAGGAGAAGTCACATTCATGTTATTAGTGTGGAAAGAGATTTTCATGTCTACAGAATTTAAAAGTACATCAGAAAATACATACCGCTGTGAGAGATAATGTGCTTTGAGTGTGAAAAGAGTTTCACTTCAGCAAACTGTTTAAAACTTCATGAGAGGATCCACACTGGAGAGAATCTGTAACACTGCACTGCATGTGGGAAGTGTTTCATTCAATCTTCTGCGGTACACAATCATACAAAAAACAATCACAGTAAGTAGATCATCTTCAGATCTAGCACTTTCATGTCTGATTCTGCCATAATGCATCAAGCAATAAAATATAATCTGGATAAATCTGTCCTAACCATAACAAGCGACATGACAAAGAAACAGTATCTAAAGTTGTCACAGTGAATAAAGTTCATCTTCATCTTCAAAGCCAGGAGATTCAACTGTGAGATTCAGATCAACTCAAAAATGGAGTTCCTCCCCCAAAGAACAATGCCGAAAAGTTTTAATTCTTGCATATTATTTTGCTTCATGATATAGATGATATCATTTTGCTTATTTATGGGTTTCATATTATGCTCAGCTGTTTCCTTTAATGTCCAATATGTTTAATAAGCAAGATTGTAAGAATAGTAATACCATTAAAACCTTACCGATACCTAATCTTACTTGTAAGTCAGTAGGAGATAGAGGGCCTTTAACATTTAGTTGACAATCAATAAAAAATAAATCACAATCAAGCAGATCTGCATTTATGGATAATTCAGTTCAGATTTATTTATACAGCACTAAATCATAAATATTATTTCATAGCACTTTTAATACCCAACTCAAAACACAACATTTCAACCATTAATATATATATATATATATATATATACTGTATATAGATGTAACAAACATATACTACCAAAAGAAATACCATCTGACCCATTTAAAAACATTTAACAATCTTTCAGTCTGGGTATCACACTAATGTGTTGTTAAAGTGTGTTAAATGGTGAAGGCTGTGCTAGATATACACCAACAGCTTCATCATGTTGATCCTCTGACTGGATGGATCTGGAGAGAGGAGCAGGTGTAGTGGACATGACTGGAGGGATCTGGAGAGAGGAGCAGGTGTAGTGGACATGACTGGAGGGATCTGGAGAGAGGAGCAGGTGTAGTGGAGATGACTGGAGGGATCTGGAGAGAGGAGCAGGTGTAGTGGACATGACTGGATGGATCTGGAGAGAGGAGCAGGTGTAGTGGACATGACTGGATGGATCTGGAGAGAGGAGCAGGTGTAGTGGACATGACTGGATGGATCTGGAGAGAGGAGCAGGTGTAGTGGACATGACTGGAGAGATCTGGAGAGAGGAGCAGGTGTAGTGGACATGACTGGAGGGATCTGGAGAGAGGAGCAGGTGTAGTGGACATGACTGGATGGATCTGGAGAGAGGAGCAGGTGTAGTGGACATGACTGGATGGATCTGGAGAGAGGAGCAGGTGTAGTGGACATGATTGGAGGGATCTGGAGAGAGGAGCAGGTGTAGTGGACATGACTGGAGGGATCTGGAGAGAGGAGCAGGTGTAGTGGACATGACTGGAGAGATCTGGAGAGAGGAGCAGGTGTAGTGGACATGACTGGAGGGATCTGGAGAGAGGAGCAGGTGTAGTGGACATGACTGGATGGATCTGGAGAGAGGAGCAGGTGTAGTGGACATGACTGGATGGATCTGGAGAGAGGAGCAGGTGTAGTGGACATGATTGGAGGGATCTGGAGAGAGGAGCAGGTGTAGTGGACATGACTGGAGGGATCTGGAGAGAGGAGCAGGTGTAGTGGACATGACTGGATGGATCTGGAGAGAGGAGCAGGTGTAGTGGACATGACTGGAGGGATCTGGAGAGAGGAGCAGGTGTAGTGGACATGACTGGAGGGATCTGGAGAGAGGAGCAGGTGTAGTGGACATGACTGGAGGGATCTGGAGAGAGGAGCAGGTGTAGTGGACATGACTGGATGGATCTGGAGAGAGGAGCAGGTGTAGTGGACATGACTGGAGGGATCTGGAGAGAGGAGCAGGTGTAGTGGGCATGACTGGAGGGATCTGGAGAGAGGAGCAGGTGTAGTGGACATGACTGGATGGATCTGGAGAGAGGAGCAGGTGTAGTGGACATGACAGTGTGTTCTCCTGGAGCCTGTGGTGACCTGCAGTATTCCTCTCTCAGACTGATGCATGCTGGGAGAAGCAAACACAAGTTTAGATCACATTCACTGCTGACCATGCTTTTCCACTTGGCCTCCATCACATCTGTTAAGTTACACACCACCGAGGTGTTTGAAGCAGATGCATTAGTGAAGTCCAGTCTCTTCAGCTGCACTAATGCACCGAGGCCCGGAAGATACCAGACTATTTCTTGTTAGGAAACCTGTGGACTCGATGTCCTGACAGGATGGAGTTTGTGCAACCTCCACAAACACAATTTACCATGACAATGATAAATTGAAATAAAAATTATTACCGAAAACACACTGCTCTGCTCAAAGCAGAGTGCAGCACACGACTCCCTTATATGATGTAATATGGCGCGATGTTTTCATCTAAATTTGTGCCCTCGTGTCTTGTAAAACATTTTCAAATCCTGCATTAACGGTGCATGTGGTATTTTCGTACAAGGTTATATAATCATTTGAAAAAAAAAAAAATTACCTGCAATATGCACTTTAAGACGCATCTAATTTTCCCGTATTATTTCCCTCCTGTCGCTGCTTCACTCCAGTCCAGCGGGTGGCGCTAAAACACACGCTTGTTTGCCAAACACCATTAATCCTCAGATGAAGAAGATTAGTTTCACCGCGCTCTCTGTTGTTTTGTTGTGGTGCTGTTTTAATACAAACTGTTAGAAATGTTTTTGTGAATAGAAAAATACTGTTTTTGAATCAGTCCAATAAATATTCTCATCCCCAGAGTCGTGACTAAGTGTTGAAGCAGGAATATCTGGAGGAGTATCATCTGAACTGAGATCTGCTGTGAAGATGGTGTTTGTTAAAGAAGAGAGTGAGGAGAACATGATTGAACCAGAAACCAGGAGAATAAAACACGAGGAACCAGAAACATGGAGAATAAAACACGAGGAACCAGAAACATGGAGAATAAAACACGAGGAACCAGAAACATGGAGAATAAAACACGAGGAACCAGAAACCTGGAGAATAAAACACGAGGAACCAGAAACATGGAGAATAAAACACGAGGAACAAGAAGGTTGGTGTTTATTCTTCATTCATCTGTAATGACTGTTTGTGGTACATCCACAGATCCTTTTTGTAAAAATAAGACCTTAACTGTCATTAAAAATCAGTTTGAAACATTTGTTTTTTAAATGTTTCAAAGTTCTTATGGTAATGTGACTGAACTAACACAGAGGAGATTTAATTATTAGACATTATGTTTGCTTTTTGGAATCATAAAACTGTGACTGATTTTTATTTTTTAAATTTATTATTATTATTAATAATAATTTTTGTATGCTAGTAGAAGCCAAATTTTAAGTAAAGTCACTCTAGGACTGTGGTTATATTTGAACCATGTGAATATCTTAGTAGGGCGTTATTTGCTTGTTCGGTACATTTCACTGTAAATTAGTAACAGTTTTGCAGCAGGCTTTGCAAACAGACTTTTGCTGTAAGATATATACCTGACCGCATTGTCACAACATGGAAGTAAACTTGTGTTTTTTTTCTAGGCTTGATTGTGTTTATGGGGTGCACTCTAACGTGTGTCAAAGGAGTAGTTCACTTTCAAAACAACAATTTACAGAATTTACTCACCCCCTTGTCATCCAATATGTTTGTCTTTCTTTCTTCAGTCGTCAAGAAATTGTTTTTGAGGGAAACATTTCAGGAATTATCTCAATACAATGGACTTCAATGGTGCCCCCGAGTTTGAACTTCCAAAATGAAGTTTAAATGCGGCTTCAAAGGACTCTAAACGGTCCCAGCCGAGGAAGAAAATAAGACCCTTCTTCCTTGGCTGGGACCATTTAGAGCCCTTTGAGAATTTTCGCATATAGACAACAGCATTGTGAAAGGGATCCCCGGTTGTAAAAACAGTAACATCATGACCACGACTATTGCTTGTTCGGCCTATAGATGAGTAGGTTTTTGTTTTTTACACAAAATGACATCGCCATCTACTGGCCTGTCAGCATAATGCAGTGTTTTTAATCATTTTCATGGATTTGTGTGAAAAGGGACAGTTTTCATATTGTTTTCATCTGTACACATAATTTATCCTTTTATTTTCCAAATGCTCCCATTGATTTGCATCTTTTTAATGATTTCATTTTAGGCCTGATGAAAGTGAAAGAAGAAAGACAAGATCTGGATGAGGTGGAGGAGAAATATCAGGATCAGAACGATTGTGATGTCAATGGAGAAAAATCAGTGAGTTGCAGCATTCAAATAACAGAAGTCAAAAAGCCTTTCAGCTGCTCTCAGTGTGGAAAGTCATTCACACGTAAAACAAACCTTGAGAAGCACATTTTATTTCATGCTGGAATAAGGCCTTTCAGCTGCTCTCAGTGTGGAAACGCTTTCAAACAGAAAGAACACCTTAGGAAACACATGAGAATTCATACTGGGGAAAAGCATTTCAGCTGTTGTCAATGTGGAAACACTTTCATGTGCAGCAAAAGCCTTAAGGATCACATGTTAATTCATGCTGGAATAAAGCCTTTTACCTGCTCTCAATGTGGAAAGAGTTTTACCCAGAAAGGACAACTTCAGAATCATTTGCTAACTCACTCTTCAGAAAAGCCTTTCAGCTGCTCTCAGTGTGGAAAGTCTTTCACACGTAAAGCAAGCCTTGAGAATCACATGTTAATTCATACTGGAATAAAGCCTTTTACCTGCGCTCAGTGTGGAAAGAGTTTTACCCAGAAAGTACACCTTGAGAATCATCTGGTAACTCACTCTTCAGGAAAGCCTTTCATCTGCTCTCAGTGTGGAAATGCTTTCACCCGTAAAACAAACCTTAAGAAGCACATGTTAATTCATGCTGGAATAAAGCCTTTCACCTGCTCTCAGTGTGGAAAGAGTTTTATATGTAAAGGAAACCTAAGGAATCACATGCTAATTCATACTGAAATAAAACCTTTCAGCTGCTCTCAGTGTGGAAACACTTTCAAACATAAAGGAAGCCTTACGAAACACATGAAAATTCATACTGGGGAAAAGCCTTTCCGCTGCTCTCAGTGTGGAAACACTTTCACGTGTAACAAAAACCTTAAGAATCACATGTTAATTCATGCTGGAATAAAGCCTTTCAGCTGCTCTCAGTGTGGAAAGAGTTTTAGAGAGAAAGGACACCTTGAGAATCATTTGGTAACTCATTCTTCAGAAAAGCCTTTCAGCTGCTCTCAGTGTGGAAACACTTTCACACGTAAAGCAATCCTTAAGAAACACATTTTAATTCATACTGGGATAAAGCCTTAGCTGCTCTCAGTGCGGAAAGACTTTTACACAAGCACACCTTAAGGTTCGCGCTGCCAACATACATTTATGCTCAAACAACATGTAAAAGTAAATTTTTCCATCTGATGACTGAAACTTGTGTGCTGTGTAGGGGTGGATATTGTTAAGGTTTTGAAGGTATCACCGCTCTTCCTGATAGGCCTACTGCTGATCCATCTGGTATTTTAAGTGTTCTTGGTTCTTTGTATTTAAAAAGAAAAACAAAACAGACATTTTAAAGAAATTAAAAACAAATTCAGAACATTGTTGACATCTTAAAATGCATCAGTCCCTTTGGCCCAATTTGTATTCTTTTGTTTTCGTCATGTGAGTCTTCATCTACAAAATGATCCAAAATCTGTCAAATGTACTCGAATAGCTACCAGTGTCCACCAAGAAGGTGGAAACTTGAAGCAGTGGTATTTTTTTCCCCTTTCTCTCTGATTTGTCATTTTGTGGCAGTTTTGTTCACTATATGTCTTCATGAAAGAAATGTGTAAAAGTAGACATGCAATTATGGCTTTTTCTGTTTACATGCAACACACCAGCACACAAATAAATGTACAGTATGAAATCAAATATGCATATTCTTTCTGTGTACTATAATATTTACTTTTCCCTACCATTGACTTTTTACCTACCATTGCAATTAACTAGTCATCTGCTGAGAATCGTTTATTTGCTGACGATTTGAATTCTATTGTGCAAAAAAAGAAAGAAAAAAAACTGAAAAATTAATTAAACACAGCAAAGGTATATAGCGATATAGTAGTAGCACGGTAACGCCTTGAAGATATAAGCGACAGTGACCACTGGCTACAGGATGTAGGCATGTACAGTGCCTACAATTGAGGAAATGGTTGTAGAGCCACAGTATGGCAACAGTACTCCAGCATTTGTGATGTTTCTTTAAGGAATTACTGTGACAGAGTGAACAAAGGTCAAATACAAACATATTTTACCTTTGTTCTCTTTGGGGGATTGACAGTCCATACTGTTCTCATCAGGCAATCTAGGTATGTGTCCAATGTCAGGTTTTATTTCTTTTTTGGGCTTTTCTGATGACATGACAGCCAGAGCAAAACACACCATTATGTCGACATTGTTTGTTTATGCTCAAAGTACCTTCTTTCAGTTGATAGTCCTGTCTTCTTGAAGAAAGCACACACATTGTTAAAGATGGCAAGCAATGAAGGGTCAGGTAGCAAGACATGTTTTCTTGCGTGTAGTTTGACATGTTTTTTGTGTACATAAAGATTTTAAGAGTCAAAATCATATAATCTGATATAGTCATAATCAGACTCATAATCAACAATAATATAGTGCAGTCTGAACCCGGCATTAGAAATACAATCCTGTGTATTGTATCCTGTGACAAGATATACATGTAGTCACAGTAAAACACGCATACAGATTTTCATTAATTTTAATTTTCTAAATGCACATATTTTAACTTCATCTCTCCAGTTTATGCTGTTTTTTGATTAACTACTTTTTGAAATCCTTCATCCCCACAGGTGGTTTTGTCCTGACCAGTTGTTGGTGGATTTCATGAATTGAACGGAGGGAGGCAGGTTTAAAGAAATGGTGTTCACCTCACATTAGCAGTCCATGGTGCACTGATAACTCATTGCTGATTAAGAAGAACGATGACATGATCGTCATCCTTACTGTTGTGTGGCCGCCTCCATGGGCAGAGTAGGTGATCTTGGGACAACTGCAGTGACCATTTCAGGTTTATCAAAGTTAGTCATCAGCCATTACTGTTGAGGGCATTCTTGATAAGCAAACTTGCAGCTGAATTCGGAGCTCCAGCTTGGTACACACCATCTTAAGCAAAACACAGCAGCGGGCTGACCACCTCACCACTCTTATTCCAGCATGTCCAATTCCTAACCGTACCTAGCAATGTGGTTAAAGCTTTGTAGTCCATTTATAGCAAAAAGTGATGCCCCCACATGATGCCAAGTGATGTCTCTATTGTGCTACAGTGAACACGCAGGCTAATGCCTCTTTATCCACTGTGGGGTATTTTCTTTCATCCGCAGTGAGCAAAGCAAAGGCGACAGTGCATTCTGCAGCATCTGCATGGAGTTGTCAAATCCATGCCCAAGACCAAAGTCAGATACATCAGTCAATACGACAATTGAAAGTTTCAAAAGTTCACACTTACAATAAACAGAGTAAAGGTTATGCATATTTGGCATGCTCTCCGAAGGGGAAAAAAAAACAGTCCCGCGCAGACCTCTACACTGAACCGAGAATTGTTTCTTTCGGACACGTCCGATTTGAGAACCGATGATCTGATGATACTGCGCATGCGTGATTCAGCGAACAGTGATTGCCTACTATGACTGACACAGCACGTCTGAACCAAACTCTTTTGGACAACTGATTTTGTGCTAATGCTATGGCGCAGGCAAACCGAGGACCTCAATGAGGGCAAAACGTAAATTTATTTAATAAATAAATCGCAAGGGATTATGTATAGTAAGTGGATTATGGTTTCTGCACTGATGACAACTAATTTATTCACTTATATCTTCAAGACTAATTAAATCCTCATATACACATCACTGCCTGTACCTGTATTTGGGTGCTTGCAAAACTTAATTGTAAATTTTAAAGATCATGGTTATGATGTTTGAACTGACTGAAGTTATGATTACTGACTTTATATATTTGAATGTGTATTTTCATCCCGGCCTGGGATGATAGATTATATCATTACGTCATCGCGAATGACGCCATTACGTTAGGGCGTAAAAGAACTGATGATCCAGTTTTTTTAACCGGTTCATTGAAAAGAACTGTCCGAAAGAACCGGTTTGCGGAAAAGAACCAGACTTCCCATCCCTCGGACAAACAAACGGAGTTGCTCACTGTCTTACAATGACAGCTGCAGTGTGAAAACCATGTCCCACGATGTTTTTGCACAATTTTGAACACAGAAGACCACCAAATGGGAATTAAATATTCCATGGAGGGATTTATAAAATATGTAAAAATAAATATGGTGGGTAACTCGAAGCGAGGGTTTACAGATCACAATGCAAGCGGGAGAAGTCTCATATTACGGTCGATCGCGGATGACAACATGTAGGATCACTGTTCATGTATCACAGGGTACAATTAATGTACATTTAACCAGTTTAATATGGAGAGACACTGAAGAGTTTTTGACCTACACTATACAAGACGCAAGAACATTTCAGCTATTCAGGTTTGTATGTTAGCATGGACTCTAACTATTAGCTAGTTTAAGCCAGAGATACCTTGCTAAAGCACAAGACAACATTAATGTTCTGCTTGAGCAGATGAAAATGGTAACTTAATGAGTGTATGACAACCAGAAATTTAACGTTTTTGTCTTCACTTGTATTGGGGTTGAATACTTAGGGACATTTACTCTGTTTTGTTTGGATTCAGGAAATGTAATAAAATAAATTATATTGCCCATACTCTCAGGACACCTGGAATCAGTGTTACAAGCACCACAGGCACATCGTTTTTCCATTGTTGAAGCATAAACCCCATAAAACCGACGAGAGCTTAAGATCTTCCAATGTTTCTCTGTTATATGGCGCTGAAACCTAAAGATGTCCGAGTTCCGCTCCCCATGCAACTGATACTCGACTGCCATTGGCTAGTCTGCGTTCGAGGGGAGGGGCTTACCGATAGGTCAGTAGAGTTTGGCGGAATGAACGTCTCTCCCTCTCACCGTCGCTGTGCACGGGGCGCTCGTGAACCGGATCGTGGGCTCGGTAGCTAGCAGGTTATGCCTTAAACTGATGAGTAAGGAAAATAACGATGCGGGGTGACGCCTGTGTCCTCTCTAAATTTCGCGAGAAGTATTTTTGAAAGGGCACAGGTCCATCTGTGAGGTGACTCACCTACTTAGTAAGATGCCGAGCAGAACCAGGACCTGCCCCGAAAACACCCAAAATATGTTGCTAAATATAGAGACACACGCACTGTCAAGAGTTCAAGTGAGAAAACAATCTCATGAACCAGTCAAGGAAGAGTGATAATATGATGATAAATAATGCTAGTCAACTTTTTGACATTCATCTTTACATTAGTGATTACAGTGCACAATCCTGTAGATTGAAGGGGGGGGGGATTGGGTGTATATCACAGTTTTACTCATCCCCGGAGCTTTCAAGTTTATAATGAGGGAAATTCCTGCAAACATTTATTCAATATAGCAAGTAGGGCAGGGCTCTAGACTGCGACCATTTTTTGAGAATGTGCGAGTTAAAATTTGACACGTTCGCACTTGTGCAAGTGCATGGCCTGCTCTATTCAAGTTCAAGTTCAAGTTGAGCTTTATTGTCATTCCGCTACATGTGGGGACATACAGTGGAACGAAATGTCGTGTCTCGCAGGACCACGGTGCTACATAAATACAGACATACAAATACAGACGTGTGTTGCCGACACGGACTGACTGAGGTCTTCCAGTTAGAAAGTCCAGGATCCAGTTACAAAGGGAATTGTTAAGGCCCAGCAGGTTTAGTTTATTTATGAGCTGTTGTGGGATTATTGTGTTGAATGCCGAGCTGAAGTCAATGAACAGTTCAAGTTCAAGTTCAAGTAGGCTTTATTGTCACTTCAACCATATATCGTTAGTACACAGTGAAACGAAACAACGTTCCTCCAGAACCAAAGTGCTACATACAACATAAATTTACAACATAGATTTAACAACATAAAATAACAACGTAGATTTACAACAAACAACATAAAGTGTACGTGAAATGAGGTAGTGCAAAACCAGTATACATTTTAGAATTTAGGAGAATTTAACACTTTAGTGCAAAGCGTAGTCCTAGTAATAAATATTGTGCAGAAAGAGCCTTTACAAGTTGATGTGTAAGTTGATGTGTTGATGTAATAGTTTGGTAGTGTATGTCAGTGTGTTTGCACTTATGTTAATCAGTCAGTCCAGTCTCAATGTTTTGAGATAGTTGAGTTTAAGCTAAGTGATAATGTTTGTGCGTGTGTGCGTACATGTTTATCAGTCCAGTCCCTTTTTTGTTGAGAATACGGATGGCTTGTGGAAAAAAACTATTGCACAATCTGGATGTGCGTGCCCGAGTGCTTCGGTACCTTTTTCCAGATGGCAGGAGTGTGAAGTATGTGTGAGAGGGGTGTGTCCGATCAGCCACAATGCTGGTGGCTTTGCGGATACAATGTGTGGTGTAGATGTCTTCAATAGAGGGGAGAGAGACCCTGATGATCTTCTCCGCTGTCCTCACTATCCGCTGTAGGGTCTTTCGGTCCGATAAGGCACAATTCCCAAACCAGGTAGTGATGCAGCCACTCAGGATACTCTCGATAGTCCCTCTATAGAAGATGGTCAAGATCGGTGGTGGAAGCTGGGCCTTTCTCAGTTTTCTCAAAAAGAAGAGGCACTGTTGGGCTTTCTTGTGCAGGGAGCTGGTGTTGAGAGACCAGCTAAGGTCATTCTCCAGGTGAACGCCCAGGAATTTGGTACTTTCGACGATCTCCACAGAGGAGCCATCGATGCTCAGCGGAGAATGGACGCCTTGTGTCCTCCTAAAGTCAACAACCATCTCTTTTGTCTTATCAACATTCAGAGACAGGTTGTTGTCTTCACACCAGTCCGTTAGCCTCTGCACTTCCTCTCTGTACGCTGACTCGTCGTTCTTGCTAATGAGACCCACCACGGTCGTATCATCAGCGAACTTAATGATGTAATTTGAACTGTGTGTTGCTACACAGTCATGAGTCAGCAGTGTGAACAGCAGGGGACTAAGCACACAGCCTTGTGGGGCCCCAGTGTTCAGTATGATGGTGCTGGAGGTACAGTTTCCGATCCGTACTGACTGAGGCCGTCCGGTCAGAAAGTCCAGGATCCAGTTGCAGAGGGAGGTGTTCAGACCCAACAGGTTCAGCTTCCCGATCAGTTGTTGGGGGATGATAGTGTTAAATGCTGAGCTAAAATCCATGTACAGCATTCGAACGTATGTGTCCTTCTTGTCCAAGTGTGTGAGGGCAAGATGGAGTGTAATGGATATGGCATCATCCGTTGAGCGATTAGGACGGTACGCAAATTGCAGTGGGTCCAGTGAGGGGGGCAGCAGGGTCTTGATATGTCTCATGACGAGCCGCTCGAAGCACTTCATGATGGTAGGTGTAAGTGCAACGGGACGCTAGTCATTGAGACTGGACACAGAAGATTTATTGGGCACGGGAACGATGGTGGTGGCCTTGAATCACGTGGGAACGACGGCGCTGCTCAGAGAAATGTTGAAGATGTCGGCAAGAACATCTGCCAGCTCTTCCGCACATTCTCTGAGCACTCTGCCTGAGATGTTATCTGGTCCAGCAGCTTTACGTGGGTTGACTCTGTGTAGAGTTTTCTTCACATCAGCTGTAGTGAGACATAGCACCTGATCGTTCGGAGGAGGGGTGGACTTCCTCGCCGCCACAACGTTCTGTCTGTCAAACCGAGCATAGAAGTTGTTCAGCGCATCTGGAAGGGAGCCGTCACCGTTACAGGCAGGTGTTGTCATCCTGTGGTTTGTGATAGCTTGTAACCCCTGCCACATGCGCCGTGTGTCGCCGCTGTCCCTGAAGTGATTGTGAATTCTCTGGGCATGCGCGCGCTTCGCCTCTCTGATAGCCCGAGAAAGTTTGGCCCTTGCTCTTCTAAGGGCCACCATGTCTCCTGTTTTGAAGGCAGAGTCTCGGCTTCTCAGAAGTGCACGCACTTCTGCAGTAATCCACGGTTTCTGGTTGGATCGTAAAATGATACTCTTGGAGACAGTAACGTCATCGGTGCACTTATTGATGTAACTGGTCACTGATGACGTGTACTCCTCCAAGTCAGTTAAGTCGCCGTAAGTTGCAGCCTCCCTAAACATGTTCCAGTCAGTGTTCTCGAAACAGTCCTGAAGAGCAGAGATGGCTCCTGCTGGCCAGGTTTTCACCTGCTTCAGAACCGATTTTGAACGCCTGACGAGTGGTCTGTATGCTGGAATTAGCATACAGCATTCTAACATAGGAGTCTTTATTTTCTAGGTGGGTAAGAGCCAGGTGGAGGGTGGAGGAAATTTCATCGTCCGTAGAGCGGTTTGGATGGTATGCAAACTGGAGCGGGTCGAGTGTGTTGGGGAGGCTGGTTTTCATGTTATGCATGACTAGCCTCTCAAAGCACTTCATCATGATTGGAGTCAGTGCTATGGGACGGTAGTAATTGAGACAGGACACAGGTGATTTCTTTGGTACCGGTATGATTGTTGTGGATTTGAGACATGTGGGGACGACTGCCTGGCTCAGCGAGGTGTTGAAGTGTGGGAAGTCGTGGCCTAATGGTCAGAGAGTTGGACTCGTAATCCAAAGGTTGTGGGTTCGAGTCTCTGGCCGGCAGGAATTGTAGGTGGGGAGAGTGAATGTACAGCGCTTTCTCCACCCTCAATACCACGACCCAACTGATCCCCAGGCGCTGCAGCATAAAATGGCTGCCCACTGCTCCGGGTGTATGTTCACGGTGTGTGCACGTTGGATGGATTAAATGCAGAGCACAAATTCTGAGTATGGGTCACCATACTTGGCTGAATGTCACTTCACTTCACTATATCTGTTAGGACACCTGTCAGCTGTGCAGCACAGTCTCTCAGAACACGGCCAGGTATGATGTCAGGACCCGCAGCCTTGCGTGGGTTAATCCTAGATAGGGTCTTCCTTACGTTGGCTGGAGACAGACAGAGCGCCCGGTCGTTGGGAGGTGTGGGTTTTTGTGCAGGTGTGTCATTCTACATTTCAAACCGTGAATAAAAGTGGTTGAGTGCATCGGGGAGGGATGTGTCCTCATCACAGGCCTGTGGCGGGGGCTTGTAGTCAGTGATGGTCTGAATGGCTTGCCACAGGCTCCGTGTGTCTCTGCTGTCTGTGAAGTGGTTGTTGATTTTTTTGGCCATATGACCGTTTTGCTTTTTTGATGCCACAGGACAGATTGGCTCTTGCTGTTTTGAGGGCTGCTTTATCTCCTGATCTGAAGGCTTCATCTCTGGTCTTTAGCAGCCCACGAACATCTGCTGTCATCCATGGCTTCTGGTTTGCACGTGTGGTGATGGTCTTGGTGACTGTCACATCATCAGTGCACTTTTTGATGCAAGCAGTCACAGTTTCAGTGTACTCAGTCAGGTCTGTGTGGTTGTTGTAGGTGGCTGCCTCTTTAAACATGTTCCAGTCTGTGTCCTGGAAGCAGTCCTGCAGTGCTGAGGTGGCATTGTCTGGCCATACTGTGATCTGCTTTTGAACCGGTTTGGTGAGTTTGAGAAGTGGTCTATATGCTGGGATTAGCATAACAGTGATGTGGTCTGAGTACCCGAGGTGGGGGCGGGGTTCAGCCTTGTAAGAGTTCTTTGTGGTCGTGTAAACAAAGTCCACTGTGTTGTTTCCCCTTGTTGCAAAGTTCACATGTTGGTAGAACTTTGGCAAAACTGTCTTTCAGTTTGCGTGGTTGAAGTCAGTCATGATGAAAAAGCCGTCAGGGTTTTTTGTTTGTTGTTCACTGATGGCACTATACAGTTCACGAAGCGCGTCTTTAGCGTTTGCACACGGGGGGATGTAAACCGCTACAATAACAATGGCCGTGAACTCCCGCGGCAGATAGAACGGTCGACACTTCACAAACATAAACTCCACCAGCGATGAACAGTGTTTTGATAATACCGCAGCATTGTTACACCAGTCTTTGTTGATATACACACACAAGCCACCTCCGCGTGTCTTACCAGACAGTGATGAATCTCTGTCCGCTCGGAAGTTGGTTAGCCCGTGCAGTTGAATGGCGGAGTCCGGGATGTTGTCGTTTAGCCATGTTTCGGTGAAAACAAACACGCAACAGTCCCTTGCCTCATGCTGTGTAGATCGGCTGAGTTGAATTAAGTCCAGTTTGTTTTCCAGAGAGCGAACGTTTGAGAGCATGAGTGTTGGAAGAGCTGGTCTTGTGCGGTTAGCTCTTAGCCTAGCTCGTATACCTCCGCGCTTACCGCGCTTCCGTCCTCTCTCACACCGCTTGCAACGCTGCCTTGTGCGGGTAGCGTCAGTAGGCGAGGCCGCGGTCTCGAGGTCCGACTCCAGCAGTAAACAAAGGCCTCGTAGCTTCTCAGTAGCCGCCGGCGAGAGTTGATGTTCGTATGTGTTGCTGATATCCAAAAGACTTTGGCGATCATAGATGAATTCTGGGGTGATTTCCTTAAGAGTTAGCGGTAAACTGACACTATTTGGAGATGAACAGACGACATTAAACGACATAAAAGCACCGTCTTTAGGACCCGGAGCAGCCGCTGCGATCGATCGCGCCGCCATCTTCCTTTATATTGTTGAAGCATAAACCCCATAAAACCGACGAGAGCTTAAGATCTTCCAATGTTTCTCTGTTATATGGCGCTGAAACCTAAAGATGTCCGAGTTCCGCTCCCCGTGCAACTGATACTCGACTGCCATTGGCTAGTCTGCGTTCGAGGGGAGGGGCTTACCGATAGGTCAGTAGAGTTTGGTGGAATGAACGTCTCTCCCTCTCACCGTCGCTGTGCAGGGGGCGCTCGTGAACTGGATCGTGAGCTCGGTAGCTAGCAGGTTATGCCTTAAACTGATGAGTAAGGAAAATAACGATGCGGGGTGACGCCTGTGTCCTCGCTAAATTTCGCGAGAAGTATTTTTGAAAGGGCACAGGTCCATCTGTGAGGTGACTCACCTACTTAGTAAGATGCCGAGCAGAACCAGGACCTGCCCCGAAAACACCCAAAATATGTTGCTAAATATAGAGACACACGCACTGTCAAGAGTTCAAGTGAGAAAACAATCTCATGAAACAGTCAAGGAAGAGTGATAATATGATGATAAATAATGCTAGAGTCAACTTGTTGACATTCATCTTTACATTAGTGATTACAGTGCACAATCCTGTAGATTGAAGGGGGGGGGGGGGGGTTGGGTGTATATCACAGTTTTACTCATCCCCGCAGCTTTCAAGTTTATAATGAGGGAAATTCCTGCAAACATTTATTCAATATAGCAAGTAGGGCAGGGCTCTAGACTGCGACCATTTTTTGAGAATGTGCGAGTTAAAATTTGACGTGTTCGCACTTGTGCAAGTGCATGGCCTGCTCTACTCCAAAGCGTCTGCTTCATTCAGCACGTGCTGCAGAGCCAAGGCACACTGTAGGAGTCAGATTTCACTGATCACGTGAAGAGAGGCGCTGTAAATAATACAGCATGTGATGTGTCCCATGCCTCGTCTTATTCCTTTTTGTTAATAAATGTTATGTAAGCTAGTTTGTCATTTTATTGTTGTTGTGCTTTTTAATTAAGAATAACAATGAATCCATCTTTTGTTTTAGTATTAAAAAGTTAAAGGTGTATAGATACAGGCAAAACAAACAATTATCTTCTTGTAAAACGTGACACCAAGATCAAGATTTTGAAAGTGAAAGCACACGAAAAAAGGAATTCCTGATGACAAAATATAAATCACAAATAATATAGGCTACTGATGAAAAATAACGGGTTGAATGTTGAACACTTTCGGTACCATATAACTATAATATAAACTATGATAAAAGTACATCAGCATGCATCGATTAACAAAAAACTAATTCTCATAACATGAGATCCGCAGTTAAGTTTAGGCTAAATATATGAATTATTATAGCACTCATCGCTGTCATTAAAACATTGCATGCCACAGGAAAAGTGATTAAGTGTATCAACTACAAATACAGTCAGGTCCATAAATATTGGGACATCGATACAATTCTTACATTTTTGGCTCTATAAACCACCACAATGGATTTCAAATTAAACGAACAAGATGTGCTTTAACCGCAGACTGTCAGCTTTAATTTGAGGGTATTTACATCCAAATCAGGTGAACGGTGTAGGAATTACAACAGTTTGCATATGTGCATCCCACTTGTTAAGGGACCAAAAGTAATGGGACAGAATAATAATCATAAATCAAACTTTCACTTTTTAATACTTGGTTGCAAATCCTTTGCAGTCAATTACAGCCTGAAGTCTGGAACGCATAGACATCACCAGACGCTGGGTTTCATCCCTGGTGATGCTCTGCCAGGCCTCTACTGCAACCGTCTTCAGTTCCTGCTTGTTCTTGGGGCATTTTCCCTTCAGTTTTGTCTTCAGCAAGTGAAATGCATGCTCAATCAGATTCAGGTCAGGTGATTGACTTGGCCATTGCATAACAGTCCACTTCTTTCCCTTCAAAAACTCTTTGGTTGCTTTTGCAGTATGCTTTGGGTCATTGTCCATCTGCACTGTGAAGCGCCGTCCAGTGAGCTCTTTAGCATTTGGCTGAATATGAGCAAGCTTTTCAGTCACCATGGCACATGTGCTCTTGATGATGTGACAAAAAAAGTGATTTGATTTGTGTCTGAATTCTGTCTGTCAGAACTGAAGGGTCTGTGGATAATGGTTAATCTTCAGCAGCAGGATATGGAGAGGATGCTGCTACAGGTATTTCTAATGGAGAGCATATTACATTAGCTTACACGTTATTCAGCATTTATAGTGGTGGAACATCATACATACCCTGTAATAATAATTTAAAAAATCATCAGTGTTACTTTGGAAACTGGAGTAATGAATTTATTTATGTTTCTCTTTTGCAAAGTTTGTTAATTATTGCATAACTTAAAATAGGATATGTACACAAACACCTGATGACTCCTGTTGGGGAGGAGAGAGAGAAGTGGATGACAATGTGTCTTCCTCGTCCTCAGGCTCAGACAAATGTTGTGTGGCTGAGGAACTGGTTTTTCCTCCCTCGTGAGTGCTAAAGGGGGCTCCAAAATATTATATAATGAGCCACGCAAGACATTTTAGGTCTGTACACAAAAGTTAATATAGATAAATATTAATACAATTTCACACTTGGAATAATATTGCTGGAGCTCTTTATTATTGTCATGATTGTTGTCAGTTTCTGCACATACAAAAGTGTAACATGATTTAATTAATTGCAATGAATGTAGTTATCATAAAAAAAAGGTGGTGGTGATGGCGCAGTGGATAAGACACATGCCTTTGGTGTGAGAGACCTGGGTTCGAATCCACTGTGAGACACCAATGTGTCCCTGAGCAAGACACTTAACCCCTAGTTGCTCCAGAGGCGTGCGACCTCTGACATATATAACAATTGTAAGTCGCTTTGGATAAAAGCGTCAGCTAAATGAATAAATATTAAATGTTAAAATCAGACTAGCCTATATTTAAATTCACATAGACATATTATGCTGCTGTAGGTATTTAGCTGTAGTAGTTGATGATGACGAGTGTTATTTGTTTGTTATTGTATTGCTGATGTCTTATCCGTGCATTGTGAGAAAATATAAGAATATAACAGTGTCTTTCAACAGAGTAGTTTAGGGTTTTATCAAATATACTGACTCTGCCCTGAACCTTGTGTGATTTTCACTTAAATATTTGACTTCTATCATTTTTCTCATACAATTCTCACTCATGAAGACTGTTAGTGTTGATCAAATACCATGCGAGTCTATAATGTATTAATCATTTATGTGTGCCTGGCTTTTCAAAGGAAAACAAAACAGCGCCTTTTAAACGCACCAAGTATTTTTTTCCCTTCACTCCAGTCCAGCGGGTGGCGATAAAACACACGTTTGCTTGCTAAACACCATTAAACCTCAGAGGAAGAAGATTAGCTTCACCGCGCTCTCTGTTGTTTGGTCGATGCTGCTTTAATACAAACTGTTAGAAAATTTAGTTTAGGAATATCTGGAGGATCATCTGAACTGAGATCTGCGGTGAAGATGATGTTTGTTAAAGAAGAGAGTGAGGAGAACACCAGTGGACCAGAAACCTGGAGAATAAAACACGAGGAACCAGAAACATGGAGAATAAAACACGAGGAACCAGAAACCTGGAGAATAAAACACGAGGAACCAGAAACCTGGAGAATAAAACACGAGGAACCAGAAACCTGGAGAATAAAACACGAGGAACCAGAAACACGGAGAATAAAACACGAGGAACCAGAAACCATAGAAACCTGGAGAATAAAACACGAGGAACAAGGAGGTTGGTGATTATTCTTCATTCATTTTTAATGACTGTTTGTGGTACGTGATTAGCGCTCTCTCGCATCTGCGCCGCCGCGCGCTGGATCCACTCAGCGTGTTTTGCTTATCAGCTTGCTCACATCAGCTATACAGGCATTAATACTGAATGTTTAACATTATATTCATTGCATGTACATTTTTAGACATCCTTAATCTCTAATAACTACATTCTGCTGTCTGTTTTTCTGTTGTTGGTGTTTCTTGCTGTTGTTGCGAGAGAGAGAGAGAGAGCGCGCGCGCACTTCTGTGGTGTGATCTTTATTGATATCATTTGAATTAAAACTAAATCGTAAATGTATGACAACATATAGGGGCATTCGTTCACTTTCAACATCATTTATTTTTAACCTTAAGCATTGAACACGAGTGAAACACAAGTGAAACTATCAGCCTGTGTGAAATGCGCTAGGCTGTTCTGTACTTGTCCCTTTCATCTGCTCCGGTACACATAAGTGCGCGCGCTGTGCGTGTTTTCCTTGCTTCATGCGTGTGGCTTCATGCAATTATATGGCTTTGAAATCTAAATGTTTCAGATGAAAAAAAAAATTCTATATCTGAAAATGATTGATTTATAACGAGTGGTTCCCTGCATAATTACAGCAAAAAGCGTGGTTACAGCACTGAGCCGCTGCAATGGAGCAGCTCTAATGCTATTTAAGATGATGTACCATAGAGCAAATAAATAAATACAAAATTAACAGTGAAAGTAACAAAAAATTGTAAATTACATTTTAATGGGCATAGTTAAGTGTGAAAAATAACCAAAGAACATACAGTCAAACCAAAAATTATTCAGAGACCAGATATCATTTTTTATTTTTTTTTTACTAGTGGGTGCAGGACACTATAGTTAATTTAAGTAACTGAGGATAGCAAAATAAAGTAAACTGTGACAAATTATACCCAAAAATTCTTCCTACAGTGGACTACCAGTAAAATTGATACAAAAGTGAGACCAAAAATTATTCAGACCAAGTAATGGAAAAAATGTAAATTCAGGCTTTCATGAAGCTGGTTGACAGCATGCCCAGGAGACTACAGGCTGCCATTAAGGCTAAGGGTGGCCCGACAAAGTATTGATAGTTGTGTAAATATTGTCATACCAACAGCTGTCTGAATAATTTTGATTGATTGATAGACAGGTATTATCAAGCTAAATTTGTTCTGACACAGTTTAACTTGGAGTTCTTGTAATATTTTATTAGCATTTTCTAAACTACAGTGAATAAAATGTGAGAAATGTTGAAGGTGTCTAAATAAATTTTGGTTTGACAGTATCTACCACATACAGGTATCGATCAGTCCATTATAAAAGATACAAAGAGTACATGTCTGGCTATTATAGAATCAAAATCCATTTTAGATCACAATCGGACGTTATTACAAGGACTCGATGATTTAAAGTGGGTTTTGAGCAAAAACGTTAATAATTACATTCATTTTCAATGTAGCTTGGTGCTACATTTACATTTATGCATTTAGCAGACGCTTTTATCCAAAGCGACTTGCATTGCATTCAAGTTACAGTTTTTACATTTTATCAGCTTTTTGCTTTCCCTGGGAACCGAACCCATGACCTTGGCGTTGCTAGCGCCATGCTCTACTATTTGAGCTACAGGAAAGCCTTTCCACACTGAGCGAGATGCGAAGAAGTGAGGCAAATCGCCCATGAATGTTGCTTTCACACCGAGCGCAAAACGAATGTTCGCCTTCTGCTATTTCACGCTAATAAAGTCGGCTCCACCTCAGGCAGCTATTAATTTTTATATGCAGCAATGTTATTAAAAAAGTATCATAATCTAAGAGTGTTCTAATCAGCCGTAGTTCGCTGACAAGCCACGCAAAACCACGTTCATAATCGCTGATAAATCGCATTCGATTATGAAGACGATTTTGCGTGGCTTGTCAGCGAACTACGGCTCCGTGTATTAAATTTCGCTCCATCTGAAAGCAGGTGATGGAGATTAACCACTAGTCAAAGAACCGGCTTTACTGACATGCGATTAATCGTGCAGCCCTACCGAATACTGTTAGACTTACCTGAAAAATATAAAGCACTGTTTATTTCATTTGTATCTTTGTTCTACTATATTGTCTATGCTTGTAATTTCTTTCTTTTCTATGCTGATTTACTCACCTACAAAATCACCCCAATCATTTTTTTTTTTTGATGATTTCATTTTAGGCCTTATGAAAATGAAAGAAGAAAGACAAGATCTGGATGAGGTGGAGGAGAAGCATCAGGAACAGAAAGATTGTGATGTCAATGGAGAAAAATCAGCGAGTTGCAGCATTAAAAAAAAAGTCAAAAAGCCTTTCAGCTGCTCTCAGTGTGGAAAGACTTACAAACAGAAAAGAAGCCTTATTTATCACATGAGAATTCATAGTGAGGAAGAGAGTTTTCACTCTTCAGAAAAACCTTTTACTTGCTCTCAGTGTGGAAAGACTTTCACACATAAAGGAACCTTTAAGAAACACATGAGAACTCATACTGGGGAAAAGCCTTTCATCTGCTCTCAGTGTGGAAACACTTTCACGTGTAACAAAAACCTTAAGGATCACATGTTAATTCATGCTGGATTAAAGCCTTTTACTTGCTGTCAGTGTGGAAAGAGTTTTACACAGAAAGTACACCTTGAAAATCATTTGGTTACTCACTCTTCAGAAAAGCCTTTCCGCTGCTCTCAGTGTGGAAACACTTTCACACGTAAAGCAAGCCTTGAGAAGCACATGCTAATGCGTGCAGGAATAAAGCCTTTTACCTGCTCTCAGTGTGGAAAGAGTTTCGTATGTAAAGAAATCCTGAGGAATCACATGTTAACTCATACTGGGATAAGGCCTTTCAGCTGCTCTGAGTGTGGAAACACTTTTACACAGAAAGGACACCTTAAGGATCATTTGTTAACTCACTCTTCAGAAAACCCTTTCACTTGCTCTCACTGTGGAAAGTCTTTCACATGCAAAGGATACCTTAAGACTCACATGTTAATCCATGCAGAAATAAAGCCTTTCACCTGCTCTCAGTGTGGAAAGAGTTTCATATGCAAAGGAATCCTGAGGAAGCACATGTTAACTCATACTGAGTTAAGGCCTTTCAGCTGCTCTCAGTGTGGAAAGAGTTTTACACAGAAAGGAGACCTTAAGGTTCACACTGCCAAAACACATTTATGCTCAAACAACATGTAAAAGTGATTTTTGCATCTGATGACTGAAACTTGTGTGCTGTGTAGAGATGGATATTGTTAAGGTTTTAAAGGTATTACTGCTCTTACTGTCATTGCTAATCCATCTGGTATTTTAACAGTATTCTTATTGGTTCTTTTTGTTATTTAAAAATAAAAACAAAACAGATATTTTAAAGAAATTAAAAACAAATTCAGAACATTTTAATTTCTCAGTCCCTCTGGCCCAATTTGTAGGATGTGAACTTTTTTTTTTTCAAAACTAATAAACTATGAAATCTGTTAAGCTCGGAACAATTAGTGTCTTGTCCACACCAGATTTGAATTTCTTATTAATTTAAGCAAACTGCTGGTGTTTTAGCATGTATGCAAAATGATAAGTATTACAGTTTCCACAATAACTAAATGAACATGGCTTCTTGATTTTCAGACCATTACATATATTTTTGTTTTCATCATGTGAGTCTTCACATACAAAATGATCCAAAATCTGTCAAACGTACTTGTATACTCAAATATCTTCCAGTGTCCATCAAGAAGATAGAAACTTGTAGCAATAGTATATTTTTCACTCTCTCTTTGATTGATGTCATTTTATGGCAATTTTCTGTTAACTATGTCTCTTCATAAAATAAATGTGTAAAATAGACACGCAAATATGACTTTTCTGTTTGCATGCAACACATTGCTACACAAATAAATGTACTGTATGAATTCAAATGTGCTTATTCATTCTCTGTGTACTATAAGGGGAAGTCGTGGCCTAATGGTTAGAGAGTCGGACTCATAATCCAAAGGTTGCGGGTTCGAGTCTCGGGCCGGCAGGGATTGTAGGTGGGGGGAGTGAATGTCCAGCGCTCTCTCCACCCTCAATACCACGACTGAGGTGCTCTTGAGCAAGACACCGAACCCCCAACTGCTTAGTTCTCCTCTGGCCAGACGAACTATCTGATTGTTCCATGCTGCAGCAAAGGTGGATTGTGCAGAGGACTCATCTGGTTCCCATGGTCTTGTGCCAATGGCCATCTAGGTCAGTGGTTTTCAAACCTGTCCTGGAAGACCCCCTGCCCTGCACATTTTGTATGTCATCTAACACCATTTTATGCTGCAGCGCCCGAGGAGCAGTTGGGGCTCAAGGACACCTCAGTCGTGGTATTGAGGGCGCATCCTCTCAACAAGGCCAAGCAATAAAATTTGCTCAACTTAAATATTTTTTAAGCCCTTCCAACATTTTGTTAATTAGATTTTTTACAGTGCAGACTGTATAAACTGCACTTAGAATTGCACAACACCTATGAGATTAATGGATTTTTACAAATGTAATATTAAATTATGAAAGTAATAAAAAATGAAATGATACTCTAAATATGAAACTAAAGCCACTCACTAGAGTTGTTAAAAACACGGATTCATTCAGCAATGAAACACCGCTTTGTGTTGCTCAGAGATGCACAACAGTTTCGCTGTGGATTTTTTGGAACTATTTTCTTTGGAGAAATAGAACAAGAACAGACAATACTGACAGTATTATGTTTAAAATGAAACTATTGTTTTATTGTTTATTGGACTGTTGTATAAAGTCAATGTCACATTTGCAATCGAGCAGATGTTCAGGAAAATGGCACTTTTGCTTTGTATTTTGCCCACTCATCTTGAATTTTAGGCACATTCTAACAGGCTACATCACAGTGAGTCGTTGCCTTCCATCATGTTCATTACTACGCAACTGCATGCAAAGTAAAATGGCTACAGTTCTGGGCTGGGGTGCATTCCCATAATTAAGGCAACATTGCAAAAAAAAAAAAAAAAAAAGATAACCTAAAATGTAACCATTGGGGAACCTTGTGTGATTTTCACTGAAATATTTAACTTCATTTTTCTCTACCAATCTTCACCCTTGAAGACTGTTGGTGTTGCTCAAATACCATGCGAATCAATAATTTATTTATGCAGATCACTGCACCTTATAGACTATTATTTCCCTCCTCTCTCCGCTTCTCACTCCAGTCCAGCAGGTGGCGCTAAAACACACGTTTGTTTGCCAAACACCATTAAGGAAGAAGCTTAGTTTCACCACGCTCTCTGTTGTTTTATCGTGAAGCTGTTTTAATACAAACGGTTAGAAATGTTTCTATAAACAGAAAAATATGGTTTTTGAATTAGGACAATGAATAACTGTAATATTTTCATCCTCATAGTCGTGACTAAGTTTTGGAGCAAGCAAGAATATCTGCAGGAGTATCATCTGAACTGAGATCTGCTGTGAAGATGGTGTTTGTTAAAGAAGAGAGTAAGGAGAACACAAGTGAACCAGAAACCTGGAGAATAAAACACGAGGAACCAGAAACCTGGAGAATAAAACACGAGGAACCAGAAACCTGGACAATAAAACACGAGGAACCAGAACCCTGGAGAATAAAACACGAGGAACCAGAAACATGTAGAATAAAACACGAACAGGAGGAACCAGAAACCTGGAGAATAAAACAGGAGGAACCAGAAACATGTAAACTAAAACAGGAGGAACCAGAAACCTGGAGAATAAAACACAAACCTGGATAATAAAACAGGAGGGACCAGAAACCTGGAGAATAAAACACGAGGAACCAGAAACCTGGAGAATAAAACACGAGGAACCAGAAACCTGGAGAATAAAACACGAGGAACCAGAAACATGTAGAATAAAACACGAGGAACCAGAAACCTGGAGAATAAAACACGAGGAACCAGAAACCTGGAGAATAAAACACGAAGGAGGAACCAGAAACCTGGAGAATAAAACGGGAACAAGGAGGTTGGTGCGTTTTTTTTGTTTCTCTCTCTTCATTCATCTTTAATGAGTTCTGTGGTGCATTAAGCTAACTAAGATTTAACAGGGTGGCTGCAGATCCTGAAAAATCTTTACATTCCTTATGTAAAAGTTAGGGCTTAATTATAATTAAAATGTCTTAAATCCACTGTCACGGTATAGTTTCTCTTTAATCCTCTTTTGCCCTTATTTGGTTCTTCCTGTTCTTTTTTCCTGTTATTAGTTAATCATCGTTTAGTCTTTTTACCTGTGTGTAATTAATTATCTTGTTTCCTTGTTTTGGTTGGTCCCTTTATAAGTCCTCAGTTCTCCTCATGTCTTTGTCTCGTCTTAAAGTTATGTTACGTTGTTAGAAGTTTAATTCCTTGTATTCAGAAACTCTTTTGTTATTAAAACCCTGTTTTGTACTTGCCCTCTCGTTTCCTGCATTCCTTCGTGGAGCGATCCATAACAGAAGACGAGACCGAACAGAAGATGAGGAGGCGGCTAATTTTAGTTCCCCACAAGGGAGGTTCGGGGAAGGTCCGCGAGCTTCCTCCGCTCGCGGCGATGATGATGCCGCCCCCCGCGACTATGATGTTTCTGCCCGCGGCGAAGATGGTTCCGCCGTCCACGGCGATGATAATTCCGTCCACGGTGATGATTGTGCCGCCGTACGAGGCGATGATGATTCCGCCCACGGCGAAGATGGTTCCGCCGTCCGAGGCGATGATTGTGCCGCCGTCCGAGGCGATGATGGTTCCGCCCACGGCGAAGACAGTTTCGCCGACACAAAACGCTGGGCTATTGGATGAGGCTCTGCCCCCGGAGTTCTCGGCTCCCATACGCTCTCTAGTGCCTGCTCTTCGCCAGTGCCTGCGCCTCGCAAATGCCCTCCAGTGCCTGCTCCTCGCAAGTTCCCTCTAGTGCCTGCACCTCGCAAGTGCCCTCCAGTGTCTGCTCCTCGCAAGTACCCTGCTTCATCTCCGCTGGTTCCACCCAGCTCTCCAGCGTCTTCGCTGGTTCCGCCCAGCGCTCCTGCGTCTCCGCTGGTTCCGCCCAGCTCTCCTGCGTCCCCGCTGGTCCCGTACGGATCCGCGCTCCCAGAGTACCCCCAAGAAGTCGCACTTCCAGAGCACCCCCGAGTATTCGCGCTGTCAGAGCGCCGCCGAGAGTCCGCGCTGCAAGAGAGCCCTCCTGCGTCTCCGCTGGTCCCTTCCAGCTCTCCTTCGTCTCCGCTGGTCCTGTCCAGCTCTCCTGCGTCTCCGCTGGTCCCGTCCAGCTGTCCTGCGTCTCCGCTGGTCCCGTCCAGCCCTGCGCCTCCCAAGCGCCCTCAAGTATCCGCGCTGCAAGAGCGCCCCCAAATGTCCGCGCTGCAAGAGTGCCCTCAAGTATCCACGCTGCAAGAGCACCCTCAAGTATCCGCGCTGCAAGAGCGCCCCCAAATGTCCGCTCCTCCCGAGCGTCCTCAAGAGCCCGCTCCTCCAGAGCGCCCTCCAGTGTCTGCTCCTCCTGAGCGCTCCACAGAGCCCGCTTCTCCTCAATTGTTCCCTGGAGGGAACTTCCCCAAGAAAATTTGGGGAGGGCTATATACCCCTGGCCTGCGTGGCCGGACTGAAGGCAAAGGCCACGGAGTTCCCTGTGCTATCTCGGCCAACCCAAAAAATAGTCCCTTCAGGGCCTCCCGTGTCTCCTGGTCCGCCATGGCCTCCCGTGTCCCCTGATCCACCATGGCCTCCCGTGTCTCCTGATCCGCCATGGCCTCCCAAGGCCCCTGATCCGCCATGGCCTCCCGTGTCTCCTGATCCGCCATGGCCTCCCAAGGCCCCTGATCCGCCCTGGAGGATTCCCTGGTCTCCTCCCTGTCCTGGCCCGGCTCCAGCCTCCAGAGCGCCGCCCCCCGCCCGTTATGTGTATGTTACGGTGCGGGACGCGATATCTGTCACGGTTTAGTTTCTCTTTAATCCTCTTTTGCCCTTATTTGGTTCTTCCTGTTCTTGTTTCCTGTTATTAGTTAATCACCGTTTAGTCCTGTTTCACCTGTGTGTAATTAATTATCTTGTTTCCTTGTTTTGGGTGTTCCCTTTATAAGTCCTCAGTTCTCCTCATGTCTTTGTCTCGTCTTAAAGTTATGTTACATTGTTAGAAGTTTAATTCCTTGTATTCAGAAACTCTTTTGTAATTAAAACCCTGTTTTGTACTTGCCCTCTCGTTTCCTGCATTCCTTCGTGGAGCGATCCATAACATCCACCTTATAAAGTCTTAAAAATGCGATGGAACTGACAATGAAAAGATTTTTTTGCCACTCGTTGCTTTTTTTAGAATCGTAAAACTGTTGATCTCTGAGCATGTGAGACGCACTTTGTTTTTATATTAGTGTAATCTCAAATATTTTGTGGGCAAAGGTTTAGCCTACCATTTTTTTCCTGCTGTTTTGCGCCTAAAAATAATTAGTGAATGTTTTAAAAATGGTATTAAACAGTATAATGTGATGTTCTGATGGTTTGCAGATACCTTGTAGTCAAGTCATTGTTATTTGCATAGTGCTTTTAACAATGCAAATTGTGTCAAAGCAGTTTTACATCAGCTTGATATAAAGCTGGGTGGCTTTATATCAGCTTTACAGTATTTAGACAGGGAAATAGTGTGTCGAAATAGTGTCATTCTCCTCTGGCCAGACAAAATGAGTAGTTTAAATCTAGGCTGCAGCAGAGTCAGATTGTGTAAAGGACTCATCTGTTTGAGTATCGCTTTTTATTTTAGTTTTTTTCATTTATATGTTTATTATTGAAATGTTGTTATATGCATGTGTCAATTTTATTTAATTTCTTTATTTTCTTAAATATGTGGGTGTATAGTATTTATAGAGTTGTAACTTTTAGTTTTATTTACTTTTTCTCATTTGTAAGTCGCTTTGGACAAAAGCATCTGCTAAATGACAAAAGTAAAAGTAGGTAAAGTAAGTAATACAAAAAAAAAGTAAAAGTTTCCTGTGGTCTTGTCCCGATGGCCGTCTAGGAGACAGTGTCTTCTCTGGGGATCAGTCTCTGGGGCTTATCTAGTTGTCCTGTTCTCAACTGACGTTCAGGGCTGTAGAGGTCATCTCTAGGTGCTGATCCACCATCTGATCTGGATACGGACTGGATCTGGTGGTTAAGGTGATTTCAGAATAAGCAAGAAAAAGACTAATATTAGTGTAGATGCTAGGGATGCATCGATCTGATACTCAGGATCAGTATCGGCTCCGTTACGGTAATTTTCTGTGGATCGGATATCGGTCAAACGAGATATTCTAAATATTGTGCGTTTACTATTCTATGTTATTGTTGAGCCCCACGAAAGGCACAAAAGCATTATAAAACACCATAAAATGTTCGTGCACTATATTTCAAGTGTTCTGAAGCTGTTCCATAGTTTAATCTGAGGTACAGATGAATATTTAAGTCGTTAAATTCAAGTAAACTCTTCTCTCCGCTGCCTCTGTCTGTCATCCTCCATTCAGCATTCAAACTGCGTGTCTCGTTCGGTTACTACAGTCAAACTCTCTTCAAGAGCGCACAGTAACTGAGGTTTAAAACTGTTAAAAGAAAAGGATCAATTAACTAACGCACAGATTTAATACACTGCGCATCAATATCTTTTCCCTTTACTTTGAACTTTTCTGCAATGGTTCCAGTGGTCTTTTCCCGATGGCTGTCTAGGTGGCGGGGTCCTCACTGGGGAGCAGTCTCTGGGGTTCATATAGGTGTCCTGATCTCCGTTAAAGTTCAGGGCTGTAGAGGTCGTCTCTGGGTGCTGATCCACCATCTGATCTGGGTACAAACTGGATCTGGTGACTGCAGTGACAATCTGGGCTGGATTCGGATCGGGTGGCAACGGTGATCTCGGAATAAGAAAGAAACAGACTAATATTAGTGTAGATGCCATTCTTCTTATGAAGTAACGAGTACATCGGGTGTTATGGGAAGTGTTGCCGGTTCTGGTTGACCTAATTAATGCAGCCTAACAATCCTTTAACGAATTTGAATTACAGAAACGCAATAGTGTATTAGGTGTAAGCCAGGTTAAAGAGATGGGTCTTTAATCTAGATTTAAACTGACAGAGTGTGTCTGCCTCCCAAACACTGATAGGTAGATTATAGAGTTTGGGTGCTAAATAGGAAAAGGATCTGCCACCCGCAGTTCATTTTGATATTCTAGGTATTATCAAATGGCCAGAGTTTTGAGAACGCCACAGACGTGGAGGACTATAATGCGATAAGAGCGCGCTCAAGTACTGAGGAGCTAAGCCATTCAGGGCTTTATAAATAATTTGCAAGATTTTAAAATCTATACAATGTTTAAAGTGCCCCTATTAATGCCTTTTCGGATATTACCTTTCATGCAGTGTGTCATGTAGTTGTATGTGAACATAAACTTTCTGCAAAGCTGTGAAGCCGACAGTGCACGATAAATAAAGTTATTGTCTATCAAAAAAAGAGTCGGTTCGCAATCGCCTAAACGAGTCATCAGGAGTTTGAATCCTGTTCTGTTACGGCTGTACGTCACAAAGTAACACATTTGCATAATGTCTGCCCACGTTGTACGTCGCGAACAACTTGCAATCACATCTCATAATTACCACAAACTTCTTAACACTTAACACTTGACACTTACCACTGAGAAACGTCCTGCTCCAGTCATGCTTGCGAATCGGTCTCTTGTCGATCAGTCACTTCAACCGGTTCATCATCAGACTCCGGCTCGAATTGGTAAGGTACAATCGATACCATCTTTTCTATGTATTGACAAGTCTCCAGGGCTGTCATTCCGTTATGGCAATGGGCGTTTAATTTCCGACACGCACTGTACGCGGTAGACCAATCACACAGGACTGCGCCATCTGACCAATCACAGAAGTGAGGGCTCACGGAAAGGAGGAGTTTAGAGACTGATTATTTGAACTGCTTCGCACGAGTCGTTTACGAATCATTTAGAAATGAGGTTAAATTAAATCTATTTTGTGAGAAAACTAAAGTGTTTTTTGACCTTGCATGCATGTAAACCTGTTTTAGGAGACTCATAAAACAATATTAGCAACCTTATAAATGGCATAATAGGGGCACTTTAATAGGAAGCCTGTGCAGTGTAGACAGAACTAGGCATATATATATTAGTGCTGGGCGGTAAGACCAAAAATGTATATCACTGGATTTTTCTAAATTATACCGGTTTCACGGTGTATGACGGTATTTTTTTTTCATGCATGACCAGGTGTTAACCACATTTTCTACTGACAGAGAGAGGAAAAACTGCAGTAGATTGACTTAGAATGCCCTATTTTACTGTCATGATGAGAGAATATTGTAGAAAAATTCCACTAAATAGTGACTAAATACGACCCATTAATAGCCTACATGTTATCCAGGAGTCACTCTCATTTATAATCGTGACATCATCTGATAAAATCAACTGGTTTTGGCTACATTACTTTTTTGTCTCATGCAGCACACTCCCAGATAGCACAGGTATGTCGCGGGGACGTCTGTGCGATGTGTGCGTTTGCATCTGGGATGCGTATTTTTAAGGGCGTTTGCTCATCTGGATTACGTCGCATAGACGTCCTTTCCCGACGTTCCAAGGACATCTGGTGGACGTATTATAGACGTTAAATATTAGAATGTTACGTCTATGAGACATCTGATTTACATAGCATAGACGTCGTTCATAATTAGACGTTTTAGACGTTCCTTCATATTTACTGCTATTGATAACAGCTGCAGTTACACTGATTATACATGCGTCTACACATATATGATAAATATGATCACTAAACCCGAGTATTTTCCACTCAGAATGAAAGAACACAACAGCTGTTGAATGATTTGTATCATTTTATTAACAGTGAATGAAAATAAGCAGTCATTTGTGTTAGTATTATTATTATTAGTTTAATCCTGAAACAAACAAACAACAAAAAGCAAATTGATTTAAGACGGCGTTCTTCCTGGGTCCAAGCGGAGATAATCCTTAACATGTTTTTCAGCCTCTGCTTCAGTTGGTGAGGGAAGCACGGGATTCTTCAGAGCTGCTCCTGTATGTTAAAAAGGTAAAACTAGAGTAAATTTAACAAATACAACTTTTTTCACTTATTGGTTACTTAAATCCGCAAAATATGTTTTATTTAACTGGGTTCTTATGAATTTGCATAAAAAATGTTCTTTAGTAAAGCCATAATGTCTCTGTGTCAGTATCAATTAAAGGATCTCGAATTAGTCATATTTTTCGTGCTTGTATACATAAAGTGCACGCCGACCCAAACAAATCCATGCATTAACTGCGCAAAATCACGTAAAATAAGACATTTATTTCGTCTCATACGTCTATTTAATTGTTCATATGATCCCAAGGGCCGAGTTTCTACCTGATTTATAATTAATATAGAGAATTGATGTGCAGTTAATGCTTGCCAACTGTTTTTAATGTCAGTCAGCGTTTTAGTATGTAATATAAGATACTTCATGTATGTGCTTTCAAATTGACTGGTCGCTGTTCATTTCCAGTGGTGCTGAAATTCTGCTTCAGTCATAAAACCTTTAAACTTCGCTATGCTATTGTCTCTCATGTAATCGGTTTCAGGTTATTTTACTGTGACTCTCAACACTAAAACATTAGTGGGGAGACAGCCTGAGTCGAATATTAATAATTGTATATTAAGTCTACTTCGAAAACTGGGCTGGTCAGATTCAAGGAATTGACTCTTTTGGAGTCGACTCCTCATCGCTACTGCGCACGTGCTTCCAAAGATCATCACATCGCACGGGGAAGACATCGCCGCGGGAAAACTGATTCAACCTGATTCATTGTCATTAATATGTGTGGTGGTATAATATATATTTGATTTTATATAAATTAAATCAAACAGATAAAGCATTACCTTAATTTTGACAAATAGGTGTTTTTGTGGTTTAATCAAGTTGCGGTAACAGCATATTTTGTTGTTCATCAACAGTTCTCGGTCACTTAGCCTAATTGTGTAAATGTTAAAACAAAAGTTTCCATTTCTAAAATACTTTTGTGTGTATGAAACAACATTTTACACTGTATAGACGGCATATATCTGCTGGTAGGCACATGCATCATAATATATGAAGATATTATGTAGGCCTAAGTCTGTATGAAAAGCTCACGAGGAGTAGTCATGCTTTATGGAGCTGTATCAACAGTTATTGCATAAAATCTTTGCATGCACAGGTAACACTTTACAATATGGTGTCATTTGTTAACATTAGTTAATGCATTAGTGAACAATGAACACTATCACTATTTATTAATCTTAGTTATTGTTTGTTAATAAAACTACAGGCGTTCATTGTTTGGTCATGTTAATTCACAGTGCATTATCCAATGTTAACGAACAACTTATGATTTTAATGCATTAATAAATGCTGAAATGAACATTAACTAAGATCAATAAATGAAGAAGTATTGTTAATTCTTAGTTCACGTTAACTAATGTAGTTAACTAATGTTAACTAATGAACCTTAATGTAAAGTGTTACCGTACACTGGAACACATTTTGGACGTACCTATTAAGAGTGCTCCTATGTTTGTCTTCCTGATCCCTCTCTTTTCTCCTCTTCCACACCAGTTCAATTGTTTGGCTACAGGACCAAAAACCTTGGAGCATATTCTCCATATGGTTTTCTTCAGTGTGTGTCCTCCGCTGATGGATAACCTGTTCACCTAAAAAATAAAAGGTGATTTCAAAACATTACAGACAAGCACAAACATTATGGCCCTGTTTCACAGACAGGGACAGAGCTGGGTAGTTAGCAATGAAATCCATTACATTACACATTAATCATGTAATGTAACTACTTTTAGAATTATTTTCAATTATTTTTGACCTAACTTGTCTATCACATTGATTTAAATAGGATAATCAAAGTACCATATGGACATAAACATACAAATATGAAGTAAATATATTTTAGCTGTAGTTATTAACAGCATGAAGTGCATTATATTACACCAAGGTTTCCCAAACTGGTGTTTATGAAGGAACTGCAGGGGGCTTATGAGTTTAATGAAAAGCTAATAATGATTTAAATCACAATTTATATATATATATATATATATATGTATATATTTTTTAAATGTTAAAAATAAAGCATTTTAAAATCAATAAAAAAAACTTACTAAAATAAAAATCTATATTTTATTTGTTTACCTGCATTTCATGTGACCATAACCAATGTCAGAGAACCAATGAACATACAAAAGTGATGCTTAATTATTAAAATATTTCAAGTAAATATATTAGGTGAAAGAGGATCAAATGACAAACATTTTTTTTGAATTTGTGCATTTTACTGTTTGAAAGACAAACGCCTTCCAAAGACATAGAAATACATGGTTAAACAACCTACAGGGTAATGATTCAAATAAAAATGTATGTGTTCATCATCTGTACATGCAATGTTCTTAATGATTTTTGTAAATCCAGTGGTCAAACGCTGTGTTGCCCTCTGACTAATGACTGATCTCTGTGTGAATGTCAACAAAACCGGAAGCCTTTCTGATTGTATATTAGCAGCAGGCTATTTTTAAAAGATGAAAAAGAGGAATTGGGGGAAATTAAATTCTGAATAATCTATTGTTATTATGTAAATAATCATGTAATCCATAAAAAAAGTTACTGTAGTCTGATTACGAGTATTTTAAAATGTAATTGAATCTAATTACAAGTACTTAATTTTTGGAATCTGATTACGTAATTCAGATTACAGTTACTACCCAGGGGTGCGTTTCTCGAACAACGACGTAACTCGCTGATTAACCACCATAGTATGATACATCATTTTGGAAACAAACTATATAGTCACAACTGTTTCCCGAACACGGTCGCATCTCCATCGTTTGAACCATGTTAGTTCAACAACATAGGACCATTGTTAATGACGTCACATGCATGTGGTGGAGGGATAACTTATGCTATTTAACTGATTAGAGATCTTTAAGATGCTGCTGTATTGAACATGGCACCTACTGACTAATTTACTATTTTTTGTTCTCTGTCATTTTGCTTTATTTGATGTTTGATTCATCGCGAGTTCCCTCTTACGTCATAAGGGTTCCCTTAAGCATTTATGTACATGCGCACTTTACAAAATTAAAATGCATTTTATATTTAGATTGAATGGAATATACAGACAGTACTGCATGTTAGCTTGCTTGTTGTGCCCTAGAGCATGTTTAATTAAGCCCATATGTCTTACAAACAAGAAACTATGCCTCTAACCACAGGTTGAGAACTGTAGTTCCAACCACGTAAGTTTGTGACGCTGATTGCAAACGTTCATTTGAACTATGGTTTCGGGAAACACCGAAACTATGCTGGTAACGACGGAACTTGTGACCATACTAGTTGGCTAACGATGCTTTTGGGAAACGCACCCCAGCTCTGGACAGGGATTAGTTTAAATCAGGACTATAGGTCTTAGTTTTGCTTTTATAAATATGCTGTGTGCATCTTGAGACAAAACAATGGCACTGACGTATTGTAAGGTATGTCATTGCAAGTTATTTTCAGTTAAGACAGCTCACACATACATTTTAGTCTGAGACTAGCCTTAAGCCTTGTCTGTGAAACCGGGTATATAATAGACATTATTTGCTTCACTACAACTGTTAAACATACAAATGTCAATGATTTTTTACCATCTTTTGCATCATTGCTTTTTCTGATAATTGTATTTCCAGTTTTTCTAGTTCCTCCATGGTTTTGAGAGGAAAGACATCATCCTCACTGTCCACCACCAGCAGCACTGGAGCATTGGAACGGCTGTTAGCTGCAAGGGACTGGACCACTGAAGTTAGATGATTGTAAAACATTAATTAAAATCTTTTACTTTCTTTTCACCAGCTATTAACACTTGCTCAGATGACCAGTTTGTTTGAACTTCAAGAGGCAGGTTCTTCCCTCTCATGGCCTTTAGAACACCATCATGTCTTTTCATAATTCCATTGAAAATCTACACATGAAAAGAATAAATAAAAATGTCACAAACTGAACATTGAAATAGGCTTTAATACGGGTGTGTGACTCATTTATAAAATAAAATAACTGACTGATAAAAAGATAATCATGATTGTGAAACGAGTTAATATCTACAATTCTTCAATTCAGCACTGCATTAAATTCCATAGGAAACAGACATTCAAGACAAGGGTACTGTAAATATGAAATGGAAGTTGCAATAGTCTTCATCCCTACTCTGATGTATAAAATATACTTTCACAGTTTTTTATCCTTCTTAGAGTCATGATTTTTCTTTGTAAAGAAGGTTTTCCTCTCCTTTAATGCCCTGTACTTCATGAAAAAATCCACTGAACTTTCCTCTGTTGTTCCTGCTTTAAAAACATTGCCATAGAAATCTCTCACATTATACTCTACGGTTCACCAAGCAAATAAATACAGTAACGTTAACAGCCTCGCTATGTAACTTACCTGCACTGGGGCTGGGCTCATTTCCATCAGGAACTTTGTCTTTGAGAAATTTGATGCTTTTTCCACATGTGCTGCAAAAAGAAGGGAAGTTTTCGAGCGTAGCCCCACAAGATGGACAATACATTGCAAACTGGAATAAGATAAGGGAGCAAGCAGCATTCAAAACAGGTTCAGACTGCCTGGCAGTCAACATGCGCACAATTGCCTGTTTCTACAGACCAACTGCCCCCTAGTGGTCGGGAGCATTTCTGTTGTGTTGTGAGCTTATGTTTGCTTTTTTTTAATGTCGTTGTGTTGTGCACTATTGGGCCACCGTACATCCTGGAGTTGAAGATAGGGCGTTTCTGATAAAGACGTTATTGCATTTTTTATCTAATACATAAACTCCATTTAAATGCAAGTGTAGGAAAATTGTTGTTTACACAGCCATAACATAAATGTGCTTTAAACAAAGTTTTTAAACTGACAGGGATACTTTTAATCACTTTATTATAATTTCTTAGTGAGATTGTGGCACCTTTTAAAAACACAAAATCAGGAAAAGAAAGAAGGTCTCCCTGAGCACTGAATAAATCAAAAACAAAATATTTTGATTCACCCATTCAATGAAAAAGTGATTTTTCATTGAATGAAATGAGTCCAAAGGAAGCGCCAAGTCCCCCTTTCATGTTCGTAGAGAACTCAATAGAGTCAAAATACATTTTCAGTTCAATTTTGAATCTTAAAAAAAAGAGGTTTGCTTTTAGAAAATTTACATTTATGAATATGATATTTAGCTAACAGGAAAATAAGGTTTATAAAATAAGAATCATTTCTTTTTTCACATTCATGAAAGCCAAAATTTACATTTCTATAAGTAAACTCAAAATTAGGATTCACATAACATTTGATAAAGTCAAGAATGTCACACCAAAATGATGTTGTGTGAGAGCAATTCCAGAATAAATGTAGAGATGTTTCATTGTTTTCTAAACAGAAAGAACAGCTGGTATTAATATCATTCTTAAGTCTTTTAAGAGAGCACTTATCCGGGTAAATTCTATGAATCAACTTAAATGCAATTTCTCTCATTTTGTTAGTAATGAAATATTTATGAGGTAATGACCAAACTTTCTTCCAGGGAATATCACTTACTAAACCATTCCAATCGAATAGAAGCTCCATTTGCTTTTTCTGAATACAACTCATCTACAGGTGCATCTCAATAAAGTAGAATGTTGTGAAAAAGTTCATTTTTTCCTGTAAGTTATTTCAAAAAGTGAAACTTTCATATATTTTAGATTTGTTGCATGTAAAGTAAAACATTTCAAAAGTTTTTTTGTTTTCATTTTGATGATTAGAGCTTACAGCTCATGAAAGTCAAACATCAGTATCTCAAAACATTAGAATATTTACATTTGAGTTTCAATTAATGACCATCTCTACAGTATAAATTCCGGGTATCTCTTGTTCTTTGAAACCACAATAATGGGGAAGACTGCTGACTTGGCAATGATCCAGAAGATGAACATTGACACCCTCCATAAAGAGGGTAAGTCACAGAGGGTCATTACTGAAAGGGGTGGCTGTTCACAGAGTGCTGTATCAAAGCATATTAAATGCAAAGTTGACTGGAAGGAAGAATTTGGGTAGGCAAAGGTGCACAAGCAACAGGGATGACTGCAAACTTGAGAATACCGTCAAGCAAAGCTGATTCAATCACTTGTGAGAGCTTCACAAGGAGTGGACTGAAGCTGGAGTCAGTGCATCAAGAGTCTCCACGCTCAGACGTCTTCAGGAAAAGGGCTACCAAGCCACTTCTGAACCAGAGACAACGTCAGAAGCGTCTCACCTGGGCTGTGGAGAAAAAGAACTGGACTGTTGCTCAGTGGTCCAAAGTCCTCTTTTCAGATGAAAGTAAATTTTGCATTTCATTTGGAAATCAAGGTCCCAGAGTCTGGAGGAAGAGTGGAGAGGCACAGAATCCATGTTGCTTGAAGTCCAGTGTGAAGTTTCCACAGTCAGTGATGATTTGGGCTGCCATGTCATCTGCTGGTGTTGGTCCACTGTGTTTTCTGAAGTCCACAGTCAACGCAGCCATCTACCAGGAGATTTTAGAGCACTTCATGCTTCCTTCTGCTGACAAGCTTTATGGAGATGCTGATTTCATTTTCCAGCAGGACTTGGCACCTGCACACACTGCCAAAGGTACCAAAAGCTGGTTCAATGACCATGGTGTTACTGTGCTTGATTGGCCAGCAAACTCACCTGACCTGAACCCCTGAGGAAGATGAGAGACACCAGACCCAACAATGCAGATGACCTGAAGGCCGCTATCAAAGCAACCTGGGCTTCCACACCACCTCAGCAGTGCCACAAACTGATCACCTCCATGCCACGCCGAATTGAGGCAGTAATTAAAGCAAAAGGAGCTCCTACCAAGTATTGAGTACATATACAGTAAATTAACCTACTTTCCAGAAGGCCAACAATTCACTAAAAATGTTTCTTATGAAGTATTCTAATTTGTTGAGATATTGAATTGGTGGGCTTTTGTTAAATGTGAGCCTAAATCATCACAATTAAAAGAACCAAAGACTTAAACTACTCCAGTCTGTGTGCATTTAATTTATTTAATACACAAGTTTCACAATTTGAGTTGAATTACTGAAATAAATGAACTTTTCCATGACATTCTAATTTATTGAGATGCATCTGTAGTTGAGATCGCAGTGACTGTAATTTTGCTGAATTTTCTGGTGATTGTTGTGTGTTTATTACCAACGAGTTTATTTCTCCAATCAATTCCCTTTGTTACTGTTTTTCCTCACTGATAAAAATGTACCTGTATCAATTGGTATTTGTTTAACCTTAAATTTAAACCATTCCCATTTATTTAAGTTAGACATATCTAATTTACCAATCTCCTCAATGAGAGCCAACACTTGTTGGTAAAATCTATCATTCTTTAACAAGTCATTATTAAACTTCCAAATATTAGGAGAAATGTTAGGTTTCTTAAGGACTGATAAAGACCATACAGTGGTGCTGCTGTAATTTTACATTCAGAGACTATTTTACATAGTTAACAAGAAATAAGTTAATAATGTAATCTTGAACATTGTCCATTTCCTGAGGGGTTAAACCATGTATACTGAATGCTGTTTGGGTTGGATACCGTCCAGTAATCAACCACATTTACTGTTTTAAAGAAATTAAATATAGTATTATTATACACAGAATGTGAAGCTCTTTGAGGTCTCCTGTCTAGCCACGAATCAGGGACAATCACCACTTATTTTCTGCATTATTCTTTTTTTTTCCATTCATTAACCAATTTTCCAAGTTTCTCAAACATTTCTCTATTAGCCACTTTGTTATTATAATCATAAATACAGAGTAATATGTAACATTTGTCATGTATTTCTACTACTATCATTAGCCAATGACCTTCTGTATCCCCTTCATGAAGAATTACAGAACCTTCAAATCTGTTAAATAATACCACCACTCCAGCCGAATGCGAAGATCCATTCGCAAACAAGGCTAAATCACCCCACTGAACTTAAAATATTTCATCATTTAAAGCAGAATGAGTCTCTTGTAAGAAAACACAGTTTGCTTTTTGTTCCTTGAAAAAAAAAAAGCTTTCTGCTTAACACTGTTTTTTTTTTAACCCCCTAGCATTCAAAGATAGAAAAGAAATGGACATAAATGAAATTAACGTATAACTGTCTCAGCTCTTAGCACACACTCAACTTTAAACGCAGGAGTGAACATGTTGTCCTTAATTACTCTACAAAACCATAACAATTAGAACATACAGTTCTAACCTTAGGTAAACCTCTTTCCTGCTTTTTTTTCAGATTATTTCCATCTGATTTGATTGCGGCAACCTTGAATACTTTTTAACGTGAGTCTACGTGTTACCTTGTGATCATCAGTTGCAGGTCAACTCTGAGTCCATCAATAAGTACAATAAGTGCATAGCCTTCTTTTAGGAACATAGAAACTTCCCGTTTTTCCTGGCTTCTTGCACTTTTGGCCACAACTTAGCACGATCTTCCTTTGAAAAGTCTTCTTTGAAATGAATGTTCATCTCTTTACACACTCTTGCCTCTCTTGATTTTTTCCACACTTCATCACGCACAGTCCACATCGCAAACTGAATGATCACTGGCCTGGGTAACTTGTTGGTAGCACCGTTGTTTCTTCTTGCTAACCGATGCACTGTATCCACCGACTGCCGGAGCTTCTCCACTGACCACGGAACCACCCGGGTAAGAATTCCGATCACTGTTTCTCTTGTGTCTTCTTTTTCCTTTTCTGGAAGACCGACCAGTCTGAGATCCCATCTTCGACCAGAAAAGATAGAAATTGATTTTCACGATCTTTTAGACCAGGGGCTGCACGTTACCAGAGTAAGGAGGACAAGAAGAGACAAAAAGAGGAACGACGCAAGAGGGCCAAAAGCATAACTGGAAGATCAGAAGATCTGTGTTAAGTTAAAAGAGATTCTGAAGTTGATGAGAAAGCAAGAATCTTTAAACAAAAGAATAATGAAGAATATGAGAGAGATGATTAATCTGAGTAGGTTTTCTACTGAATTGAAAATGTTAACAAATGATTTAGAGGTAATGGAACTTCAAACTCTTGTTGCAGAAGTATAAACGTTAAGATGTTATGTTTCCAGTATGTGCTGTATATGGAGAGCATACACTTGTTAAATACACTTGCAGGATGGACCTTCTAGTCAAGACCAAGTCATGAGGTGTTATTCATGTTTGCTATGTGTGTGTATGTATATGTGTGAAATGATGAGCTACATTTCTCCATAGTTTAAAATAATAATGGGTATGTTTTGCTATGTAGAAAAATGGAGAAGTTATTTTGTATTTGAACTGTTAACCCTGCCATGAGTGATATCTGAGTGAAAGGTCATGATCTCTGCCAGCTGGAGGAACTGAAACCAACCCAGACAGGGAGAGACAGGCGACACATGCAGGAGAAATGCAGCTGGATGGAGGACTATAAAACGCTGAAGGCGACGATGGATGGGGCCAGTGGCCCGCAAATGCCAGCAAGTTGCGTGGTGAAGACATCTCGTTTGTTATTTGCTCATGAGTAACTGTATTTTTTTAATAAAACGAAGCCATTGTATTGGTGATTCGTTAAGCTTTTAAATCAGTCTCAGAGTAATTAATCCTTAAATAACTAGTTATCAGAACCTACAGAAATCCTTAACATCGAGTTTCAAGTGGTCAGAACTTGACTGAATTAGCACGGACACCGGGAACAGAGGGGTGAAGCTACATCTAATATCCATTCATCGGAGAGGTGAGTATAGAAGGGTCTATTATGAGCCTGTCTTGAGAAGTAGGGATATGATTATTGGGTTTTAATTCCCTGTACCGGTATAAAAATACTACAACCAGATAAACACACGTGCGTCTCATCTGTCCCGGTAACATCCAGACAAGAGTCAGTCACCTCTGTGATGTATCTGATCAATACTGTATTTACATGTTGAGGCAGTTTCTTATGTGTTACTCGCTTTTTATCCAACACAAATCTTCCTCAGTTTATCAACAGTACTAATGGACAATTAAAAGAGATAACTCACGTTTAGTAACTTGATAACACTTTAGAATAGGGAACACATTCACTATTAACTATGACTTTTCCCTCAACACATTCCTAATTTGCTGCTTATTATAGAGATAATTTACATTTAGTAACTTCATGTGTTTATATTTACATTACTCACTTTCATGTAAAGCAGTGTTGACAACAGTGAACTCTACATAATAACAAATACATCACTCGGTGTGTTCATGTTGTGAATGTACTCATATGCAATTCTTTTAGAAAATTTTTCTGTCTCATATTAAATAGACACTTAGTAATCGTCTTTAAGATGTATATGGTTTATGTAAATGCACTCTGGTGACGTACGTGTGCCACGGGAGCTCCCCTTTTCGCGTTACATAATAAAACGTGTTTTTACCGCAAAGTCATAAATAAACTGCACTGTTTAACACTGTTTATATAAAACAGTTTGCTCACAGTAGCTCAACAAACGTGATTTTAACACGGGAACCGTGTTTTGGTTTGTAATGCTCACATTTGTAAACAGCCTCGTTGCTGTTCTCCATCATGTTCAATGATGACGTATCCTCTCCCTTCAGAATCTGGGATGAAGCAGTAGGACATCCGGGGATTTCTCGCATACTCTTTTATGAGCATTGAGGTTTGGAACGTACTTCTTTCTTCACATACTCTTTTTCCCTACTATACAGTAGGTATATAGTACGTACGTCCGAATCTCGTGCACTCGCCTACTAATTCTCGCCTACTCTTTTATGAATACTTATGATTCAAACATACTTATTCGCTCACCTATACTGCTTTTTTGCCTACTATATAGTAGGGAAGTATGCGATTTTGAACGCAGCGAGTCAATCACTCAGTGGGTTGAATGAACGATTCAATGCATCCCTCATTAAGACAGGGACTTTATGCCACCTACTGGTGGTTTAGTTTCATATTTATTTATCCTAAACAAGTTCAGTGGAACGAAATGTCGTGCCTCCCAGGACCACGGTGCTACATAAATACAGACATACAACAGTGAAGTAAAAAACACTATATACCTATACACAACTAACCTACTGACAGATTTGAACTATAAGTATACTATATAAGTATTTACCCTATACAAACTAAAAACAGATGAGACTTCATTACTGCAGATAATGAATCAAGTAAGTATATCTTGTTATAAGCTTTGTTTATTCTTAATTTAGTTTTACCATTCCTGCGGCTTTCACACCCGGCAGTTCTTGCTATATGTGCTCGGGAGGTGAATTAATCGTGTCATAATTTATCTATGAATGCATTCTGATATCGGAATGTTATCGCGTGCGTGGACCAAGAAATTTGACTGCTGAATCTACAATATTTTATTTTTAACTAAACGATTTAAATATTTAATGTATATAATCGATATTACAAGCACCAGTAATATTCAATATATCAGCCACCTCTAGAAATAATGTTGTTGTGTTTTTTTTTGTTTTTGCATTTGAAGAGCGAGATGTTCCATTACTGGTTGTGTTTGTAGTATGTAATATTTTTGTACTTATCTGGAGTTATTCATTTTGCAGGATCAGTGCAGATGTGTTACAGGAGATACAGTGTGGAAACACAGACCAGTACTGAAGGGTTAATGTTAGAAGTCTTTAATGAATTGTTGCCCAGTCAGCTCACCCTGATCACACATGACAAGCTAAAAGTGCTATATTAACTCACTATCCCAATGGATTTTAAATGTTTTGAATCTTTTCCATTTGCAAGTAATATATTCCCACCTGTGCTTTTCCAAATACTTCTCTAATCATCATGTATTTCACAGGTAACAAACCAAAGGATGAGGACAGCAGCTTTGCTGTGTCAGTCGTGGGGGAAAAAAGGAACATTCTTCATGAAGATGTGCGAGAGAAGGCAAGGCAAGGTGAGGGAAAAAAAATTACCTTTCTTCATTTTCATAGATTTTGGGATATTTATCTGTATTTGGGTAATTGATAAAGTTACATTTTATTCCCTGTGAAGTAGGAATAAAAAAATAGTAAAAATGTTATTTATTTTTAAAGCCGTGTCAGTGAAGATGGTGTGATCAGGACATCTGGTGTTTGTGGGAACTCTGAAGGAACATCTCCCAGCATTCTACCATGATGTTGCCCTGATGAAGGTAATTCACCTCTTAGGGGATGCAGATGTGGTCAAAAGTTTACATACACCTTGCAGAATAAACTGCTTCATCAGAGCAGAAATTGCTTATTTTTAATGATTCTACCCTCTTACTGCTTAAATTATTAACATTTTGCAGATACTGCAAGGTGTATATAAACTTTGGACTGCAACTGTGTCTATTGCTTTCACTCAACTGAACCATTTGTAATTACAGGATATGTTTTAAAACAATCATTGTTCTTTCTTTCCTCAAGGAATTTTTTTCTGACTTTCCAGCCTCTTTGGAACATTTGTTTACAGAGACTGTGGAGAGATGGTGTGCAGCGTCATGACAAATTTACTGCCGATGGAGAGCTTCTGGGACACTGTCAAACAGCATTTCCCAGGAGGTTCATTTGGAGTTCTTTTTTATTTTATTATCAATTAATTAAATCAAACTTGCATTCACTAATTCTGGAGTAAGATTAATGTTTAATGTTGGTGCTAGTAAAGGTTTGACAATTTATGGCCTGGTTTCACAGACAGGGCTTAGACTCAAAGTTCAATAAAGAAATTTAAGTCATTTTCATTAACATGCCTTAGAAAAAAACATTACTGGTGTGCATCTTGAGACAAAACAAAGGCACTGATATTTTTAAAGATCAGTCAGTTCAAGTTTCTTTCAGTCGAAACAGCTCAGAATGACCTTTTAGTCTGGGGCTGGTCTTAAACCTTGTCTGTGAAACCGAGGGTACCATTAACACAGTTTGGTAATGTTTTATAATAAGGTCTCATTTGTTATACATGGAATGATCATTTTCTTGAATTTTGTTTTTTTTTATTAAATGTGTGTGTTTGTTTATTAGTAATCCTATACGATATGGAGACCAAATGACTCCACAAGGATAGTAATACCAGTACATTTTGACCTTGTGGACATTTTTAGGTCTCCAATGAGGAAACAGGCTTTTACATCATACAGAATGATATTTTCTAAGATGGCGAGACTAGGTACTTTTCTAAGTATGTAAGTGATTTTGTATTGACTCTAATTTAAAGTGTTGTATAGTGTTGGGTTTTTATTGTGCATCAGCAAAAAGCTTTTTTTTGTATTTGTTTTAGAGACTGTTTTGTCAATAAATGTAGAGGGTTTTCCGTTTTGTGTTTGTGTTGATTGTAATTAGGTAATTAAGAGTTTTTTTTAAATACAATTTTAAATTGCCTATACTAAATTTCATCTTCATTGCCAGAGATTTATGACATTTAAGTACACTGAAATGACATTTAAGTATGTTTTAGTTCACATTAATTGCTTATTCAGAAGTACAAATTTACCATATTTCGAAGTACATATAAAATATACTAAAGTCCCACTTAAGTGGTTCAAAAATTTCACTCAAAAGTTAAACTAATTGCATTTAATGTCATTTTAAACTTATATATTTGAAATCACTTACAAATAACATGCATTTAGGTGGTCAACAATATTACATTTAATTCACGCTTAAGTGTATTGTTAACTTACATTAAAGTATAATTTAGTTAACATTAATTGCTTGTCAGTACATTAATAGTACACTTTTAACATTTTAAAGACACTAGAAGCAATTATGAAAGTACATATAAAGATGTACTAAAAAGTCCCACTTAAGTGGTTTAAAAAAATCACTCAAAAGTTCAACTTATTGCATTTAATATCACTTTAAAATGTGATACATTTGAAGTTAATTACAAATGTATTTAAACGTCGAAAATAACATTTAATTTGCACTTATGTGTGTTCTTTTAAAGTATATCATTTCTGGAATAAGTACACATTATTAAAGTATATTTAAGTGCACTTCTTTTTCACAAGGGTTAATAAACAATAACATGCTTTTTGTATGATCCCTATGAGGCACCACGTAGGATTTAAATCAAACTTCGCTTATCAATACATACATAAAACACGTGCATATACACCTATAAATTACTCACATATACATGTATACAATTGGATGTTCAATATATATATGAAATACACGTGCACACTAATATGAAATCCATACCAATACATATTATGTTAGTAATGAATGCATATACACTTGTGAATAACTTGTGTATACATATAAACTTGACGCATGAATACACCTGTAGACTCTCGCTAATACATACAAACACGATCCATGCATATACACCCACAACAACACACGCACATACAAATAAACTCGCAGCATGCAGACACACCTATAAACACTCGCATATAAATATAAACTCGCTGCATGCAGACACACCTATAAACACTCGCATATAAATATAAACTCGCTGCATGCAGACAGCGAGCAGAGCATCACCAGGGATGAAACCCAGCGTCTGGTGATGTCTATGCGTTCCAGACTTCAGGCTATAATTGACTGCAAAGGATTTGCAACCAAGTATTAAAAAGTGAAAGTTTGATTTATGATTATTATTCTGTCCCATTACTTTTGGTCCCTTAACAAGTGGGAGGCACATATGCAAACTGTTGTAATTCCTACACCGTTCACCTGATTTGGATGTAAATACCCTCAAATTAAAGCTGACAGTCTGCAGTTAAAGCACATCTTGTTCGTTTCATTTGAAATCCATTGTGGTGGTGTATAGAGCCAAAAATGTTAGAATTGTGTCGATGCCCCAATATTTATGGACCTGACTGTACATATAAACTCGCTGCATGCAGACACACCTATAAACACTCGCACATACATATAAACTTGATACGCGCATATACACCTATAAACACTCGCATATACATATAAACTCGATACGCGCATATACACCTATAAACACTCGCACATACATTTAAACTTGATGCACGCATATACACCTATAAACACTCGCACATACATTTAAACTTGATGCACGCATATACACCTATAAACACTCGCATATACATATAAACTTGATACGCGCATATACACCTATAAACACTCGCACATACATATAAACTTGATACGCGCATATACACCTATAAACACTCGCATATACATATAAACTCGATACGCGCATATACACCTATAAACACTCGCACATACATTTAAACTTGATGCACGCATATACACCTATAAACACTCGCATATACATATAAACTCGATACGCGCATATACACCTATAAACACTCGCACATACATTTAAACTTGATGCGCGCATATACCCCTATAAACACTCGCATATACATATAAACTCGATACGCGCATATACACCTATAAACACTCGCACATACATATAAACTTGATACGCGCATATACACCTATAAACACTCGCACATACATATAAACTTGATGCACGCATATACCCCTATAAACACTCGCATATACATATAAACTCGATACGCGCATATACACCTATAAACACTCGCACATACATTTAAACTTGATGCACGCATATACACCTATAAACACTCGCATATACATATAAACTCGATACGCGCATATACACCTATAAACACTCGCATATACATATCTCGATGTGCGCATATACACCTATAAACACTCGCATATACATATAAACTCGCTGCATGCAGACTTTATTGAACTTTATTCATTTTAACAATGCAAAATATACCTCAAACTGACCAATATACATGTACCTAAATATCTGAGACCAGTATTGGTACATTAGTATATTCAAATGTAAATGCAGACCATGAAATATGGAAAATTTATAGAAAAAACAAACAAACAAAACAACACAATTAATGATACACATTGTAAATTTAACAAAACTGTGATGTTTTATACATGAACATTTTCAGTAGGCACTGTGTAATCACAGAAATATAAAATAAGTAGCACAATTTGGGCCAAGTTGGCTGAAATTACTAAAAATGCTACACTGCCATTTAATTTTCAATAATGCCAAAAATGGACAACTCTACAATTGATTCATTACAGCTCAAAATCAGCCTAAAATATATCACAGCGTATCTTTACTCATCAGTATCACCCCTATCACTCTCATCATCCCATGTATCTCTTTCCTCTGTTTTCTGGGAAACATTTGCACAATATTGGCAGACATTAAGGTGACCAGACGTGCTACTTCTCAGGGACATGCACTTTGATGTCATACAACGATCATTCTGCGCAGCGCAAACAACCAACACCTGGTTATTTTAGGCAATTTAGAAATCCTGTGCAGAACATATCCCTGGGAAGTGGCATGTCTGGTCACCTTAAAGTGCCCCTATTATGCCATTTTTACCTCATTTCTAAATGATTCATAAATGTCTTGTTCGAAGAATCAGTCTCTTTAAACCGCTCCTTTCCGTGAGCCCTCACTACTGTGATTGGTAAGATGGCGCAGTCCTTCGTGATTGGTCTACAGCGTACAGCACGTGTCGGAAACTAAACGCCCTTTGCCATAACGGAATGACTGGAGACTTGTCAATACATAGAAAAGATAATATCGATTGTACCTTACCAATTTGAGCTGGAGTCTGATGAAACCGTTGAAGTGGCTGATCAACAATAGCAGGAGCAGGACGTTTCTCAGTGGTATATGTCAAATTTGTGGTAATTATAATATGAGAGAAAACTAATTTATTCTCACAGCGTAGGATACAGTGCCTTCTTGGCATGATATTAACCACATGGAAATTTTACTGTGATTGTGGAAGGGGAAATTGTTCTTGAGAACATAAGGCTAGCGGGCTACTGCTGGCCCACCAGAGGCAAAGTTGGCGGCGCACTGGGCGTTTTGCTCATTGTTATTCCAGCGGACCACGAGCAGCAGCCGATGCTTTTCTGACAGCGGTCCGCTGACAAGCCGCTGGTTTATAATTACTGTTTGCTGGTGGTCCATAGTCGGTCTGTGGTTCATAATCAGTTCGATTACGCTAACCAAAATGTCCTTGCACATAATAATGGATTGAAAACAATGTACAATCGCAATTGCAAATTTATTTTCTGTTAACAAATTAAATCTACAAATGCATTTACAGTATATTTATCAGGTTGTTTATCCAATGTGACTTTCAAATAGAAGCATACAATTCACATATTAGTACCAGTACAAAAGTCAACCACAAAATCAACCATGGTTTAACTATGATTGTTGTAGTAAATCCACAGTAACCAGCATAGTAGTAAACCTAGTAACTACAAACTTTACCATGGTTTCAAAAACTATGGTTACCACAGTTTTACTCCAGCATTACTGAAATATTACTATAGTAGAACCATGATATCAAAATCTTAGTCTGAGAAAAAACCCTGATTACTACAGTCATGGTTAGTTTTACCATAGTAAAAACATGGTTAACTGTTGTAAAGGTACAATGCTTTTCGCAACGCAGCTTTAGAAAATGCATGTTTCAGGGTTACAATAAAAAATATCCTTTGAACAGCCAGAAGTGACTGACTCGCTGGGGAGCATCTTCTGGCAACAATCTACTTTATACTGTCACAAAGTCTGTAATATGTAAATGAACAATAATTGGATGATGCAAAACATTATTTGGCTGACAAATAAATGGGTATATCTCATGGAACTCAGAGAAAGATTATACATTGTTCGTTCACATATATTACCATCATAGTAACAATACAAAGTGAGTTGAAAATCACCAAACTTATGATTTAACCCTTAAATGCATGAATGTTTTGCCAACCATTATAACATATTCGGGACTTTAGCTACCCGGACCTATATACAGTATCTCACAGAAGTCAGTACACACCTCACATTTTTGTAAATATTTTATTATATCTTTTCATGTGACAACACTGAAGAAATTACACTTTGCTACAATGTAAAGTAGTGAGTGTACAGCTTGTATAACAGTGTAAATTTGCTGTCCCCTCAAAATAACTCAACAGACAGCCATTAATGTCTGAACCATTGGCCACAAAAGTGAATACACTCCTAATGAAAATATCCAAATTGGGCCTAATTAGCCATTTTCTCTCCCCGGTGTCATGTAACTTGTTAGTGTTACAAGGTCTCAGGTTGAATGGGGAGCAGGTGTGTTAAATTTGGTGTTATCGCTCTCACTGGTCACTGGAAGTTCAACATGGCACCTCGTGGCAAAGAACTCTCTGAGGATCTGAAAAAGAGAATTGTTGCTCTACATAAAGATGGCGTAGGCTAAAAGAAGATTGCCAATACCCTGAAACTAAGCTGCAGCACGGTGGCCAAGACCATACAGCGGTTTAACAGGACAGGTTCCACTCAGAACAGGCCTCGCCATGGTCGACCAAATAAGTTGAGTGCACGTGCTCAGCGTCATATCCAGAGGTTGTGTTTGGGAAATAGACGTATGAGTGCTGCCAGCATTTCTGCAGAGGTTGAAGGGGTGGGGGGGTCAGCCTATCAGTGCTCAGACCATACGCCGCACACTGCATCAAATTGGTCTGCATGGCTGTCATCCCAGAAGAAAGCCTCTTATAAAGATGATGCCCGCAAACAGTTTGCTGAAGACAAGCAGACTGAGGACATGGATTACTAGAGCAATGTCCTGTGGTCTGCCGAGGCCCAAGAAAAAATTATTTGGTTCAGATGGTGTCAAGCTTGTGTGGCGGCAACCAGGTGAGAAGTACAAAGACAAGTGTGTCTTGCCTACAGTCAAGCATGTTGGTGGGAGTGTCATGGTCTGGGGCTGCATGAGTGCTGCTGGCACTGAGGAGCTACAGTTCATTAAGGGAACCATGAATGCCAACATGTACTGTGACATACTGAAGCAAAGACTGGGCCACAGGGCAGTATTCCAACATGATAATGACTCCAAACACACCTCCAAGACGACCACTGCCCTGCTAAAGAAGCTGAGGGTAAAGGTGATGGACTAGCTAAGCATGTCTCCAGACCTAAACCCTATTGAACATCTGTGGGGCATCCTCAAATGGAACGTGGAGGAGCGCAAGGTCTCTAACATCCACCAGCTTTGTGATGTCATCATGGAGGAGTGAAAGAGGACTCCAGTGGCAACCTGTGAAGCTCTGGTGAACTCCATGCCCAAGAGGGTTAAGGCAGAGCTGGAAAATAATGGTGGCCACACAAATAATTGACACTTTGGGCCCAATTTGAACATTTTCACTTAGGGGTATACTCACTTTTGTGGTCAGCGGTTTAGACATTAATGACTGTCTGTTGAGTTATTTTGAGGGGACAGCAACTTTACAGTGTTATACAAGCTGTACACTCACTACTTTACATTGTAGCAAAGTGTCATTTCTTCAGTGTTGTCACATGAACAGATATAAAATATTTACAAAAATTAAACATTAAACAATTTCAGGTATTCATTCCTAATTACAAGAGAAGCACATAAGGATAAGTTGCAAAGCTTCTTGACAATGGATATACCACATGCTTTTCCTAAATACATCTTACGTGGAAGAATAACTCATTTTAAAAACAACAGTGAAGAACAATATTAAAAAAGTGGACCAAAAAATGTGACCTGAACAAGAACAGTTTGTACAAGTAAGCAGAATACAAGTGATACACATGCATTATAAGACAATTGAACATATGAAATTCTTAAGAAAACACAATGATATTTATATCATGAAGTAAAATGGCATACAAGAATAAAACTTTAACATTGTTCTTTAGGGAGGAAATACATCTTTGAGTTGATTTGAATCTCACAGTTGAATCTGCTGGTTTTGAAGATGAAGATGAACTTTAATCACTATGAAAACTTTAGATAATGTTTCTTTGTCGTGTTGCTTGTTATGACTGGTCAGGACAGATTTAACGAAATATACAACTAAATACGTCTCCGTGTGTACAGGGCCTTACTCTGATTGTTTTTTGTATGACCGAGTAGAACAGATGATTGATTGAAACGCTTCCCACGTGCAATGCAGTGATACGGTTTATCTCGAGTGTGGATCCTCTCATGTGTTTTCAGAGTTGATAAATGACTGAATCTCTTGTCACAGTGTGAACACTTGTAAGGTTTGTCACCAGTGTGGATTCTCTCATGTGTTTTCAGAGTTGATGAATGACTGAATCTCTTGTCACAGTGTGAACACTTGTAAGGTTTCTCTCCAGTGTGGATCCTCTCGTGTGTTTTCAGAGTTGTTAACTGGCTGAATCTCTCATCACAGTGTGAACACATATAAGGTTTATCTCCAGTGTGGATCCTCTCGTGTGTTTTCAGAGTTGATGACTGACTGAATCTCTCGTCACAGTGTGAACACTTGTAAGGTTTCTCTCCAGTGTGGATCCTCTCGTGTCTTTTCAGATTTGATGAATGACTGAATCTCTCGTCACAGTGTGAACACGTATAAGGTTTTTCTCCAGTGTGGATCCTATTGTGTCTTTTCAGATGTATCGACTGACTGAATCTATTGTCACAGTGTGAACACTTATAAGGTTTCACTCCAGTGTGGATCCTATTGTGTCTTTTCAGATGTACTGACTGATTGAAACTCTTGTCACAGTGCGAACACTTATAAGGTTTTTCTCCAGTGTGAATCCTCTCATGCAGTTTTAAACGGGTCGCTGTAGTAAAAGTCTTTTCACACTCAAAGCACATGTACTCTCTCACACCAGTATGTATTTTCTGATGCTTTCTCAAATTTTGTTGATTCAAAAAACTGTTACCACACAAATGACATGAATGTGGCTTCTCCTTTGAATGAACTTTCAAGTGTTTCTTCAGAACTGAAACCCATAAAAACGTTTCACCGCATTGATCGCATGTGTGCTGCTTCTCTCCAGTGTGGATGTTCATGTGATCCTTAAGGTTTGCTGATTGTGTGAAACTCTTCCCGCATTGATCACAAGTTAATGGCTTCTCTCCAGTATGAACTCTCATGTGACGTTCAAGACATGTTTTGCGTGTGAATCTCTTTCCACATTGAGTGCAGGTGAAATATTTCTTGGCTCTTGTTTTCTTTAAATCTTTCTGTTTGGTTTGAGAGCAACTCAAAGGGTTTTCTCCAGTTTTGACATGATTTTTCTCCTCAACTTCACTTGATTCTTTATTCTCCTCATTTTCTTCAATCAACTCTGAAATAAAAGTAAACATATGTAAATATGTAAAATATGTAAATAAATACATGCATGTATATATATATATATATATATATATATATATATATTGTGACACGTGTCCCGAAGCCTCATCAGCGTCGCCCTGGTAACACACGAGGAACACCTGAAAGTCCTCATCCCGGGCTGATCGGTCACGGCTGCTGGCAAATCAAGCGGCGGCCATATAAGCCGCCGCCAACCCGAACACAAGTGAGTGATCACTCCAGAAGACTGGATGTTAACGCCTGTTCTGATCTTCTCCCACAGAAAGCCCGTGACCGATCAGCACCGCCCCGCACGGACACGCCGCTCTGGGAGCACCAGGATCACCAGCACTACCAGCACTACCACGGATGAGCACCCCGGCACGTGGTTTCTTCACTTTTATTAATAAATCCACCCTTCGGGGACTTCCCTGCCATTCTCTGTTGTCGTGTGATTCCTCACCCCGCCACACTGGTGGAGAATGCGGGCATGTGAGTGAGGGATCGCCGGTAACCACCCATCCTTGCACAGACACTGAATTGTTGTGTTTTTTTCCTTTTTTTCCCCTCTCACCAGGCGGACGCTCCTCCCTGCAGCATGGAAGAGCTGCTGAAGCACCTCACCGAGGTCAGCATCCGCCAGCAGCAGATTGTAGAGCACATCGCCAGCCGGCAGGGAGAGGCAGAACGCGAGCTCGCCGCTTTTCGCGCCACCCAACACGCTCCGCCGCCTGATCCCCGTGTCCAGGCTGCCCAGCTGCTGCCTAAAATGACACCCGGCGATGATGTGGAATTGTTCCTGCAAATGTACGAGAACGTCGCCACCCGCGAGGGCTGGAGCCACCGGGACTGGGCACGGCTGGTAGCCCCCCTGTTGACAGGAGAAGCGCAGCGCGCTTACTTCTCACTACCCTCTGAGCTTAGTGACAGCTACGCCGAACTGAAGCAGGAAATATTGTCGCGGCTGGGATTATCCCCGATTGCAGCCGCCCAAATGTTCCTGGACTGGAGCTACAGTCCGCGATTGCCGCCCCGAGCTCAGGCAGCCGAACTCTCCCGTCTCGCGCAGCACTGGCTGCTGGCCGGGGATCCCACCGCCAGCCAGGTGGCGGAGCGTGTGGTCATTGACCGGCTCCTGCGTGCGCTTCCCCGCACCCACCGTCAGGCCGCTGGCATGCGGAACCCCACCACTCTCGGCGAGCTCATAGAGGCGATCGAACTGGCGGATGCGACCCAACAGCGGGAGGCTGGGGAGCGAGCGCCGCCTTTTCCCCGAAGGGTGGGCCAGGAGCGACGCACGCCGGAGGGCACCCAGCGGCCAGTAGGCAGGCCGGCGGCTCCCGCTCCTCAGGACGAGCCCATGCCCACCGAACCACCCCGCTCGTCCGGGCGGACTTGGCTGGCAGGCTGCGCCGTTCACCACGCCCCGCCAGGAGGAGCTCCACGGGCGGAAGTGAAGGTAAACGGCCACCCGTTTGAGGCCCTCCTGGACTCCGGAAGTGCGGTCACCCTCGTCAATCCGGCCGTGTTATCCCCTCGCCCGGACTCTAGGGCCCGCCTGGCCATCACGTGCGTCCATGGAGACACTCGGGAGGTGTCCGCACGACGAGTCACCATCGCGGCTTCGCCGGGGACATGGCCAGTCGAGGTGGGGATTGTGAAAGATCTGCCCGTACCGGTGCTCCTTGGAAGAGACTGGCCAGGGTTCGACCGCCTTCTCGTCCCCGCCACTCAGCCTTTTTTGTATTGTAAGGCAGAGCGGCCTACGAACTCCATTGCGAGTATTAAAGCTGACTTCAGCTGATGAAACTGCAAACTATTTTCTTCAGTAAATTTTTCTTTAATTTAATCACATCTCTTGACTCCTGGGCCCGTATTCATAAAGATTCTAAGAATCCTCTCAGAAAACTCTTAATTTAGCTTAAAAACTTTTACGTAGGAGTCTTAGCTTAAGAGCGATTCGGGACCGATCTGAGAGCAACTCTGAGTAAGGAGAAGACAAAAACTTTCATCTTAGTGAGGAGGCGGGGTTGACCCCGTTGCTATGTATGACACAATCTTTTGAAGACTGTGATTGATTGGTTGTCAAGAAGTAAATAAAAGAGTGCTTTTAAGAGTAGGGTATATTATAAGCCTTCACTTTGAAATTACAGGCGGAATTTGTCCTCTCGCTCTTTCTCACACACACACACACACACACACACACACACACACATTATATATGTATATATATATTCTTAATTTTTTATTTACCATGCTGTCATACTTACAGAGCCGGCGCCAGGGCACCTCCATCAGGGGGCATTTAAATTTCTAGGGGGGGCACAAATCACGTTGTGTGTGTGTGTGTCGGGGGGGTGGGGGGCTGCAATCTGTGATCTCGTGCAGTTGCTGACGCTCGCTAAAGCGTGCAATCGCATTATGTGCGCTGTTTTATCGGTACTTTCGCTTTCAAAATCGATCGCGTTCAGCAAGGAGGGGAGAGGATGGAAAGTGGGGGGGGCACAGTAACTCGTTTGGGCGCCTTGGCGCCGGCCCTGCATATTTACTGTGTTTTATAGGAAATGAACAGAGACATATAAGCCTAATAAGTGCTGTAACAGACCCAAATCATCACTGCTGCATAGTTGCATTTTTCCAGTTGCCAAATATGTTAATGTAGTGATTTCTGGCGCTATGGCAAATCTGTGCGATGTTAGCATGTCTTTAATTAGATCAGTCACAAACATGATCCCTGCACGAACTAATGTGTAGTGTCTTATTAACTCACTGTCATCACACTTCTTCTGCCTCTTAATTTTCGTCCATTTTCTCCGCTGCTAAAGAAACTCTTAAGCCCCTTAAAAGTCCTCGTCCATACTCCTAACAAGTTTGACCTTAAGACCTCTTTTAAGGGTTAAGATGCTTTCTGAATGACTTTTTTCTTTACAAGGATTTTTTCTTTAATTTTAAGAGTAAACGCCCACATTTCTAAGAATTGTCTTAGAATTTTGTCACTAGGAGCTACTTTTTGCATTAAAATTCTTCATGAATACGGGCCCTGGTCTTTGTTCATCATGTTCATCATACCTGGTCCATGGGTTTTAACTGTAATTCCCCAACAGTTCTTTAATGGCATTCTTTTTTTTTGCATGAAAAAATGATCCATTAAATACCATGTTTCGGTCCCCATTCCTTCTTACAAGAGAAGTAAATAAGTTAATAAGTAAATAAATATCAGTTGCAAAACTACATGACAGTATATCTTCCATTTGCATTTTCTAAATACATGGAAGAATAATTAGTCATTTTGAAAACAACAGTTTGTAAAAACTTCTGCTTTCCTTCATGAAAGATTCAGGAAACTACAAGTGACATGCATTATAAGACAATTAAACATAATATGAAACTCATAAGAAAGCACAATAAAAAAACGTTTTGACATTGTTTTTTGGGGAGGAATCTCGAATCTGAATCTTGAATACTTACTGTGATGTCTTTTTGTATGCTTGCGTAGAGCAGATGAATTATTGAAACGCTTCCCACATGCAGTGCAGTGATACGGTTTCTCTCCAGTGTGGATCCTCTCATGTGTTTTCAGATTTGCTGAATTACTGAATCTCTTGTCACAGTGTGAACACTTGTAAGGTTTTTCTCCAGAGTGGATCCTCTCATGCAGTTTTAAAAACTTTGCTGAAGTAAAAGTCTCTTCACACTCAACGCACATGAACTCTCTCACACCAGTATGTATTTTCTGATGTTCTTTCAAAATTGAAAAACGTGAAAAACTCTTTCCACACAAATAACATGAATATGGCTTCTCCTTTGTATGAACTGTCAGGTGTTTCTTTAGGACTGAAGTGCTCAAAAATGTTTTATCACATTGATCACATGAGTACAGTTTCTCTCCAGTGTGAATGCTCGTGTGTTTCTTAAGGTGTGCTGATTGTATGAAACTCTTCCCACATTGATCACACGTGTAAGGTTTCTCTCCAGAATGAATTCTCATGTGACGCTCAAGACTATATTTGCTTGTCAAACTCTTTCCACACAGAGTGCAGGTGAAAGATTTCTGGGCTCCTCTTTCCTTTAAATCTTTCTGTTTGGTTTGAGAGCAACTCAAAGGGGTTTCTCCAGTTGAGACATGATTTTTCTCATCTTCATTCAATTTTTCGCTCTCCTCACTTTCTTCAATAAACTCTATAATAAAAGCAAAACAGTTTATTTGTCAGTAGCTTGGAAAAACAAAGAACAACAAAAAAACAACGAGAGAAATATAAAAGTACATAAAAATGAACCCTGGTGTAAAGACAATTTCTATACAAAATTTAGTTCCTTTTGATACAATTTTATAAATTATACTTCCCTGAAACTTTTCATGAAGAATGATCTTCAAAACATCATTTTTAAAACACAATCCCATGTTTTTAAAGAAGAACTATTAAAGGGTTACTCCACCCCAAAACCACAACAAATTCCTTGTGTGTTTGCGCACACTTGGCGAATGAAGCTGATTCTGAAAATTAAAATTTTGTCAATCAATCACTTACCGCCATGTCGTTCCAAACCCATAAAAGCAATTTAAGATATTTTGGATGAAAACTGCGAGGCTTGTGACCGTCCCATTGACTGCCAAGTAAATAACACTGTCAAGGCTCAAAAAAGTATGAAAGACATCGTCCAAGTAGTCCATCTGCCATCAGTGGTTCAATCTGAATGTTAGGAAGCGACAAGAATACTTTTTGTTTGCGAAGAAAACTAAAATAACGACTTTATTCATCAATTCATCTCCTCTTCGTCTCTCCGCATCACCGTAGCACCATTTTGGAGAATATCCGTGCCACGCCACACGGATACGTTTTCTACATGCATTTACGCTTTGCTTTGAATGAAAACAGCATATCCTTGTGGCGTGGCTGACACAGAATAGCGTACGCAGTTTGTGTCCAGCGGATATTCTCCAAAATGGCACTACGGTGATACATGCACTCTTCTCAGTCGCTCATGGACAAAGCAAACGCTCCGTAATTATTAATGGCGTTAATAAAAGAAACACACTTTCTAAAAACAAGTCCCACAAGGCTCAATTCTTGCACCGCTTTTGTTTAGCCTGTATATGCTCCCACTAAGTCAGATAATGAGGAAGAACCAAATTGCCTATCACAGCTACGCTGATGATACCCAGATTTACCTAGCCTTATCTCCAAATGACTACAGCCCCATTGACTCCCTCTGCCAATGCATTGATGAAATTAACAGTTGGATGTGCCAGAACTTTCTTCAGTTAAACAAGGACAAAACTGAAGTCATTGCATTTGGAAACAAAGATGAAGTTCTCAAGGTGAATGCATACCTTGACTCTAGGGGTCAAAGATTTTAGAATTTACTTTTAGAAACATTAGACAAACTATTGCTTATTCCACAGATTCAAGAACTAGCAAATTACCAAAGGGCATTTTGGGTTGAGCGTATTGAGCGAGCAGAGCAGAGGATGATCAGAAGAAATGGACAGCACCGGAGTTAAATATATGAGTGTCAGAGCAAAGGGTCTGAATACTTAGGACCATGTGATATTTCAGTTTTTTTTTAATAAATCTGCAAAAATGTCAACAATTGTGTTTTTCTGTCAATATGGGGTGCTGTGTGTACATTAATGAGGAAAAAAATGAACTTAAATGGTTTTAGCAAATGGCTGCAATATAACAAAGAGTGAAAATGAATGGGGTCTGAATACTTTCCGTACCCACTGTAATTCTGACCATCTCGCTCTCTCTCTAAAACATAATAATTTGCATGTTGCAAAACTGAAAACAACAGCTGGGTGGAAGAATTTAGGCATGAATTCATTACAAAGATTTCTAGACATTCCTTTTTCTTTTGCTCGACACCTGATGTGTGCAGTTTACTTTGCTTGCTTTAATAAAAAAAGTTATCTTCAGCAACATTTTTTTGTTTGTTTTGTTTTTTGATTGCAGTCTTCCACTGCTATGGTTTTCTTTTGGATTTGCTTCTGCGTTCCATTCAATTTTAAGATTTTCTTTGTTTTCTTTGTCAAATTATTCTAGTTTACTTTAGTTCAGGACTCCATAGTCCAAGAGTTAGTAATCTGTACATAATCTGTGTTTTAGAAAGCCATTTTTGAAACCTTGACTAACTATTCCAGATTAAGCCTACTTCTATCTTAATTTAAACCCTGTCCGGGAAACTGCCCTAGAATTTACCTCAGAAGAATGCGGCTTTGTTAGCCTAATGTCCCACGAACAGTCATTAAAGAAGAATGAAGAATAAACACCAACCTTCTTGTTCCTCGTGTTTTATTCTCCATGTTTCTGGTTCCTCATGTTTTATTCTCCAGGTTTCTGGTTCCTCGTGTTTTATTCTCCATGTTTCTGGTTCCTCGTGTTTTATTCTCCATGTTTCTGGTTCCTCGTGTTTTATTCTCCATGTTTCTGGTTCCTCGTGTTTTATTCTCCAGGTTTCTGGTTCCTCGTGTTTTATTCTCCATGTTTCTGGTTCACTGGTGTTCTCCTCACTCTCTTCTTTAACAAACACCATCTTCACAGCAGATCTCAGTTCAGATGATACTCCTCCAGATATTCCTGCTTGCTTAGTCACAACTCTGGGGATGAGAATATTACAGGTATGATTCAAAAACTGTATCTTTATATTTACAGAAATTTCTAAAAACAGCACCACAACAAAACACCAGAGATCGCGGGGAAACTAATCTTCTTCCTCTGAGGTTTAATGGTGTTTGGCAAACAAACTCATGTGTTGTAGCGCCACCTGCTGGACTGGAGAGAAGCGGCGAGAGGATACGGAGATGGGTATAAAACGGAGGTCGGAGCCAGCTGCAAATGGGTGGGCCAGACGCAAGTGTGTACAAACCAACAGAAGATTTTGATTGGTTTGTTTAATGTCATGTGGGTTGTAGTATCGGTTCACGCTCCTAGTGGCGGTAGTGGGCGATTTATTTATTTATTTATTTTTTTTTTTGCAATCCGTCAAAAAAAGTAAGACGCCTTTTGGCGGCGGCACGGTAGATGAGTGGAAAAGATAAGCGTGATGTACACATTTTTGTTTGTTTTGTTTTGTAAAAAGTATTACAAGCTGTTAAAAGTGCATTTTCTTGGTGGCTTTTGTACAAGGTTTTCTTAGTACCACACACAGCTTACAATCTTGTGCCTGACTATATCTTTTTTTTTCTTTCTACAAACAACTTTGCTCTCCAGGTTATGGATAATGAAGACCATAAGCAGGTAATGTAATTGCATGGCATTGTAATTTTGGTAACACTTTCCATGAAGCCCATATTTACAATACATTATAATGAATGCATAATGCATTATAAAAAACCTTATAATATATATCATCTTATGAATATCCATAATAACAGTTTTAATGTATTATAATATTTACTTATTAGTGGTTATAGCTTTTAAGAGTATGAGGATTTATAACAGTGAACACGTTGCATCCACTTAAGTTACAATGTATTGTATTTCTCATAGTTATAATGTATTATAAGTTTCATATCTTGCCACCTTTCTTATGCTACTTAAAGCCATCAATGACCACTTATAATTATAGTAATAATAATAGTAATATATATATATTTTTCTCAAACAGCCATAAGATCAGATTGCTTTGAATTATTTTTATTTTAATATCAGTTTGATTATTTTGATGGTACCCTTTAGACAGCTGTTGATAAGTAACTCTGCAACTACATGTCAACTAGCAGCAGTGGCGCCTCCAGGATTTGTTTTATGGGGTGGCCGAAAGGGGCCAGTAAAAATGTTAGGGTGGCACTGGCACAATACAGGTTGCATGCCTAAACCCAATGGCAGACAATATTTTTTTGGCGTTACCATTAATTCTTTCTGGGAGCATATAAAGCTATAGGCTTCAAAACTTCAGTATTAGCCTACTATTCTCTGTATAGAGCAAAATGGAAAAAAAGTCGTTCTGCAATTCAACTGCAAGTACCCTCATGTTTATTTGAAGTACAAATTCATTTCAAATGAGAGTATATGGTAAACAAGAATGCATAAGATATCAAAACAATTGTTACGGTAAACGGTCACCCCCCCCCCCCCCCCTCCCAGGAAAAGTCAAAAGAAAACCCATTTAAAAATATTAACCATACACATGAACCCATGGGCAACTTACAGTAAACAAAGAAACATTACAAGTTGTTATTATTGCATATATTATTGCTTAGTTTCACATCATAACACTAGGTTTCACAACCTTTGAAAATAACATTAGAAATTATTATGCTGCTGCTGTAAAACCTATTATGGACTTGGTCACATATTTATACTACAACAAATAATATTACCACTGTACCATTTAAAATACTGTATTCTTACTCTTTCTGTGTCAAGTGTTTTACAAAAACCATCTCTATAAAGTACATTTTCCATCAAACCTGACTGAAAAGATGTACATGTCTGTTAAGATAGAATAAAAAAGAGACCAAGAAGATATACCAAATCATATTGAGATATGGCGCATAGGGTGTAAGGAGTAGGTTATAAGTGCATCTTATATGTGCAACAATCTATAATATTCAAAAAACATATACATCAGCTACTTTGTCTATTATCCATTTCCTTTGTCTGTAGTCCCTCACTGCTGCCTAGAGTCCTGTCCTTTTTTTAAAACCCAAATGATCATTCTTGCTACAGTACATGTCAATTTGACAAATGTGACAAAACATTGACATTTTTTTCAAGGAATGGGCAAGTGTCTTATTCAAAAGAAAATAAATTGTACACATTAACTTCGGGATACATAATTTAGTGTTAACATAGGAACATCACACAATAGTTATTATATTGCAGTTTCACAGGAAAACCTAACTTTGATAATAACAATAGTAATTATTACTATTGTATTCGGTACTTGTTCACATTTGCACTACAACGCAGCTCAAGCTCAAAACAGCTTTATTCTGCTGTAACGATCTCCCTAAGAACACCCTAGAGAGGCGAGCTACAAGATAATTAGAGGGAGGGACCCACCGACCAAACTTGTATTTAAACAAATAAATCAAACAAAAAATTTGAAAGAGCAGGAAAAATATTTATATAAACAAAACCCATCCAAAGAAACCGAAATAGCAAGCAAAATAACAAATACACACAAACACAATACTAGCACTGACGTTCAGCATTGCCGTGAAAAGAAAACCTTATATGACCATTGCCATGTAGTTTGTAGAGCAATCCCTATGAGTTGTAGCTCAGAGTCAATTGTCCCGTGCAATGATGAAGTGTGCGGTAAGTAGAGTAATCCAAAGGGACAGTTAATCCAAAAGAATCCAAACGATGAGGTAAAGCCTTGTTACCGCTGTCCTCTGAAACTGAGCCCACCGGTTCCAAGCACCACATCAGCATCGTATCCATAAAGTGGACAAATTGATGTGCATATATATATATATATATATATATATATATAAAAAGTCCTTTTGACTGAGCTTAAAACCACAGTTTCTCAGTCTGGACTCTGTGCATCTTGGGTGCACCATGAGAGACAAACCATGCTTCCCTTCACCAAACCATACTAACTTCTCCCCTCTTACCTGGCTAAATACCAAGGAGCAGGCTACCTAGTTCCCCTAGAGCACAGGAGTAGTATGACATACAAAAACAACGAAAACAGCAGAAACATGATAACCAAACTCTGGGTGGTTACACTGCTGTTGCCATGTCTTTTTGCAAATACATCAACAAAATCTTCCAGGTTAATGGCCCGAGCTCTTTCTGACTCTACACTCAAAACTCCTAAATTACTCAGTCTTTCATCACTCATGGTGCTTCTTAGGTAGGTCTTAGTTCGCCTAAGCACAGAAAAGCTACGCTCACAAGCTGCTGTGCTGACAGGCAAGTTAAAAAAATTCATTTAACACCTCTTTGAAAGACTCAACAAACACTGTCATTTCTAGTAGATTTTCTGGTGTTTTTAATCCATTTTTCTTCTTTCTCATAATCAGTCTTTTTAGCTGAGGAACCTCATATGTCAGGTCATCAATGCTGCAGTTGTATTTTGAGGCAAACACAGAAATAGCATCTTGATCACAGAATGTTGGGCTGGAAGGGTTTACAGCCTGTATTCCAATCAGTGTGTCACAATTGTCTTTAGAAAATCTTCTCTTTAATTCACAGAGAAGAACATCAAGGACAGGTATGAATGTGGATTTATGAAAGGTGTCTTTGTCCATTCTTTTTACTATTGGAGAGGTAACAATGTCCGTCTAGTCTGGAGCTGACTTTTACTTCACGCTTTGGAGTTAAAGGTGAAATGTTGCACTGTTGAGCAAGATTAACGCTATTGTCCCAGATCTGTTCAAAGTGTGATCTCTGTCTATAGTCATTAAAAGTCTCAATAAGAGAATCAACAAGGGCAACTGCAGTGCTAAGGTTAAGTTGTGGGGACTGTAAAACATCGGACAAGCGTTTTGCATCTCCAAAAACCTGAGTGAAGGTTATGAGCAGCCCAACAAACTTCAAATCAATTTGAGCTAACAGGCCACGTGCTTCAACAGCCCTCTCTCCATTCGGTTCCTGTGAAATTTCTTCGAGTACTTTGATGATAGCCGGTAGTCTGTCTTTCACAGTTTTACAGGCAAGATATCTACAAGCCCATCTAGTGTCTGATAGTCGTTGCATTTCACGAGGTGGCCCCTCATACATTTGCTTCTGAACGTCTAACCACTTTTGGTGGACGTAAGACCCTGATATAAAGACATACAGCTTTTGAAGGAGTGAAAAGAAACAATGTGCATCGGGGACTGTTTTAACAGTGTCCACAAGTACAAAATTTAGGCAGTGTGCATTGCAGTGCACATTGAATGCCAAAGGAGCTTCCTTTCTAATCCGCGCTCGTACCCCAGAGTTTTTCCCACTCATTACTGAGGCACCGTCGTATGCTTGGCCAACTAAATTATTTTTGTAATCAAGGCCATAATGCTGAAGCTTTTGAATGATTTTCTCTGTTAGAGCTGCAGCATCCAAGTGTTGTGCAGCCTCAAAATGTAGTAAGCTTTCACGCACTGTGCCCCTGTAGTAATATCTTAACACCATCGACAATTTGCTCCTTCTTACTCACATCTTTTGTTTCATCAACCATGATACTGAAACACTCACTTTCTTTAACCTCCCTAATTATAGATGAACGGACCATTTCGGCAAGACAATCCAAAATTTCATTTTGTGTCCCGTGACCTGTGTATGTTGCATTGTGTTGTGTTGACATCTTTCTTTTAACAGTTTCATCATGTTTAGCGATCAGTTCCATTATAGCAAGGAAATTACCCTTATTACCATCCGTATCTCTGTGGCCTCTCTGAGCTATATTCTGTGTTGCTGTAAGAAGCAACACCTCAGCAACTTGTTGTGTTTGACAAGAATCACACTGACACAGCAAGTAGCATCAACTTGTTGTCTCACTTTACTTTTCTCACTCCCCGTCCCAGACCCCAGTAAACGAACATCTACATTGGTCAGGCATGACAAAATGCTTTCAGCACAATCGAACTCGATGCATCACTGAACACTAACTCAACGTCTTATCAAACAACACGTTTGAGAGAACATAACATTTCCCCCCCTCCTACAGGGTTTCACACATGAAATGTTGACACAAAGTCCTGTAAGTGCCCTGGGCGAGAACGAATGCGGACAGGCCGTGGAGAAACAAGGGGATAAGGCTGGGCAGCCTGTGATGGACAGGCACAAATCTCAGCTGGCAGGTTGATAGGCATGTCTGGAGCCTGTGCTGGAGCTATCTGAGGTGTCAGCTGAAGTGCTGGGGTGTCCTGCCAAGCTGGGGGTGTGGCTTGAGGCGTGATGCCTGTTGTATGTGCCGGGGGCGGCACTTTGCGGAGGCGGCTTGCGTGCCACCGTGTGCCATTGCTGAGCAAGAAGGTGACTGGGCCCAGCTGATGAGTAACTTGGAGAGGGGCAGACCAATATGAAGCGAGTTTGTTATCTCTGTGGGGCCTGCGAACCCTGACCCAATCTGCGGCCTTTATGTCAGGGACCTTAACACGTGCCGAGAGATCAAATTTCTGCTTCATTCTTCTCTGCTGGCGGCTGACAGAGGCCTTGACTCTCGGTAGTGGGCCCTTAGGTAGTGCGGGGCTGAGCCTGTCGAGGGGAAGGTGGAGCTCACGGCCAAGCATGAGGAAAGCTGGAGAGACACCCGTCGTAGAGTGTTGGGTGGCCCTGTAGTGCAGCAAAGTGTGATGAATGGCCCGTGAGAAGGTCCACCCCTGGAACAAGTGTGCTCTGAGACTGTTTTTCAGGGACTGATGGAAGCGTTCAACGCCACCATTAGCTTGGGGGTGATAGTAGGCCGTGCGGATGTGATGAATACCTTTGTTTTTGAGGTATGTTGTGAACTCAGCTGAGATTAACTGTGGGCCATTGTCAGTAGTGATCGTGTTTGGAAGGCCCCAGCGAGAAAACAGAGAGTCCAGGAAGTTAATTATGACCTGAGAAGTCACGGAGCCAGTGGCAATGAGCTCAGGCCATTTCGAATGCAGGTCATAGACAACCACTAGGAAGCGCTGGTGATGAGGAACTCCCAGTATCTCACCACAAATGTCCAGCTGCAGGTGGTCCCAGGGCTGCGATGGCCAAGCAAGAGGTTGTAAGGGTGGGGGAACCTGGTGACCAGTTTTACCGCTTAAGAGACAAGCCACACAATCTTTTACCAGGGCCTCGATGTCTTTATCTATCCCTGGCCACCAAACCCGGTCTCTGCAGCGCTGCTTCAACTTCACAATACCCAGGTGGCCCTCGTGAGCCATCGCCAAGACACGTGCACGTAGGGTGCTGGGGATGACTGTGCAGAGGCCGCGTGCCACACAGGTGTCGTTCCAGCAGGACAGCTCTTGCTTTATTCTGGAAAATGCTGCCAGCCCCTCTGGTACCTCCTGAGGCCAGCCATTCAGAATATAGACTCTGAGCTGAGAAAGGACCGGGTCCTGTTCCGATGCCTCCTTCAATTCTTGTAACGATACAACGGCCTGCAGGGGTGTGTGTAACATCTGGACAATGTCCCGTTCCACCTGATCCGTGTCAGTATGTATGTGTGTGGTGGGGTGTGGCGGAGCGGAGCGGGACAGTAGATCGGCCACAACATTGTCTCTGCCCGGGGTGAACTTCAGGTCAAAGTTATACTGGCGAAGACGGTCGGACCAGCGGTGTAGCCTCAGTGGCCTGTGGCCTGTCCCAGCTGTGGAAAGTAGCGCTGTCAGGGCCTGGTGATCTGTCCTTAGGGTGAAGGCGCGGCCATAGAGATACAGATGCCACCTCTCGCAGGCCCAGATGCAGGCTAATGCTTCACGTTCCCCCACTGAGTAACGCTGCTCTGTCTGATTGAGGGCCCGTGACGCAAAGGCAATGGGCTTCTCAATGCCCTGCTGTGTTTGTGACAGCACTGCTCCTATGGCTGTAGCCGATGCATCGCAGGTCACCCAGGTGGGGCTGGAGATATCGAAGTGAGCCAACACTGGGGCTGTGGTGAGCTGCACCTTGAGCACATGCACAGCATCAGAGCATGCCTGTGACCACACCCATGGCTCATCCTTACGCAGCAGTCGCCGTAGTGGGGCAGTGGTAGCGGAATAATGTGGGAGGAACTTCAGGTAGTAGCCTGTCATGCCCAAAAAGGAGGCGACCTGCACAGCTGAGCTGGGTTCACGAATTGCCAGTATGGCATCTATATTTGATTGAAGTGGTGTGATGCCATCCGCTGACAGCCGGAAACCCACATATTCAATGGTCGGTGCAGAGAAAACACATTTTTCAACATTGAGAGTTAGTTTGTGTTTAGCTAGGGCTGTGAAGACTCTGCTGAGGCGTTCATCGTGACTCTCAGGGGTGGACCCATGGATAACCACATCATCCAGGTAAATGGCCACCCCCGGTATACCAGCCAACACCGACACCATGATTTTTTGGAAACAGCTGGGGGCGGAGCTGAGTCCAAACGGCATACGCGTGTATCGAAACACACCTGCATGGGTCACGAAGGCTGTGAGGTTTCTGCTGTTGGGGTGAAGAGGCACTTGTAGGTAGCCCTGTCTAAGATCCAGTTTAGAGAACACGGTTGAGCCATGGAACTGAGCAGTGAGCTCTTCTGAGGTAGGCAGAGGGAACCTGTCCGGGATCACTGCCTTATTCACCGCTCGCAAGTCGACACACACCCGTAGGCCACCTGATTTCTTCTGAGCCACCACCAGGTTTGAGACCCAGGGTGACGCATCCACTGGTTCAATAATGCCAATGTCCAGCAGCTGCTTGAGCTCAGCCGAGACACCATCACGGAGAGCCAAGGGAATGCGTCGGAGCGGTTGGATGACTGGTTTAATGGAGGGGTTCAGGAGAGGTTGGTGGGCAAAAGCAGTAAGGCATCCCAAACCTTCAAACAGGGAAGGCCACTTTTGCTGCCAAGGCGTAGAGACTGTCAGGATTGCAGCTCCCTTAGTGTCGACTAGAGAAAATCCCAGAGCCGAAAACAAATCCAGACCCATCAGGTTGGCCCCGCGACGGGCAACATGGAAGGTAAATTTGGGCACCATCTTGTTGCCATACCCAACGGTTAATTGCAGTGAACCCACTAAGTCAATCTTTGAGTCGCCATAGCCACAGAGTGAAGCAGAGGGTGCCGAAAGTGGCAGTGCTCCGAAAAAAGTGCTATATGTTTGCATATTCAGGAGAGACACACTGGCACCAGTGTCCAAAAGCAGTGGGATACACACATCATTTAAGCGCACTGAACATGTTTTAAATGAGACTGGTCCAGAGTAGACATTGTGAATAATAGTGGGTGCTTGGGCTGACACAGCTGGAGCAGAGCGGCAGACTGAGGCAAAATGATTGCGTTTACCACAGTTGCGGCACGTCTGGCCACGGGCTGGGCAGTTCTGTGCTCTAGACAGATGAGATGAAGATCCACAGTTATCGCAGGGCCGTGAGGTTTGTGCTTGTGGGCGTGGCTGAGACCGCTGCTGGCGCCTCAGTAGCATAACTGCCGGGGAATCTGCTGCCGCTAATGTATAGTTCTGGCTGGGTTGTGACATCAGTGGTGGCATGGGGGAGGGGGCCGGGCAGTCCGCGATTGATTGCTGTTTGGTCAGAGCCGACGCACATGCCGCTGCACTCTCTATTCTTAATGCAATCGTGATTGCCCGGGACAGTGATAAATCATCCGGTTCTAACAGCAGAGTTTCACGCACTTTTGAATCGTTGGTATGTTCAATTAACTGGTCTCGAATCATTTCGTTCTGCAACGCACCAAACTTGCATGAGCTGGCCAATCCCCGCAAGTTGGCTACGTACTGTTGTACAGACTCACCGGGCAGCTGGTGTCGTTGACGGAACAAAAACCGTCGCAAGAGAGCGCTCTGTGGGGCTGCAAAATGCGCGGTCAGTAATTCCACGGCTGTGTCATAGTCACTTGCGGTGTCCGGCTCGAGCGCTCCCAGCACACGCTGACCTTCGCTTCCCAAGCAATGCAGTAACAGCGCTTTTTTGCGGGCTGCGCTCACGTCAGTCAGCCCCACTGCCAAGATGAAAGTCTCAAAGGACTGTAACCAGCGAGTCCAGGGAATCGGAGGCTCGCCGGGTAGGGCCAGGAAAGGAGCAGGGGGTGGTAGTGCGATATCAGCCATCCTCGTCGCCAAATGTTGTGTTTGACAAGAATCACACTGACACAGCAAGTAGCATCAACTTGTTGTCTCACTTTACTTTTCTCACTCCCCGTCCCAGACCCCAGTAAACGAACATCTACATTGGTCAGGCATGACAAAATGCTTTCAGCACAATCGAACTCGATGCATCACTGAACACTAACTCAACGTCTTATCAAACAACACGTTTGAGAGAACATAACACAACTGTCTTTAAGTAATGAATACGATAAACTGGTCAAGGCAAATCGTGAATATATAAAGAGCTCAGCAGAGAAGAGCTGGTTGTAGCTGATCTTTTATACTCTGTCCATTCTAGCATTGCATTGATATGAGATTCTGATTTTGTGTGAGCTGCAAACCCTCCGTCTTTGTAAGTGGCCTTTTTCCAGCTTCCAAAACCCTCAACAGATGTAAAGACTGAATCACCAGAGTTTGGAAGACTAAAGTGTCTGCAGGCGTAGCAGTAAGCAGAGTCCTTGCTCTGAGAGTATTCCAGCCATTTGTGAGTCTTAAACCATTCTGCTTTAAAACAGGGATCCCCCTGGGTGGTTCTTGGATAGAGCTTTAGATGGGGCTGTTTAGGATCCTCATCTCTTGATTTTAATACATCTATAATGAAGCAAAAAGCAGTATTAATAGTTCAATTGAGGTAAGATTTTATTTTACAGTACGTATACTTCCCTGGTACATACATGGTAAATATATTCTATTCTATTCTACAGGCATATGAGCAGTAACACAAGGTACTTACCTAAAGTGTATGTACATGATAACACATAAGAAACACGGCTGTACTTAAGTCGTACATGCATGGTAATTAGTTTGTACATACAGACAAGTGTGGGTAAGAACGGTCACTTACAGGAAGTGCCCATACATGGTAACTAATTAGATACCTGTAAGTGACCGTTCTTACCCAAACAATCACGCTATTCGCGCGTAGTTGGACGCTTGAACATTTTGACTTTACTCGCTTCATTCTCACGTGAAATTCACTGCACAACAGACGCGAATTCGCGTCATGGGCGGGGCTTCTGCAGGCGGCACAGGTATGACTGCCACAGAGAGCATATATAGAATAAAATCAGCCGTTTATGTGCTATAGAAACACTGGACGCGTGTATTTCAGCCGAGAATGTAGTTGTTTAAAACTCAAATCTGCGGTTTATTTATAAAAACAGCGCCTATTTGAAAATGTGCTTCGCCGATTTCGGTCCACATCATTGATAGTCAGACGAGGTAGGTCTTGAAGACTGCGAGTGTAAAAATGAGCCATGTTTACCAGCTGTCGGTCAAGAAAGCTAGAATTTCGCGGTCAGTGTAACCGGAAGTTTGTCAGCCGGTATAAGCCAATCTGGAATTGTGACGCGCATAGAGCCTAAGAGGAGCATAACCTCGGCTAGTCCTTCTGACATTTGCCACTGGCTCTGATGTCTCTGCCTCCCCTCTTAATCACGTCACTAGTAGAGCAAGCTCCTGATTGGTTAACGCGGCGCCGAAATATCAGCCAAAGTTCAGATTTTTCAACTTGCGCGGCAAACGCCCGAAACGCTCAATTCGTGCGAACCACACCGCAGGATGTCTATTCGCATCTTTGCATTGACTTAACATGTAAATCACTCGCGCTTAACGCTTCATTCACATCTGGTGTGAACGCACCATGAGGGACCGTCTGAGTGACAGACAACTTGTTTTAAAACTGGCGGAAGAATTATGGCGGGCGGGTCACCATATCTAATCAATTAATAGTAAACACTGGCTAACTGTTACATGTGTGACTTTAAGAGCCAATGATAGTGCATTAAATGTTGTCCAAATCTGCACTAATTTACAGATCAACTGATGGAGTAATATTATATTAATCTACCAAAAACTTAAAGTATTCGATCCATATGTGAGCAACAGAAACAGATAAATTTCTAATTGCCTTAGTGATGCCTAATCTCTGTTAGCCAAACAGTATTGTATTATGTTTGACACAATATTTTATATAACATAAGAAAACTAAGTTTTACTTACATTGTAAGTTTCCTCTCCAGCGTTGCTTGCTCCTCTCGAAATTTGAACAACGATTTTGAAAAACGAACTTGAACAGACCATGTGCAGCTGCAGTATGCTTTGCGGTAGTGCGGCTGTGCGTGTGAGTGCACGAAGGCAAAACACGTAAAGAGGGGGAGGGGTTGAGAGCGTATTCTACAGTAGTACACATCAATCATACATATTTATTATATTTGTTTTTAATATAGTGTTTTGTCAATATCCGCGTTAATTTATAAAATAAAATAATTATTCTAAAAAACTCCACTCTTTCTCCCCATTTCTTTCAATGGGGTGGCCAGTGTCATTTTAGGGGTGGCCGTGGCGCCACTTTGGAGTATTAGTAGTATGTCTGAATATATGCTAACACATTGATTTTGATGGTTCCCCAACAGACAAACTGACTATAAGCAACTTTGCGAGTACGTCAACATTCTACCTACCCTAACCTTAATCTAAGCCTACTAATCTAATGAGAGTTAGTTGACGTAGTTGCATGTCACATCAAAATAAAATGTAACCTAACATATAAACATTGCATTTTTTTTTTCAGTTTAAATTATTAACTAGCTCAAATCAAAATTAATATTAGCCTCACGGGGAACACTCAAATAACACTCCACACCTAACCACTTACAAGATGTACTGTAGTAAGATACTATGCAGATCATAAATAATGTCAAAAATTGATCCAACTGTTCACGTTTTACAGTGTAATTTTCTAAAGAATAAGGTACATTTTCAAAAGTATTAGAACACATCTCCCAACCTCCTAATCCACAATGTAATATAATTAAAACATGGTATAAATAACTTTTTTTTTTAAAAATACTAATAATAATCAATAATCAATTTTGTGTAAATTAATGGTGAATAAACTAACGTTTTGTCTAGTGGTTTTTAAAAGGAATACTTCGTTTAAAAATAGTAATAAAGTCTAATTTACTTGATCTCATCGCGAGCCCCTGTAAACGCAGTTTGATTACTGGCCATGTGGAGGAGGATTGTCCTTTATCTGCTAAATTGCACTGTCACTTCTGATATGGATTCACTGATCTTTTGTGATATGTGAAATGTTTTGATTTTACTAAATGTAATAATTTTACTTAATTTGATTTTACCTAATTTACTTAAAGGGACAGTTCACCCCAAAATGAAAGTTCTTCCATCATTTACTCTTCATCACCCTTATGTTTTTCCAAACCTGTATGAATTTCTTTCTTCTGTTGAAGACAAAATATATATTCTGAAGAATAGTGATAACCAAACAGTTCACAGTAGCCATTGACTTCCATACAGTAGTAGGAAAAAAATTACTGTGGAAATCAATGGGGCCCATCAACTGTCTACGATTGGAACAACATAAGGATGAGTAAATGATGACAGACTTTTCATTTTTGAGCGAACTATCCCTTTAATGTATAATTATGATTCTGAATTACAGCATACAATTGTAATTTGTAAAGAAACAATATTTGATCTCTACAAATATTATCAGAAATATATGGAGACACATATATTATCAGAAATTAGACCTGCCCGATTAATCGTTAAAAGACACACAAATGTTGGCTGGCGTATATCTTCAGCATATGACAGGTACATTTTCAGTGGACTTTCAAAATTTGCTTTGCTTGAGAAAGCATGAAAATATACAGTTATGAAGTGTTTTTCATATGATTTCGTCTAGTTAGTTTTGCATCAAACACAATGTAATTTCCGGCAATCGAGATCTGGCAGCAATAGTCCAGAAGTGCAGAAGATCATCAGGAAGAGCTGAAATCTGCCAAGACTGAGTTTATTAAAGAGGACAGAGAGAAGATGAGAACACCAGAATCAAACACACAGAAGATACTGAACAACAATCAGGCTGATGTTTATTTATTTGTTCTTTCTATTCTTTCTTTATAGTGAAGTGAAGTGACATTCAGCCAAGGATGGTGACCCATACTCGGAATGCGTGCTCTGCATTTAACCCATCCAACGTGCACACACACACCGTGAACACACACACACACCGTGAACACACACACACAGCAGTGAACACACACACACACCGTGAACACACACACACAGCAGTGAACACACACACACCGTGAACACACACACACAGCAGTGAACACACACACACACCGTGAACACACACACACACCGTGAACACACACACACACCGTGAACATACACCCGGAGCAGTGAACAGCCATTTATGCTGCGGCGCCCGGGGAGCAGTTGGGGGTTCAGTGCCTTGCTCAATGGCACCTCAGTCATGGTATTGAGGGTGGAGAGAGCGCTGGAAATTCACTCCCCCCACCTACAATCCCTGCCGGCCCGAGACTCGAACCCGCAACCTTCGGATTACAAGCCCGACTCTCTAACCATTAGGCCACGACTTCCAACCTATTAATAGTGCTGTAATTTAGATTTGCTGTAATAGGAAAAATCTTTAGAGCTCTGCAATAACCTGAAGCATCAAATAATAAGGCAGGGCTCCAGACTGCAACCTTTTTTGTCACGACTAAATCATGTTTCCCAGCTGAACTCTTCTATTGCTTCATTACACCAATTTTCGTTGTCTATTTATTATTTCACATCACACTTTGCTAACTCTGTGATGCATTAGTATTATATGAATCTCAAAGGTTCTTCTCTTAAATACCCAATCCAATTTTATATGCAAATACCTTGTTAGAAGACAAAGGATTGTGAAGTTTCCCTGTGTTAGAATAGATTAAGTGTTTAATGTACTTAATACAGTCTCGTTTGTATCACACTCAAGGTTGTTTGTATATATATATATTAATACAATGAAGAAACTTGCACATCATTGCGTGGCGTCTTTGCAGAAAGGGGTTTCACCAGGTTGTTGATTGGCTAGCTGGTGTTCAGTAGTCATTTGAAGTGACGTCTTGGGCATTGGCTGAAGGACGGTGTGGAGTCATGCACGCTGGTTGAAGTTTTAAGGTTGATGCAGACAATGTCTGACAAAACATAACATTGGACATTAAACTCTCAATGGGAAAAGAAAAGAAACTGAATTAGAAGACAGAAAATCTGGACAGATTTTCTTCTCAGGGTGGATTAGTAATGTGCAGGCCAAAGCACACAGGAAGTCGAGTGCTAGAATAATGCAAAAAGCAGTGCCAAAAAGGCAAAATTTGTTGGTGTCCTGAGTTGTTAAACTCATCTGTTGGACACATCTCAAATGGTGTCTTGACCAATTTGGGGGTTGCTGTTTCACCTCCCAATACACAAATCAATGTGCTATCTTATTAGTCACATAGTCCGACTTTCCTCACTCTTGCAAAGTATAATTTAGACATGATTTCTAAAAGAAGAATATGATACGTTTTACAAAGTATATACTGATACTATAATTTTGGGACAGAATTCTCAAACACAAACATACCAAACATGAAAAGAAACCTATGAACTATTTAATAGTTATTAAAAATGACATACACAATCAGTAATTAGAACATGACAGTCAAATGTGTGGGTTACATACATGAACTGAAGTTATGCAATGGAATGATATGTTCATAAGTCCTTTTAGCATCATTTTGGTTGATCTGATGCATTTAATCATGTAAAGACTGGGATCTGATTTATGATCACCCTTGTTAACTTGGGCTTCTTTGTGGAATTCAGCTCTTTGCGTTTCAGCAATGTTCTCTTTGAAACTTAGATTGTCTGATTTGCTCTGATACGCTACATTGTTGATATAATGAATAATAAGTTTAATAAGGTCATCAGATGCAAAATTCACTTTTACATGTTGTTTGAACTGAAATGTGTCCTGGCACTACCACCCTTTTACATCAGACCCGCCCTGAGTGAGCTGTCATCAGTCTACCATTGTTTCAACCACACTGTAAAAAAAATAAAATGTTGAGCCAATTTAAAATTAAGGCAACCAGCTTCAGCAGATTTTTGAGTTCTCAACCTGTTGTTTTAAGTTTATACAACAAAAAGTTGAGAATCTCCTACAAAAATAAGTTGAGAGAACTAAAAAAAATCTGCTGAAGCTGGTTGCCTTAAAATTGTAAGTTGGCTCAACTTTTTTTTTTTTACAGTGCAGATCAGGAGTTGACAAGAATGTCTCCTAAGCGATTGAGGAGTACAGTTATTGGATGTAACAATACAGCCGATAAAGTTCCAGGGTTCAGACACACTCTCTCTGTGTAAATCTAGATTAAAAGAGACATTTTTTTTAAGCCAAGCGTTCACATAATGCTTGTGAATGGTACTTAACTTGTGACTTGGTACTTCAGCTGTATCTGGTCAAATGCACATTTTCATTCTTTTGCTTGGGTTGAAAGGGAATGGAAAGGGAAGTGGTGTGTGGACAAGTATGGTGACCCATACAAAGAATTTGTGCTCTGCACTTAACCCATCCAAGTGCACACACACACAGTAGTGAACATACACGCGGAGCAGTGAACACATCATCTTTGCTTGGTTGGAACAGCAGCTTCGCTAATTTAGTCTCTATTTGCTTCTCTGTTTCTTCCACGGGACTTGCATCCCGAGGTAACTAGGAATTGCACAAGCTTCAGTCTGGATTCTACCCTTATGAAGACCTGAGATGACGGAACCCCTGAGAAGAGAAAATGCCAACCCCCCAGAAGACCTCAGCTGATGCTAACCCTGGAACAACATATAAAACTACTAAGTTTTGCTTAATTGCAATATTTAATCAAATCGCAAAGTTTAATCGCAACAAATAATCATTGCAGTTAATAGTGTTCACTGTCTGTTTTATTATGTGTAATTTGTAACTAACGGCATGATTCTTGTTGTATATTTCTGCCATAGTCTCCATAATAATAACCTACGCCTAAATGTAATATAGAAACTTAATATTTTCTCTAAAGCTGCTTTGCAACGATTGGTATCGTGAAAAGCACTCTACAAATAAATTGAATTTAACTGAATGTAAATATTAACACAGCAGTTGTCATTTACTTTTGACATCTGAGTAGTCAGTGTCCGCCAGCAAACGTCAAAATGATTAATGGTTTTGACCTTTGTGACCTCATAACATGGGCGTAACCACCATATACTTGTAGCCTAGTGGATCTGTTGTTATTTCCGATTTACTTTCAATTTAGGAAAAACAAGGGAAACAAAACTGTGTGACCAACCCCCCTCGATTGTACACTTGGTTGAGCCCGTAAACGCCGGCTTGCGGCATCGTTTGAAAAAACTGCTCAGTCCGACTGTCACTGGAGCTTACATGACATGAAGGTAGGAGCTAAAAGAAAGAGGCAGGACGAACAGGCGGACATTCGCCTTTTTTTTCAGACGGTAAGCAAGTAGACACCTAAAAAGTAGTGCCATGGTCAAAAATACCGCGGCAATTTTTTAATAAATGTGAAAAAATATCACGTTCAAATGGCTCAGTATTATAGCTAGGTAGCTAGCATGATACCCTGAATATAGACTGAATAATGAACTGCTGGAGTCACAGACCAAGGAGTTCCCGCAGAGTTCCCGCACTTCCCACTCCATTGATAAGCCTCTATTCATTCGTTGATGGCCTGGCCTGTTTGTTTTTACAATCTGATCTGCGACTGAACGGATATAAGTTGACACATTGATTTGAATGGAAACCTATCTGATCCGGGCCGTGGATTCGAAAGCTTAATTCTGGTGGGGGAAAAACTTTTAAAAGGGGTCCATTTACTCTGTCATCAGTGTGTGTAGTTCTTTTTTCCGTCTCCCCCCGTGTGTCGTGTGTGTGTGTGTGTGTGTGTGTGTGTGTGTGTGTGAGAGAGAGAGAGATATTGACTGATGTTTTTAAAATTCACTTGGCACTTAACAGGCTTGGTAAAGTCAAAGCAAATAACACTCGCACCAATAAAAACTGAATTTTCAATGCATCAAATTAAAATGATCATTAGGGTCAATATATAATGTTACATTGATGTCAACTATTGATACAAGGATGTTTATTTGTCACATACATAGAGCTACTGTGGTGGCCCAGAGAGGTTGTTGCTTGTCTGGATCTCAGTCAGTGCAGTCAGAGAGGCTCAAAACAGCAGAGTTTCAGGTGTCAAAGGAAGACTTTATTACACAGAGTAACAAAGCCGAGTAAGACAGCCGCCACATTCACCGTCTCACTGAGTCTTTGTTTGTTCAGATGCCACATGTCTCACGGTTGGCTCTTTCTGTCTTTTTATTAGCCATATCTTATTTGGCCCGCCACCATTATTTTTGCAGCTCCCCCAGTCTGTAATCTAATGGTGGAATATTGCTGAAACGGCCCTTTTTAAAATATCTGGCCTCCCATTGGCTGGAGGCGATTTCAATGTCCTTGTGTCCTCACCTGGCTTTTTGTTCTGGAAATTTCCATCTCTGCCCATGTAAACACAGTCTATATGCAGACATTCAGTTTTAGACGAATTTAACACATTATCCAATGTATTGATTACTTTCATGATTTTACATTCTCTTAGTAAATAAGTAAAATAACATTTCTATATTTTACTATTGAATTACACAATATATTCCCCCCTATGAGACTTTACTAAGTCTCACCATCAAATACTTCACCCAGAGGGCAATTACATTAGTCCACCCATCCTTCTATTCTTTCTATTCACCCATCCTTCTATTCTTTCTATTCGGAACTAAGATGGCGGCGCGCGCAGTCGCAGCAGCTTCTCTCTCTCCCGACAAACCGGTGTTTTCGTGTTTTTTGTCTTGTAAGTCGCAATGTTTTTGCACATCTTCGTCTCGTCTACCTGTCTTTAAGCGCGCATACAGTCGTGAGTTTCTGCTCGATGTCGGCAGAACCACATTTTTAGAGTTAAACTCCGCGCACACTGAAGAGCTGCGGGACCTCGGTCTGCTCCGAAGGCCTTCTCCATCACCGACCCCCACTACTGCATCTCGCCCACAGCGGAGGCGCTACAAGCGGCGTGAGAGGAAGCAGAAGAGGGGTAAGCGCGGAGGTATCCGAGCTAGGCTAGCGGCCAACCCACACAAGCCAGCTATCCCCACCATCGTACTGGCGAACGTACGCTCTTTGGACAATAAACTGGACTACATCCGACTACTCCGCTCTACTCAGAGGACTGTAAGAGACTGTTGTGTTTTTGTGTTTACGGAAACATGGCTTAACAACAGCGTACCGGACTGCGCCATACAGCTCGACCAGCTAACATGCTATCGAGCTGACAGAGCTCTCGTCGAGGGAGGTAAGATCCGCGGCGGCGGGCTTTGTGTTTACATCAATGATGCGTGGTGTCGCAACGCTGTTGTGGTCTGCAAACACTGCTCACCCCTGGTGGAGTTTATGATTATTAAGTGCCGGCCGTTCTATCTACCGAGGGAATATACAGCCATACTGCTCGTTGCTGTATACATCCCTCCCAGCTCCAACAACAACATCAGGAGTGAGGCGCTAAATGAACTGTACCAGCACACCAGTGAGCAGCAGACAGCCCACCCAGATGCCTTTCTTATCTTGGCTGGGGATTTCAATCACGCAGACTTAAAGAGTGTGTTCCCAAAAATTCACCAACACATAGACTTTCCAACAAGGGGAAAAAACACTCTGGACTTTGTTTACACCACCCAGAGAGGAGCTTACAAGGCCCTCCCCCTCCCCCACCTCGGAGCCTCAGACCACATCACTGTCATGCTAATGCCTGCATACAGACCGCTCGTTAAAGTCACCAAACCAGTTCACAAACAGATTCAAGTGTGGCCGGAAGGGTCGTCAGAGGCACTTCAAGACTGCTTTGACACCACTGACTGGAATATGTTTAAACAGGCTGCCACATACAACAATACTACTGACCTCCAAGAGTACTCAGAGACTGTTACTGCCTACATCTCCAAGTGCATTGATGATGTAACGGTCACAAAGTCCATCACTGTCCGGGCCAACCAGAAGCCGTGGATGACAGGGGAGGTCTACAGACTTCTGAAGGCTCGGAACGCTGCCTTTAGAGCTGGAGATGAGGAGGGCCTGAAGACAGCTAGGGCCAACCTATCCCGTGGCATCAAAGAGGCCAAGAGACAGTACTCCAGGAGGATAGCCCATCGTTTCAGCGACAGCAGAGACACGCGGTGCCTGTGGCAGGGGATACAGACCATTACGGATTACAAGCCCCCACCACAGACCTGTGACAACACCATCCCCCTGCTGAACGAGCTGAATGCCTTCTTTGCTCGCTTTGAGGCACAAAACAGCACCACTGCACAGAAGACTCCACCTCCTCCCGGTGACCAGGTGATGACGCTGTCCCCGGACAGTGTGAGGAGATCCCTCAGCAGGATCAATGCACGCAAAGCTCCGGGTCCTGACAACATTCCTGGGCGTGTACTGAGAGACTGTGCAGTGGAACTCACTGAGGTCTTCACAGACATCTTCAATATCTCACTAAATCAGGCTGTTGTCCCCACATGCTTCAAAGCTACCACCATCATTCCAGTCCCTAAGAAGTCATCTCCATCCTGCTTCAATGACTACCGTCCAATTGCACTCACTCCCATCCTCATGAAGTGCTTTGAACGGCTAGTCTTGCACCACATCAAGTCTGTCCTCCCCCCCTCTCTGGACCCCTTCCAGTTTGCATATAGGTCCAACCGCTCGACCGATGATGCCATCACCACTGCCCTCCACCCAGCCCTCACACATCTGGAGAAAAAAGAGTCATATGTCAGGATGCTGTTCATAGACTTCAGTTCAGCATTCAACACAATCATCCCTCAACAGCTCACTCACAAACTGGCCCAGCTGGGGCTCAATACCTCTCTGTGCAACTGGCTGTTGGACTTCCTGACCGGGAGACCTCAAGCAGTACGGGTCGGCAGTAACACATCCAGCACCATCACACTGAACACTGGGGCCCCCCAAGGATGTGTGCTGAGCCCCCTCCTCTTCACTCTGCTGACCCACGACTGCACACCATCACACAACTCCAACATTTTCATTAAGTTTGCGGATGACACGACTGTGGTGGGTCTCATCAGCAGCAGAGATGAGACAAACTACAGGAGCGAGGTGAGCCGCCTGGCCGGGTGGTGCAGTGACAACAATCTCTCTCTGAATGTGAAGAAGACGAAGGAGATTGTTGTTGACTTCAGGAGAGTACACACTCAGCATGCCCCTCTGACCATCAACAGTGCGACTGTGGAGAGAGTGAGCAGCACCAAGTTCCTGGGTGTACACATCACTGAGGACCTCTCCTGGACTAACAACACTGTAGCACTGGCCAAGAAAGCACAGCAGCGTCTCTACTTCCTCCGCAAACTCAGAAGAGCCAGAGCCCCGACCCCCATCATGCGCTTGCAACGCATCCTGCCGCAAGTCACTTCAACGAATAGTGAGAGCAGCTGAGAAGATCGTTGGTGTCTCTCTCCCCTCCCTCCAGGACATCTACAGCACCTGTCTCACCCGCAAAGCCCTCCGCATTGCAGGCGATCCCACCCACCCGACACACAGCTTCTTCAGTCTGCTGCCATCAGGGAGGAGACTGCGGAGTCTCCAGGCGAGGACCAGCAGACTGAAGGACAGCTTCATACATCAGGCTGTCAGGAAGCTGAACTCCCTCCCGTCCTTGCCCCCCCTCCCCTCTTTCACCCCCACTTAACACAACAACACACTAGGAACTCTGACTCTGTGACTCACACCCCCCACCACCGACCAACAAACTGTGACCGGCACCTGTCACTTGTGCAGCATTGGCTGATCACTACCTATCCAACATTGACTGCAAATTACCTCTTCGGATAGTTTGACAAAAAGCTGTCCAAACGTGTCACTTTAACAGACTGATAAGCTCTTCTTGCACTACACTCATAACAAAACAAAACAAATCTGCACAGTTTTGTTTTTGTACATTCAACTGGTTTGCACTCCATCTATTCTGCCATGTGCCTTATGCACTTTATCTATCTCTCTTTTTTATTTTCTACAATGTCCTCAGACTGATAAGCTCTTTTGCACTACAAATATATCTACACAGTGTTGTTTCTATTTAACTGGTTTTGCACTCTATCTGCCATGCGCCTTATGCCACTTATCGATCTAATTCTTATTTTTTTCTACAATATCCTCATTTGTATATTTGTATAGTTGTATGTACATATGTTTAAACTGTATTATCTGTATCTGAACGTGTTTAATGTTAACTGTATGCACCAAGGGTCTGAGAGTAATGCAATTTCAATTCTCTGTATGTATGTGCTGTACATGTGGAAGAATTGACAATAAAGCTGACTTGACTTGACTTGATAATGGTCCCTCATGCCCTCTTAACAATTGGTTTCTTCATGGAACTGCACTCCAGAGGAAGCCAGACCCAAACATCTCTCCTCACCCTTGACTAGAGTAAAATAATCTGTCTTCCTATCTATACACTCTTTGGGGGTCAATAATTCAATCATAATTATGTAAGCGTGTGCACAAAATGTTCTAGCCTTGCCCATGGGTATCATGGTTATGTAGAATATATGTAACCGGGTGGTCTGAGAGTGTGGGACACCCAAAGAGTGTATTTCCCCTTTAAGAGAGCGGCTGCTAATGATGACGCGCTAAGAGTGCGATACAGAGATAGACCGTTCAAGCAGTGCATGAGAGGCGGATTAGGTTAAATCCATTTGGTTAAATCCATTATTTATGTGAGTACAGATGATGATATTCATTTAATCTGCTGTGATACGATGTGTTTGTTTCATCCCATGTATGTACAATGTGTATTTTATGGTTAGGGATTTGGATGAACGGAGATTGTGTGACATTGCACATGACAAGTGATACGGATTCTCAGTAAAATAGAATTCGGTAAATGTTAAATGTGAAATGTGCATAACGTATTTGAATTGTGTGCTTAATGTCATTTGTACATTTTATTTGAATTCCACGTAGCATTGTTTAATTCTTATGTTGAAGATGCTGACAGTCGTTCTGTATTTATGTGTAGGGTGCCAATACAGTGTTTGTGTAATCCTAAAGAGTATTGTTTCACCCTAAATGTGTGCCCTAACATCAGGAATAATTGTGCATTCGGAAGAATTGACACTTTGAGTTTTTCTGTAATTACGTTTTGATTATTCTGGTGAAACCTCCGTTTGCAGTTTAAGCACAGTTATAGTGACACCGTGTGGTGAATCTGAGTATTATTTTTGATGTAAGTTGATATTAAATTATCACCTGTTATTTGTTGAATCATTGAGTAAAAATCGCCTAAGATCACAACTAAGAAAATCTAAACAACAGATTGAGTTAAAATACCAAAATAAATTAGAAAAACTAAAACCTGATTCTGTGTGAATTGATTTATTTTGTTAACTGGCAACAAAACTTGGTACCAGGAGTGGGGTTCTTTTACAATTTAATTTGGCCAGTGACAGTTATGTGGCACACGGGTGAGCAAACACGGTAGTGGTGAAGAGGAGCCTCCTGTGTGGAAGGAGCCAGTGACAGCGGGACTGAGGGATTGACGCAGAGACGGGACGTGGTTGGCTAGGACGTGACGGAGCAGACAGAGGGGTGACAACGGTTTGTGGTCCCGAATAAGACTGTGACTTGCAACATGTCGGATCATTTGAAAGGGGAAGAGGATGACATTCGTCAGGAGTTAAAAGAGCTGCGTCAAAAGCATAAAAAAGCAAATGGACACAATTGAGTCTTTGAAGAGTGGGCTTAACAAGACTTATGTATATGTACCCCGTGAACGTCACATCAGCCCATTCACAGGGGACATTGAAAAAGATGGAAGAACAGTAGATGAGTTTGTAGAAGCGGTTGAGTGTGCTTTACGGGCCCGAACCCTGACACCAGATGACGAGTGTGATTTTGTTATGTCTTTGCTGAGAGGCGGTTTCTTAGTTGTAAAGGATTCTTCACTGTCCTCAAAAGCTGTTTCTTGTATTGTGGGTATGAACATCATAAGTCGGTGCAGGCAGATCTGAGTTCGAGGCTCCGTTGCAAGGGGGGCTAGAGACTGATTGGAGGAATGTGTTCCAGCATGTACAGACCTGTGATGTTCAGAGGAGTCGGGTGGCCCGTGTAGCAGGGAGAAATGTTGTCCACGTGCCAGCGGCCTCCATAACTATGGTAATGGCAAAAGGATGGCTGGTGAGTGCTAAAGGTGCAAGCCAGTGGCTGCTAGAGCCCGCACACTTACCGTTGCCAGGAGGTTTGCTGGTCATGCCAACAGTAGTAAGCTCAAACCATAATGAGGGCCCAGTACAAGTTCTTAACATGTCTAATGAGGATGTGTGGTTGCAACCTAGGACTCGCATCGGTGTCCTGTTGCAAGTAGAGATGGTGGATAATGACCCAGGACACGAGGTAACATTTCATCGCATTTCTGCTAATGCCGAAGAGATTTCTCTGGGGGCCAAGTCACTATCAAGTCAAGAGCTGTTGTCTAAAGTGGTATCTCAGCTGGACATAGGAGGTACGGTGGAGCAGCAAGCAGCGTTGAAAGCATTACTCGCAGAATATGCTCATGTGTTCGCCCTGGAGGATGAGGATCTCGGGTTCACGAACCGAGTACAGCATGAGATTCATTTGGTGGACGATGTGCCTGTTACCCTGCCGTATCGCCGAATTCCGCCAAACCAATACAGAGAGGCCAAGGAACATATAGCGCAACTGTTGAGAAAAGGTGTTATCCAAGAGAGTTCAAGCGCCTATGCATCTCCAGTGGTGCTAGTGAGAAAGGCCGATGGTAGTATTAGGTTGTGCGTTGATTACCGCAAGCTAAATCTGAAAACCAAACGGGACGCATTTCCACTGCCACGAGTGGAATGGAGTTTTGATGTGCTACGGGGCGCGCAGTTCTTCTCAAGCATCGACCTGGCCAGTGGATATCACCAGGTGGCTGTAGCAGAAGAGGATCGTCACAAGACAGCCTTCACCACACCATTTGGGCTGTATGTACATCTGAGAATGCCAATGGGGGTGTGTAACGGGCCCGCAACTTTCCAAAGATTAATGCAAACAACCATGAGTGATCTAATCTTCCAGATAATGCTCGTATATTTGGACAACATTTTGGTGTTCTCCAAAACATTTCCCGAGCATTTGGAGAGGTTGCGGACTGCGTTAACGAGACTACAGGAGACTGGACTTAAAGTCAAAATAGGGAAGTGTCACTTCCTACAGCCTACCGTGACATTTTTGGGACACCAGATATCAGCCGAGGGTATAGCCACCGACCCTAACAAGATTTCTGCAGTGAAGCAATGGCCGGTACCCACTACTCTGAAAGCTCTTATGTCGTTCCTTGGGTTCAATGGGTACTATAGAAGATTTGTCCCTGGCTTCTCAAAAATCGCAGGGCCGCTGCATGATTTAATCAACCAATGTCTGAATGAGGGACCTCCAGCTAAAGTTAACCAAAAGGTGATCGGTGGGTGGAGTCCTGAGTGTCAGGCATCCTTTGACGTTTTGAAGGAGAAACTGACTAGTGCGCCCGTGCTCGGATTTGCTGATTTCACTGCCCTGTTTATTCTTGAGACTGACACCAGCAATCAGGGCTTAGGAGCTGTCCTTCTGCAGCAGCAAGAGGGAAAGAAAAGGGTGATCTCTTACGCAAACCGACGGTTGCGGAATGCTGAAAGGAATGACAAGAATTATAGCAGCATGAAATTGGAGCTGCTGAGTCTCAAGTGGGCAGTAACTGAAAATTCCGGAGCTACTTGTTGGGTTCCAAATTTACTGTCATCACAGATAATAACCCATTATGTCACCTGAACACTGCCAAGCTAGGAGCCCTCGAACAAAGGTGGGTGGCGCAGCTAGCGGCATTTGATTTTGATGTCCAATACCGACCAGGTCGGTGTAATCATGCCGCAGATGCATTGTCAAGGCAGCCCTTGGCAGGGGAGCCCGTGGCAGACCCGGAAGATGCTGAATATGACATGACAACTGTGTGACAATTTGTAGCCTGGTACGACGTGGGAGTGCGAAGTCCGGCAGATGCGTGCTGTGGAAGAAGGTGGGCAGGCAACCATGGAGGCGCAAGGGAGTACTCCTATCTGGCCAGGCTATTCTAAAGAGCAGTTGGCTACTTTTCAGAGTCAAGATCCAGTGTTGAAGGAGTTCAGGATCTTTTGGGATCAGAAACGTAAACCTGCAGGCTTGGAGGTGAAGATTCTGTCTAAATCTGTACGATCTTTGCTAAAGCAGTGGACCCGATTAAGGGAAAAGGAGGGATTGTTGTATCGGTTAGTGGAGAATGTGCGTCATGGGGAGTGCTTCCAACTGCTAGTCCCTGACTGTTTAAGACCCCAGGTGCTTGAGAGTGTGCATGCTGGTATGGGGCACCAGGGGATTGAAAGGACTCTGTAACTGCTGAAGCCGAGATGTTACTGGGTGGGAATGCATGGAGACGTTGAGCGGTGGATTAAGAATTGCCAGCGCTGCATTCTTACGAAAATGCCTCAGCCTAAAGTGCACCCACCCATGAAGTCATTCCTTGCTAGCCGACCTCTAGAAGTGGTGGCAGTAGATCTCACTTTGCTGGAGCCAGCCACTGATGGAAGAGAGAACGTCTTAGTTGTCACTGACGTGTTCACCAAGTTCACACAAGCTTTTGCGACGTGGGACCAGAAGGCTGACACCACAGCTAAAGTTCTCTTGAGGGAGTGGTTCATGAAATTTGGTGTCCCAGAACGGTTACATTCAGACCAGGTGCACAATTTCGAAAGCCAGGTAATTGCAGAATTGTGCAAGCTATATGGGGTTGAGAAGAGCCGTACCACTCCCCATCATCCAACAGGAAATGCTCAGTGCGAGCGTTTCAATCGCACTCTACATGAGCTGCTTCGAATACTCCCTCCTGAGACCAAAAGACGGTGGCCTGAACATCTGGCAGAACTGGTCTACGCATACAATGTTACCCCGCATTCGACAACAGGGTATTCTCCTTTCTATCTGATGTTTGGTGTGGACCCTCAGTTGCCGGTGGATGCATTGGTGGGAAGAGAATCGGGGGCTGAGATGACTCATGACTGGTTAGTCGTTCATCAGAGATGGCTGAAGGAGGCTCATGAACGTGCCAAGGCCTATGCTGAGAAAAAAGCAACAGAGCGTCTTGAACTTTCCCAAGATAAAGTGTATTGCCCCGCCATTGAGGTTGGCCAGATTGTCTACCTGAGAAACCGACCCCTAGGAAGGAATAAAATACAGGACGCCTGGCATCCGACCCAATATCAGGTTATAGAGATTCAAGAGACTACTCATACCGTGAAGCCGGTGGAAGGAGGACCCATCAGGAGAGTGAATCGGGTGGATCTCAGACCATGTGTGTGCATCTCTGATCCAGTGGCTCCCAAGAGGGGTGCTGAGCCTACTCGGGAAGTGGGTGAGGCTTCAACAGGGGATGTGGATGATGAGAGATTTGAGGAAGGTATAGTGCTTGTGGAATTTACTGGCTCAAACAGAGATGAAAGTCATACATGCACTGAAGCTGAAAACAAGATGGAAGCTTCAGAGGTGTCTCCTGATGATCCCACAGTTCCGGCCAGTATAGAACTTGGGGAAGGGTCTCAAGAGCAAAGTGGGGTTCCTAGTTTGCCCCCACCTCGGAAGAGTACCAGATCTAATGTGGGTCAACATTCAAATCCACACCACGAGCCCAGATCAGCGCTTAGTCACAGTGCTGCTTCCCAGATGATAGGCAATTTGGGAACCGTGTTCTTTAGAGAAGCGGTCAAAGAGCTATGAAATTCTTACACTGTCACCGAGGACGTTGACAGGTCGGCAGGGGAGAATGTAACCGGGAGTTATTAGAGTGTGGGGCACGCAAAGAGTGTATTTCCCCTTTAAGAGAGCGGCTGCTAATGATGACGCGCTAAGAGTGCGATACAGAGATAGACCGTTCAAGCAGTGCATGAGAGGCGGAGACACTAGTGTATAATCCTAGGTTAACCTGTTAACGTTCACCAGAGCGACCTCGCACTGAACGATCTTTGTTTGCATGTGTCATTGTTTTCTAATAGAATAAATGAAACGGGACAAAGTTAATCTTGTCAAACTATATATCATTCTGAGGGTCTAAGCCTCAAGCATCGACGACAGATCGCTGTTTTTCGATGGAAAGCTTATAAGGAATGAGTGGCACAAATTTGCTACATTTGTGTAAGCAGTACACATCCAAACACGCAGAATAAAAAAGCAGTACGTACCTTTATCATTGTAATAACGAGCCACAAACGCGTCCACTGCTGAAATCCCAGTTTAGTTAGAGAGGTAAGGGTCCACAGAACAACATACCAGCGAGCACTTTTAGTCCAGCGAAACAATAACGTTGTAATAAGGATGAATATTCCTTTGTTTACGTTTCATTTCTTCAGAGAGTTATTGTTCGCGTCCGTTATGGAATAAATTACGCTCAAAAACAGCGTCTTGGTGGTAAAAAAACAAAACGATGTTACAGCATACGGTTTTACAAAAATAATGAGACCGTCTACGGAAAAAAAAGTCTCAGAAAAGCGGAATATAGATTATTTGAATTTGGCGCTCCCTCCTGCCGGCAGTGACGCACACTGTCATCTGAGCGGGGCGTAACTTAGCGATCTGCTTTATCCATAAAAAACTGTTTTTTTTTTCTTCTACATTTTTTATATGTGTGTATGTGTATTGTGTGGGGAATGTGGCCGTGTCTGCATGATTATAATATGTATGGACGCACATCAGCGTGTTTATTAGCGACTCTATGACGGCTATCATTGTGATTCATTGATCAGCTATTATTGATTATATGGCCCATCTGTATGATCATCATCTGAATGGAAGCACATCAGCGTGTGTTTACTGACTCTATGACCATGTCTGGCAATATCACTTCACGTCTGGCAGTGATATTTATCATTGTAATAACGAATAACGAAGAATACTTCAGTATACATACTATATACAAAGCATTTTTTTTCTATTTTTTTTCCTTTTTATTACTCAAATAATTATTTTTGTATTTTTTAGTGCTCAAATAAATCTGTCTATTATTTTATAATTGAAAAACTATGCAGGAACATGTATAATGACTAAAATAGCTTGTATAATTCTGCAATCCATTTGGTGGTTATTTTTCCTCAAACAGGGGGGAGGGGGGGACTATAAATAGTTTCAGAAAAAATATTGCAGGAATCTCATTTTTCATGGTATCTTCTTCAAATTTGAAATATGAACTCATGAGACACGTGGCTTTCGATCCATTACTTTTCTGGATTGCTCCAGGACTTATTTCATGTATTTGTATATGAAATAAAAAAAACATTCAGTGTGGAAAAATATTTTTCAAGGCACGTCAGTGCCTATAACTTTTTATCTTTTTGAGCATTATCAACTCTGGATGATAGATAGTAAAGCCCAGAGTCTCTTCTTTCCAAAGATACCTAATTTGTTTGTGTAAGCACACTTTGTCACAAACTGTTACCATTTTAATTTAGGTAGGTTATTTTCACCTGCGAGGCCACAAATGGCAGTGAAGGTTAACAGGTTAAATCCATTATTTATGTGAGTAGAGATGATGATATTCATTTAATCTGCTGTGATACGATGTGTTTGTTTCATCCCATATATGTACAATGTGTATTTTATGGTTAGGGATTTGGATGAACGGAGATTGTGTGACATTGCACGTGACAAGTGATACGGATTCTCAAGGCAAGGCAAGGCAAGTTTATTTATATAGCACATTTCATACACAGTGGTAATTCAAAGTGCTTTACATAAAAGAAAGTGAAATAGACATTAAAATCAATAAAAACATGGAAATAAAAATAATAAAAACAAGGAATTTTAAAATGATATAGAAAATGATTTAAAATAAATTTAATGAAAATGATTGTACATAATTTATTGCAGTCAGTTCGGACATATAGCACAGTGATCATTCAACAAATGCACAGTTAAACAGATGAGTTTTGAGTCTGGATTTAAATGTGGCTAATGTTTTAGCACATCTGATCTTTTCTGGAAGCTGGTTCCAACTGCGGGTTGCATAATAGCTAAAGGCAGACTCCCCTTGTTTTGTGTGAACCCTTGGTATTTCTAACTGACTCGATCCTAATGATCTGAGTGGTCTGTTTGGTTTATATTCAGTGAGCATATCAGCAATATATTTAGGTCCTAGGCCATTGAGTGACTTATAAACGTCTCAGTAAAATAGAATTCGGTAAGTGTTAAATGTGAAATGTGCATAACGTATTTGAATTGTGTGCTTAATGTCATTTGTACATTTTATTTGAATTCCATGTAGCATTGTTTAATTCTTATGTTGAAGATGCTGACAGTCGTTCTGTATTTGTGTGTAGGGTGCCACTACAGTGTTTGTGTAATCCTAAAGAGTATTGTTTCACCCTAAAAGTGTGCCCTAACATCAGGAATAATTGTGCATTCGGAAGAATTGACACTTTGAGTTTTTCTGTAATTACGTTTTGATTATTCTGGTGAAACCTCCGTTTGCAGTTTAAGCACAGTTATAGTGACACCGTGTGGTGAATCTGAGTATTATTTTTGATGTAAATTGATATTAAATTATCACCTGTTATTTGTTGAATCATTGAGTAAAAATCGCCTATGATCACAACTAAGAAAATCTAAACAACAGATTGAGTTAAAATACCAAAATAAATTTGAAAAACTAAAACCTGATTCTGTGTCAATTGATTTATTTTGTTAACTGGCAACAAAATATATGAATGATTAATTAACACATCTAATAAAAAATAAAACACTGGTTTGTGCCACGTAGCCAGAGGAACTCTAGGCATATCTGGTAGCCTAGAGCGCTATCTGGTGATGTTATCCCTCGTTGCCAGAGGAGCTTTCTCCAGCCCTGTCTGGTGGTGGAGTAGTTGATGGGTTTTTAAACCTCCAGTTGAATCTACTCATGTTGCTAAGCACTGAGGTGCTCCTCGATCCTTTCTTTCCTGCTTTCTTTCAGATGACATTTTCCAGTATATAAAGCAATCATCGTTACAGTAATCAATGAAATTTTAATCAACGTAATCATATATAATAAACTAAATAGAGAAAAATACATAATCTTTCTTTATCATGCCCTTTTTCTGGTTGCAGTGTCTCATAACATGGACAATGACCTGCTTATGACCCTTATCGTCCCCTTTTCTTTCATTAATCACATTATACATTTAAGATTAGTAAATTATAATTTCAAAGTAAATGATATAAGGAGTGAATGACTTCAGGAAGGGGCATATGCCAAAGGAAAATACATAGTACCCCTAACTGCCTACCTACACTATCCAAATTCTCTAATATTTCTATGAAAGGTTAAAATAAAATAATTATAAAAAATTAAAAGGCACCCCTTCCCTACCACTCCGTTGTTATACAGGAAGGTTTTACACAGCATCGTCCAGGTCATCCAATTCGTCCAGTCCAGGTCCACAATGTGTTCGTGGGTATACCCAATGTCAATTCCAGTTGGTTTTATCGATATGTTAAGCATCTGTTTGGCTGCAGCATTGGCCAGCATGGATCTGATGAAAGGTATAACACAACAGAACAGTACAAGAAACACAACAATAGCAATGGCTATTATGATGCACACTCTAATCAACCACTCCCCCCAAGACACAAAAATTTTATTTAACCAGTCTCCAATCTGCTTATCTGCTCCAGCATTCTTGGTCACTTCCTCTCTCAGATTTTTCAGTTTCTCCATTGCTTGGGTGAATGATCCATCCGATGCTGTATTATTTGGGATATAGGTACAACAGTCAAAACCAAACATGACACAAACTCCTCCTTTCTCGGCTAAGAGCCAATTCAGAGCTTGTCTGTTTTGTCAAGCCATTTTACTTGTGGGACCTAATTGCTGTCCTAGAGCACTTAAGGCATCATCAGTGTAATTAATGAATCTCTGCTGATTGTAGTAAATATAATTGATCCATTCTAAGTTCTTATTTGGGGTTATCCAGACTTTATCTCATTTCTCGCTTTAAATTGTCCTGGTATTCCTCTAGTTTGGCCAATTGAATCTAAATACACATCTGGGTCTGTTTCATAATCTCCTTTTGCTCTGTTTCTGTTATGATTGTCATGTTTGTCTTTATAGTCTGATTTAAACACTTCTGGGTCTTGATACATTTCTCTATCTAAATGCCAAATAACTACACAATTTCCCTTGAATTTTCCCAGGTCATTTTTCCCTTTTGTCTTGTTGAAGCACTCAAAGTCTAATGTGCAATCAATTACATAAGCTACGGGGGTTTCAGATATATACTTGACCAGTATTCCCTGCAAATAAGGAGACCAAAAACCTTGGCGCTTTACCTTTCTAATCACTTCCCCCTCGCGCAATGGTTAAAACCATGCGCATCAGAGATCAGGATTATATTAGCAGCACATAAAACATTGGTTAACAGCGTATGTGGATTTGGAACCTCAGCAGGCCAGTCCTCCACAATCTCATTCACTGCTCTCAGATCATTTACCAAACACCATTTTAATTTATCTGCTTTAGCTACCGGCAATATTGGAGTGTTACTATGGCTATTAGTTTCAATGAGTACTCTTGCTGCCATTAATCCCTCAATTGTCTTTTTTTTTTCCTTCTACAGCTTCTGGTTTCAAACGGTAATGAGGTTCATTAACCTTACCATCTTCTCCCTCCTCAGTCTCATAAACTTCAGGACTCTGCTCTCTTGCAGAAGGTTCTACTTGCTCATTTCCTTCTCCTACTTGCTCATTTCCTTCTTCTACTTGCTCATTTCCTTCTTCATCACTTTCTATTTGTCCTTCTTTCTGTTCTTCTCGTCTTCTGGGTCTCAGTATGGGCACTCTAGTGCAGTGATTTAAATGATACCAAGTTGTACTACCTTCTACCTGTACTGCTGTTTGGGTTGCTCTTTCAACTGTATATGGACCTTCCCTTCTTGCTAAGTGTTTTTTCTACATCTTCTTTCAACTCACCTAACCAATATATGTTAGCACATGGCTCTTGTGTTTGTTGTAATTCTGTAAGATTCATTTGCCTTATTGCCCTATCATTTATATAAATTCCATCTGGAGTACACCATATTTGCATTTTCAATTTACATACACCTGTCAATTTATTGGGTAGGGATGCTGTATGTTCTGAAACTAAAATTGGTAACCTTATTTCAGTGTCTTCTAAGCTTATGCTCACAGGGGCCGTCATAGGAAGTAGCTGAGTTACCTCCGAGAATCCTACTGTCTTTATATATTTTCCAGACATGGGGAGGTGCGAGGCATTTCTTGGCATTGGAAGCTGATTCCTCCCCTCAGGATTCTCTGGGCAGCCCTAGTAACCTTGATCAGGACCACGCCACGGGTTGACTGGGCCCTGAGCTTGGGTCTGCACTGGTTGTTGTCCATAATTGACTCCTGGTGTCATTGGCAGGTTCTGTGGCCAAGGATTGATGTGACACTCGCTTCTGAGGTGCCCAGGCTGATTGCACCCCCAACATATTCAGTACTCAGTGTCAGTACTCTATCTTGCTCTGGATCTCTTTCCAATTCTTCTTTCCATCGTCTCAGTTGTTTCTGGATGTAAGTGGTGGGGTTCTCAGCTTCCCCCATTGGCTCCCCCTTCAGGCAGCTTGGGTCACCCAGGTGAAAAACAAGTGCACTTCCATAATGTACTTAAAGTGCTCTATTTTCGCGCACTAATTTTGTACTTAATATACTAAAAATTATCCTTTAGTACTTCTTAAGATAAACTTAAGATCATCTAAGTGTACTCAACTGTGCTATTTTGAGACACCATGAATATGAACTAAAATGCACTTTTAGCATACTATATTTGTATTTAAAAAATGTATTTAGCTACCACTTGTAGTACACTTGAACCCATCTTTCATACACTAGTACACTCAAGTGTTCTACAAGTGGTAGCTAAATACATTTTTTAAATACAAAGATAGTATGCTAAAAGTGCATTTTAGTTCATATTCATGGTGTCTCAAAATAGCACAGTTGAGTACACTTAGATGATCTTAAGTTTATCTTAAGAAGTACTAAAGGATAATTTTTAGTATATTAAGTACAAAATTAGTGCGCGAAAATAGAGCACTTTAAGTACATTATGGAAGTGTACTTGTTTTTCACCTGGGCAGTTTGCATTGGGTACTGCTTCCACTGGACAGAGTAATGTAGACTTGAGTGAGGTTGCATTAATTGCAGGTGCAGCAATTCATCCAGGTCTTGTTGTAGTGATCTCTCTGCCTGCTCTCCCTGCCTCTACCAGCTGATTTCACTTGCTTGTGGCATTCTTCCAAATCTTCTAGCATTGCTGTAAGATGTGTGAGGCTCACCTGATTTCTTTTTCTCTTTGTAGTTCCTGGTCCCCCTTCTTTCAATCCTTGGCTCCTCTTTGTAGGTTGTTTTTTCTCTCTCTCGTCTGGATTGTGGCAATGGTGTGGATGTCCACTGCCCCTCCTCCTGTGGCTCCAGCCCCTCCTTCACAGCCCTGTGAGCATGCTTTTCCTCCCTATTGTCTAATGGTTCTGTGCAGCTCTGCTCATCTATTTCTTCTTCTGGATTCGTGTCATGTACATACCCCTCAAATTCTATGGGCCCTTTTATATCTATTTTTCCCTGTAACAAAGGCATCTGGTTAACAACCTGGTCACAGCAAGGAGCATATGAAGGTGGTCTTTCTTTTAATTCATTCTTTTTTATTTTCCCTTTCCAATTTTAATAATTTGATCCCATGCTGTTTGAATAAGGTCAACACCCCTAATTCTTGTTCCCTTATTGTTTCCTTTACATGCTGGATTCTCAGAGGCCAATACCTCTACTGGAGTAAACATTGTGAAATTATCTATCAATTTGCTTGGTAAATTGTTTTAACTTAACTATTTCTCTTTTTATTAGGTGATTTACCTCTTTAATCCCAGTGATTTGAATTTAATAGCTATTCTTCACCAAGCTCATCAGACGAGGACCACTAAAAGTATCCGACCCCTGATTACACCTGGACTTTTACTGGGCTGAGGACTTGTCACCTTATTTATAGAATCTGGTTGGTTTGTCTCAAATATTTCAAAATAATCACAATGTGTTTTCTGGTTAATAATTTAAATTTAAAAGAGTAACCCAAAGCCTTTTGGCTCTTTCATCTGCTTAACATTTCAAACTGCGATGACTCTGCTCTTTCCTGATCCTTGTGAATCTCCACCCACACATGCTGTGTATACTGAAGCTGACGTTCTTGCTCAATTGTCTCCAGTAAACGTCTCAGAGTTCTGCCAGTCATATAAAGTGGCTGTACGTTCCCTGTTTCTTGTGATGTAAATGGAATTTTAGATGTCCAAATTACTTCTATTGTGTCAGCTGACACTCTAAGATGAACATTGCCAAGGACTGAAGCTCCTTTTTCAAGCACTGCCCATTGGCTTGTGCAGTTGCGTTTAAGATAGGGTTCTACAACTAGATCAACTGGAATGTCAATTACATTTAATTTATTTTCCAATTGGGAAGATGCTGGAGCACAGAGCCTAAATAAATTTGTTGTCAAATGTTATATGTTTATGCATCACATCTTCCCAAAGTATTCCTGGCCATTCAATTGATTTTTCTCTCAAATTTGTCATTTTAATCAATTTTCAAAGAAAATTATTTTACTTGAATTCTGTCAACTTTTGTACCTGCCCATTCAAATCAACAAAGCTTGATTCCAAAAAAGCTTGTGTTTTTACCCAAGCATCCTGAAACTGATTTTCTCTTTCACTGTCACATTCATTTGGTTCAAGGTGTTTCTTTTTCTCTATTTTGTGCCCGTCTCATCCAAAGTAGTATGAAACGAACAATGGTAAATCTCCCTTTACTCCTCCCTCCTTCGCTCTCCCTCCTTTTTTTCACACACACTTACACTCGGCTTGAGCACATACGCACACACACCGTCAGTTTATGTATCTTTTCACACACAATAGGCTCATTCACTCACACACACACAGACACAGCCGGCCCCCACCTTTTCTCTCCTTCTCGACAGAGAGAAGTCAAACGCTCAATCTGTCTCTTCTCTCTTTACACAAAACAACCAATTCTTCTTTCTTTTTTAATAACAATTGAGTTTCACGGTTTGGATCACAGTGCTGACATTTTGGAGAATGTCAGCACTGTGACACCCCCCCCCCCAATATCTATACCATGGTTACGCCCTTGCCTAATGGCTTGGATGTTTTGCTCCATAAAATCTTCAAAAACATTACTTGACAACTCATTTATGTTTTTTTCCTCCTACCGGACGACATGCCTCATCCCCGGATGACTCGGAGTTTCACGATCCACCGATTTCCACATCTGAAACTCGTTATGAGATCAAAGGTCACATATGGAAATTATTAATATTATTATGAGGTCACAAAGGTCAAAGCCATTATTCATTTTGACGTTTGCTGGCGGACACGGACTACTCATCTGAGCTGCTGAAGATGCAGTGGCTTGATTTTGGTTTTAAAGGGAATGTGCCCCCAATCTACTTAAATCCGTCTGTTCACGCAAATCATTTGTGATCCAGCTTCACCGACTGAAGTAGTGAGTGTAAGGTTTTCTTAAAGAATCTTTGCAAATCGCCTTTCATAATAATGTGCTAGTTAGCAAGTTCTGCAGCTAAAGTTTACAGTTTCACGAGAGTGGCTTGTAGCCCTGCTAAAGCGAGAGGCAAGGTGAACACAGCTCATTAGCATTTAAAGGAACACGCTGGCTGTGAACAGAGCTGTTTTTGACAGGGTAAAAATTGTGTTGTTTTACACAACAATTGAGACATTTTAGCCAAAGCATGTTATAGACTTTTTATTAAGACACTAAAGAATCATATCAACTTGTGGAAAATGGGCCTCCGATAACCCCTTTTACATGTGAGTCTAAGGTATCCTTTACACGCAAAAGACTTTCCACATTGAGAGCAGGTGAAAGGCTTTATGAAGTGTGAGTTAGCAAATGATCATTAAGGTGTCCTTTCTGTGTAAAAGTCTTTCCACACTGAGAGCAGGTGAAAGGCTTTATTCCAGCATGAATTGACATGTGTTTCTTAAGGTATCCTTTACATATGAAACTCTTTCCACACTGAGAGCAGGTGAAAGGCTTTTCTGAAGAGTGAGTTATCAAATGATTCTGAAGGTGTCCTTTCTTCATAAAACTCTTTCCACACTGAAAGCAGGTAAAAGGCTTTTCTGAAGTGTGAGTTAGCAAATGATCATTAAAGTGTCCTTTCTGTGTAAAACTCTTTCCACACTGGGAGCAGCTGAAAGGCCTTATCCCAGTATGAATTAACATGTGTTTGCTCAGGCTTCCTTTACTTGTGAAACTCTTTCCACACTGTGAGCAGGGAAACGGCTTTATTCCAGCATGAATTAACATGTGAATCTTAAGGTATGCTTTACTTGTGAAACTCTTTCCACACTGAGAGCAGCTGAAAGGCTTTTTCCCAGTATGAATTAACATGTGCTTCTTAAGGTTTGATTTATGTTTGAAAGTCTTTCCACACTGTGAGCAGGTGAAAGGCTTTATTCCAGCATGAATTGACAGGTGAATTTTAAGGTATCCTTTAGTTGTGAAACTCTTTCCACACTGAGAGCAGCTGAAAGGCTTTTCCCCAGTATGGACTCTCATGTGTTTCATAAGGCTTCCTTTCTGTTTGAAAGTCTTTCCACACTCTGAGCAGCTGAAAGGCCTTTTGGCGTCTGTTATTTGAATGCTGCAACTCGCTGATTTTTCTCCATTGGCATCATGATCTTTCTGACACTGATGTTTCTCCTCCACTTCATTGAGATTTTGACTTTCTTTTTTAATTTTCATCAGGCCTAAAATCAAATCATTATAAAGATGAAAATCAATTGGTACATTTGAAAAATAAAAGGATTACATATTTGTGTACAGTAGGCTTGCTGCTATAGACGGTGTTGGCGGTGATACCGGTGTTAAGCCGCAACACCGATTACATCACTTGCCCACCACTGTTCTCCCACCTTTGTTTCAAAATGAAATGTAAAAGCACCAGTTTTAAAATATTTTGGATTTTGAAAAGCCTGTTGACAATTTATTTATTGTGATATTGGGAAGAATTTTTTTTACAAACCAAATTCTGGATATGTTGGGGCATTTTTTTTTCATTTGAATGAAAACAACGACTATTAAATGACACGAGACACTATTTTATTCACAATAGAACAGATAACATAACAAATGCTTAAACTGAGAAATTTTACACAAACTAAATGAGCTCATTTCAAATTTGATGCCTGCTACAGGTCTCAAAAAAGTTGGCACGGGGGCAACAAAGGGTTGAAAAAGCAAGACATTTTGAATAGATTCAGCTGGGAGAACATCTAGCAACTAATTAAGTTGATAAGCTATATGATGATTAGCTATAAAAGGGATATCTTAGAGAGGCAGAGTCTCTCAGAAGTAAAGATGGACAGAGGCTCTCCAATTTGTGAAAGAGTGTGTAAAAAGATTGTAGAATACGTTCCTCAAAACAACGTTCCTCAATGTCAAATTGCAAAGGCTTTGCAGATCTCATCATCTGCAGTGCATCACATCATCAAAAGATTCAGAGAAACTGGAGACGTCTCTGTGTGTAAGGGACAAGGCCGAAGACCTTTGATGGATGCCTGTGGTCTTCTGGCCCTCAGACACTGCATCACTCATCGGCATGATTCTGTCATTGACATTACTAAATGGGCCCAGAATTAATTCCAGAAACCACTGTCAGTAAACACAATCCGCCGTGCCATCTGCAGATGCCAACGAAAGCTTCAACATGCAGAAAGGAAGCCATTTGTGAACATGGTCCAGAAGTGCCATCATGCCCTGTGGGCCAAGGCTCATTTAAAATGGACAGTTTCAAAGTGGAAAAGTGTTCTATGGTCAGTCCGGAGTCCAAATTTGACATTCTTGTTGGAAATCACGGACACCATGTCCTCCGGGCTAAAGAGGAGGGAGACCTTCCAGCGTGTCATCAGCGGTCAGTTCAAAAGCAGTATCTCTGATGGTATGGAGGCGCATAAGTGCATAGGGTATGGGCAGCTTGCATGTTTTGGAAGGCACTATGAATGCTGAAAGGTATATAAAGGTTTTAGAAGAACATATGCTCCTCTCCAGGCGACGTGTATTTCAGCAGGACAATGCAAAACCACATACTGCAGCTATTACAACTGCATGGCTTCATAGTAGAAGAGTCCGGGTGCTGAACTGACCTGCCTACAGTCCAGATCTTTCACCTACAGAGAACATTTGGCGCATCATTAAATGAAAAATACGTCAAAGACGACCACAAACTCTTCAGCAGTTGGAAACCTATATCAGGCAAGAATGGAACCAAATTCCAACACCAAAACTCCAGAAACTCAATTCCCAGACGTCTTCAACGGTTTTGAAAAGAGGAGGAGATGCTACCATGGCAAACATGCCCCCGTCCCAACTTTATCTGTAGCAGGCATCAACTTTGAAAAGAGCTCATTTTGTGCATAACTGCTAAATTTCTCAGTTTAAACATTTGTTATGTTATCTATGTTCTACTGTGAATAAAATATTGGCTCATGTGATTTGAAAGTCTTTTAGTTTTCATTTTATTCAAATTTAAAAAAGTTCCCAACATTTCCAGAATTCAGGTTGTAAATATTCATTTCATTTATTTATCTTCCACAGTGTTTGCAGATTTTGATTTTATTTAAACTGTGTAATTTTTTTTTCATCAATGATGTATGCCGTCTGTGCCTCCAAACGTTCTTATTCGTTTTGCTAAACTTTCTACCTTTCATAATAATTATCAATAATTATTTGTTCCACAGTCTTTAGGCTCCTGATTTTCAGTTATTTAAACTTTGTGCAAGTCATTTGTTATTAGGCATATAGCATGGTGTATTTTTATTCGTTTTGTTAATAAAAGTTATATGTTCTACATTGTATTTTGTTGTTGCTTTAATCGAATTCAAGCTATGAAAATTAACTTTTTTTTATTTTTTTTAAATCACAAATAGCATAAGTCAACAGGCTTTTCAAAATACAAAATTTTAAAACAGGTGCTTTTACATTTCGTTTTGAAACACTTCCTCCATCGTCTTGTCTGTCTCACTCTTCTTGATGCTTGAATCGAATTCAAGCAATTGATGCCGAATTGCAGCTAATTTAAAAGTGTAAGTAAAATGCACATGGTGCTTTTACAAGCTATTTAAAAAGCGAAGGAAAGTGGGAAAACTCAAATTAACCTAAAACAAACAACTGCTTGATGCTAAATTGCCGCTAATTTAAGTAAAATGCACACGGTGCTTTTACAAGCCATTTAAACCAAAGGAAACAGGAAAAGAGGGAAACTCAATCGATTATATTCATGCTATTAGGATAAAAAACTGCTTAGTTTGGTCACTGGCTTGATTTACGCACACACACACACACACACACACACACACAAACACTGAACAATTTTGAGACAAATAAAATCTGACTGAACTTGAACAATTACACATCAGAAATCACTGATTACAGATCAGACATTAGAATAAACACGTTTACTTCCATGTTGTGACAATGCTGTCAGGTTTATGTAACCCTGGAGCACAAAACCAGTCATAAGGGTCAATTTTGGTAAATTGAGATGTATGCATAATCTGAAATCTTAATGGTTTGTTAGGACAATATTTGGCCAAGATACAGCTATTTGGAATATATCTGGAATCTGAGGGTGGAAAAAAATTATATAAATAATGGCAATTTTCTCAATATTTTGAAATTATTAAAGTTGTTCATATTAAGTTTTTAGCACTGCTTATTACTAATCAAAAATTAAGTTTTGATATAGGACATTTACTAAATATCTTCATTGAACATGATCTTTACTTAATACCCTAATCTAATGATTTTTGGCATAAAAGAAAAACTTATCATTTTGACCCATTCAATGTTTTTTTTTTTGGCTATTTCTACAAATATACCTGTGCTACTTATGACTGCTTTTGTGCTCCAGGGTCAAATATATCTTACAGTAAAAGTCTGTTTGCATTTTTGCAAAGCCTGCTGCAAAACTGTTACTGATTTACAGTAGGGTTGTGACGGTGAGGAAATGTTCCCACCGGTTAATCGACGTGAGACAACACCGGTAATAATATAATATAATACCGTGGTGGTGGTGGGCTCGTTTGAGTTCTCTCTTTTCCTCGAATTTGCGGCAATTCGGCATCAAGCAGTTGTTTGTTTGAGTTTTCCCACTTTCCTTTGCTTGTAAAAGCACCGTGCGCATTTTACTTTCACTTGGGGGGAAATCACACAGTTTAAATAAAATAAAAACTAGCAAATACTGTGGAACCAAATAAATGAGAAACGAATGTTAAAAAAAAAAACCTTCCAACATCACCTTAGATAAATGCCAGGTCAACAGGCTTTTCAAAATCCAAAATATTTTTTTAAACAGGCGCTTTTACATTTCGTTTTGAAATTCTTCTGCCATCGTCTTGTCTGTCTCACCTAGGCTCACTCTCCTCACGTGTTCAGTGAAATCTGATCCGACTGTCGTTCGCTCGATGTGTTGCATTGAACATCCGTGTTCAGTTTTAATTGTAGTGTCTGTTCTCTAACTGAACTAAATGATTTTTATTACCATTAAAAAAAATCTAAATTACGGTGAGGGACGGTGCCGCGGTGGGCAAGTGAAGTAACCGGTGTTGCGGCTTAACACCGGTTTCCCCGCCAACACCGTCTATCGCAGCAAGCCTAATTTACAGTGGAATGTACTGAACAAGCAAATAATGCTCCACTGAAACATTCACGATGGTTGAAATATAACCGCAGTCCTATAGCGACTTTACTAAAACACTGGATTCTACTCAAAAACACATTCAGTCTCACACGCTCTGAGTTCAACACAGTTTCACGATTACGAAAAGCACAAATAAAGTCTAATTAAAGTAATAATTAAATCTCCACACTGTCCAGTCACATTTCCATTAAAACTTTGAAAGTTAAGGTCTTATTTTTACATTAAGGATCTGTGGATGTACCCCAAACAGTCATTAAAGATGAATGAAGAATAAACACCAACCTCCTTGTTCCTCGTGTTTTATTCTCCATGTTTCTGGTTCCTCGTGTTTTATTCTCCAGGTTTCTGGTTCCTCGTGTTTTATTCTCCAGGTTTCTGGTTCCTCGTGTTTTATTCTCCAGGTTTCTGGTTCCTCGTGTTTTATTCTCCAGGTTTCTGGTTCCTCGTGTTTTATTCTCCATGTTTCTGGTTCCTCGTGTTTTATTCTCCAGGTTTCTGGTTCCTCGTGTTTTATTCTCCATGTTTCTGGTTCCTCGTGTTTTATTCTCCAGGTTTCTGGTTCCTCGTGTTTTATTCTCCAGGTTTCTGGTTCCTCGTGTTTTATTCTCCTGGTTTCTGGTTCCTCGTGTTTTATTCTCCATGTTTCTGGTTCCTCGTGTTTTATTCTCCATGTTTCTGGTTCCTCGTGTTTTATTCTCCATGTTTCTGGTTCCTCGTGTTTTATTCTCCATGTTTCTGGTTCCTCGTGTTTTATTCTCCTGGTTTCTGGTTCAATCATGTTCTCCTCACTCTCTTCTTTAACAAACACCATCTTCACAGCAGATCTCAGTTCAGATGATACTCCTCCAGATATTCCTGCTTGCTTCAAAACTTAAATATTACAGGTACTTACTGACCTGATCCAAAAACTGTATTTCTCTATTTACAGAAACAACATTTCTAACAGTTTGCATTAAACCGGCATCCCAACAAAACAACAGAGAGCGCGGTGAAACGAATCTTCTTCCTCTGAGGTTTAATGGTGTTCGGCAAACAAACGAGTGTTTTAGCGCCCCCCGCTGGACTGGAGTGAAGCGGCGAGAGGAGGGAATAATACGGGGAAGGTGCGCTGATTTGTTTCCTTAAAAAAAAGCCGATCAACAAACTGATTGGTGGTAGAGAAAAATAAGATTAGTCAAATATTTCAGTTCCCAAATGGTTAAGAGCCATTCCACAGAATAGTTGCTATTTGCTTCCAAAACTAATCTTTAATCTTTTTTTTTTTTTAAGGACACCTGTTATTCAAAATCCACTTTTACATGGCGTTTGGACATAAATGTGTGTTGACTGTGTGAACACAACCACCCTACAATAATAATAAATATCCACTCACTCCTCATTTTTTAATCACCTATAAACCAAATCAGTCTCACTAGGCTTGCCGTCTTGATTCTCTAAGCAATATGACATCACATTGCTTATAGGCCATAAGGTGAACTAGGAAAAAATGGTTAGAAAGTGATTTTCGTTCCCACACCTGGGCACTGCTTTTTCAATGCATTTTGCAATACCCTTTTGCACTTTAGGTAAAAATTTATCCGCAAAATCTCCTGCAGTTTTTTTTTTTTTGTCACAATCCATAAATGTATATAATTGTGAATTAAAAAAAGAAGAAAATCTTATGCTGATGCTTTTGCTTGTAACTTTATTTTTGCTTAGAACATTTTAGCAATGGAAAATATACCTCAAACTGACCTTCATACATATGTGACCTTTCCTGTCTTTATCTGACCCGGTTTGTCTCACCCTTCATCAGCACTCACACACTGGACATGGATGATGATAGAATTTATTTGATGCCTGCACACAGAGCAGTAGGAGACAAATGGAAAGTTCAGTCAAGTTATAGTTCCACCCACAGCAGTTCTCCATAGCTCTGCTGCAGACTGTTAGAACTCACTGGGCCATAGCGCCACCGGCGCAACCAATAGGAACTGCGATCTCATTAACGCAGGATTTACTTAAAGAACCTAAGAACTGATATTTATATAACATCTATCTCGTTACATGCACCCCCCTAAATCCTGCTTAATGGGGACACAACATAAGAAAAATCAACAGTGAAGAAAGGGAGAAAAAAAAAATATATATATAGAACTCCAACTTCATGTTTTCAATCCACAAAGAAGAGAAGAGAGAAAAAAAAATGCTCATGAAGTACAATTTAGCTGTCAATCATAGATTCTCCCATAAGGAGTACATAAAGACTAAGGGAGGCGCCTAACCCCAATCTCATAGTAGACTAAAGAGATGCCCGTTACACCTCAAAAATTCCATTATGTACCAACTCATTATTTGATTCATAATCTCTGTATCAGTCTATTTCCTTTGTGTTCTCAACTTGAAGCATGAAATCAAATGTAACCTTTTCTTTATGTGAAAATGCTTTTAACTAAATAAACAAAAGAACTCACTGTAGAGTCTGAACTGCCTATGTGTTGTTTGTTCATTTCATAAATCAGTCTTTTGGGAGGGTTAATGACTCTGCCAAGCCTCGTTCGAGTTACTGCAGCCTCTACATGCCTTGGCTGTGTGCACACCACAGGCTCCTTTGCGACCTCATCCATGACTTGTTCTCCTTGAGTTGAGTTAGAGCCTTGACCTCCTACTTCAGGCAAATCAACATCACTTGTCACTTTGGCATCACTTCTTTCCTGCAGGTCCCTAGCATCAGTACTTGCAGAGTCCAGTATCTCTGACACACAATCAGACACATCAGGTAAGGCTGTACCATTTGTACGTCCATCCTCCTCATCAAAACCATCAAGATTACTTAATATCCAGTTTGCAGTTCTGTCATCATGATCAACTTTGTTTCCTTGAACATCAGTTACATCATTCGCATCATTGTCCTTTTCATCCTGTTCCTGAGGTTCATCAACTGGTAGGAAGTTCACAGGTAGCAACAAATTTCTATGAACTACCCTCACTTTGTCTGATTTGAGGTCCCGAATCCTGTAAACATTGATGTCAGGATACACAGCCATGACTTCATATGGGGATGACTCCCATTTGTCAGAAACTTTTCTTCTACCTTTTTCACCTCTGTTCGCAACCAGTACTCTATCACCAACAAACAGTGGACAGCCCTTCACCTTTCTGTTATAAAGTCTGGCATGTCGTTCCTGTTCTTTCAGAGTGTGCATCATTGCTATGTGAGCTGCTTCCCGCAAGTCTTTCCTCAGCTTCGACACAAAATCTTTGTAATCCACCACATCCTCATTCAGAAGCACATTTTGAAACAGGACGTCAATTGGGAGACGAGGAACTCTGCCAAACATAAGAAAGAATGGCGCAAAACCCGTTGTCTCATGTTCTGTGCAGTTGTAACAGAAGGTAAGTTGCTGTAACATCTGTGGCCATTTTGATTTTGCTTTAGGAGGCAATGTCCTGATCATGCTTCCAAGAGTCCTGTTGAACCTCTCGGCAATGCCGTTACCCATGGGGTGATATGGTGTTGTATGTGACTTGTCTACACCCGCCATGGTCAACAGTTCCTTGATTAGCTTGCTCTCAAAATTAGCCCCCTGATCAGAATGAATTCTTTTGGGGAATCCATAGACAAGAAAGAAATCATTCCAGAGCCTTTTCGCAACTTGTTTGGCTGACTGATTCCGACACGGAAATGCATGAGCCATTTTGGTAAAATGATCCGTCACAATCAGCACATCCACAGACTTCCCTTCTCTGATCTCTGCCGACCAAAAGTCGATGCAGACCAATTCTAGAGGTTCTGATGTTCGGATACTTTCTAACGGAGCACAAGCATTGGGTTCTGAGGTTTTACCAACCACACATCGGCGACAGTTCTTCACGTAATTATCAATATCTTTTTTCATTCCAATCCAGAAGAATCGTTGTCTTGCAAGAGACAGTGTTCTACTACGTCCTTGATGTCCTGCTACATCATGGATTCCATGAAGAACTTGTGATTTCAAAGAAGCAGGTACAACAACCAGGTAGAGTTTCTTGTTTAGCTTCGGATCCCTTTTCACCTTATATAGTACTCCATTATAGACAACAAGTTTGTCGTGGTGCTTCAACAATCTTCGCACACTTGCAGATTCCTTTGCTTGTTCTCTCTTAGATGGTTTCCGACATCTCTCATTGTAATACAGAATTCGACACAAGGTGCTGTCCTGCTCCTGTGCATTAACAATGTTGCTGTGCTGCAAAGGAGGGTCAAACTGTTGTGGTTGCGGGATGACTGGTACTGTCCCCAGTACTTCACTCAAGCCACCAGTAGCGTGTGCTGCCAACAATGCAGAAACTTCCTGGCTCCCATTAGAACCTGAAGGTGAGAGTCCATCACTGGTTGTGTCACGAGAACCTTCGACAACCCCCTGCACCACCTGATGGTTACTTGCACACTTGAAAGCCTCTTGGACAGAGTTGTCAACAACACCACTGACATCCTTTAGGAGAGATAAGTATGGTTCAGTAATAAGGCGATGTCCAATGCAAGACTGAACAAATGGCTCACGGCTCAGAGCATCCGCGACAACATTTTTTGTTCCCGGGACATACTTCAGATCAAAACTGTAAGAAGCAAGTTTCGCCACCCATCGCTGCTCACATGCATCAAGTCGAGGTTTAGTCAGAATATATGTGAGAGGATTATTGTCCGTCCATGCCGTAAAGTGTCGTCCTCTCAGCCAATGGCTAAACTTCTCACAGATAGCCCACTTTAAGGCAAAGAACTCTAATCTGTGAGCTGGATAGTTCATTTGTGAGCGAGACAGAGTTCTACTTGCAAAGGCTACGGGTCTGGCAATCTCTTCACCTGGCAGAACTTGAGACAATACAGCTCCAACTCCATCGAAAGATGCATCAACAGCCAAAATGAAAGGTCGGTCAAAGTCTGGGTGAGCCAGTGTTACATTTTTTGTCAGTTCCAGTTTTAGTGTGTGCAAAGCTTCTTCACAAGCCGTTGTCCAGTCAGCTGGGGATAGTTTGAGGTAACTAACTGTCTTCCTTGGTTTTCGTCCTTTCGTGACAGGAGTCTGTTTGACTGCACCTGATGTCAGCTTGAATAGAGGCTTTGCTTTCACTGAACATCCTTCAATAAAATGTTGATAATAAAGAACCATTCCAAGAAAGGACCTGATCTTTTTTTGACATGGTGTTTTTCCATCAGTTTCCATCAAATCAGAAGCTTGAATCTTGTTAATTGCCTCAACTTTCCCAGGATCAGTCTTAATCCCTTCCTCGCTTATGATGTGTCCAAGAAATTTCACTGATCGTCTCAGGAAACAACACTTCTTTGGAGCCAACTTCAGATTGTGATGGGACAACCGCGAGAGAACCATTTCAAGACGTTGAAGAGCTACGGACTCAGAAGGGGCAAACACCATCAAATCATCAAGGTAACAGAGGACACTGCTGAAATTCTCATCTCCAAAGACAGACATCATCATTCTCATGAAAGTGGCTGGGCTATTGGAGAGACCTTGAGGAAGCCTATTATATTCATGAAGGCCAAATGGGGAAGTGAAGGCAGTGTACTTTTTGTGTTCTTCCTCTAAGGGGACGTTATAATACCCCGAGGTAAGATCCATGGTTGAGAAGAACGCGTTACCACCCAGTGCAGCTAACACGTCGGACTGGTGTGGTAAAGGGTAGGCGTCTCTGACAGTCCTCGCGTTCAACCACCTAAAGTCAGTGCAGATCCTGAGATCGCCGTTCTTCTTCGAAACTAGTACAAGAGGGGACGCATAGTCACTATGTGACTTGCGGATGATTCCCTTTTCCTCCATCTCATTTAACACCGTTCTCAGTTTGGCATACTGGCTAGGTGGTATACGCCTGTATGGAAAACGGAAGGGTCTGTCATCAGTGAGGTTAATCCGATGGACAAAGCCTTTAGCCTCTCCACAGTCCATTTTGTCTCTTGAAAAAACTGACTCATACTTCTCAATAATGTGTAACAACTTGTCTTTCCAGTGGGCTGACACTTCACACGACTCTAAATCAAGATCGTCAAGGTTCAAGTCTCTCAAGATCTGCTTCATCTCATCACTGCATCTAAGAGGTAAGGGTTCCTCAGTACACTGCAGATTTGACTGAATCTGTTTTGGCAGCGGTAAGTCTTGAACAGCAATACAAGGTGACACGTCAGCTATTTTTGCATTTCTCTTTAACACAACTCTGTGATTAGTGGGGTTGATGACTTTCAGGGGGACAGATCCATCTCCCCATAGTGGTGTAATGACCCTTCCGACCAATATTTGCCTTGGTCTCACTTTGGACTCAGTTGGTTCCACAATAACTGTGCTACCTACTGACAAAACAGAAGACTGTGGTAGCTTACCCCAAACCAGATGCTCAGTTTGTGGCTCTAACGTCACACTCCGTTGTAATTTTACGGTACCAACTTTCTCAGGTATGGATTCACCTCTCCATCTTTCTGTGTTAGAGAAAAGAGATAGAAATAAAGAGCATTCATCACTCTCATTGTTACTTGACTTAGCCATGAGCTTCCAGTAACCGTTGGTTTCTCTCAAGTGCATCAGAAGTCTCTTTATGACGTTTGTGCCCAAAATCATGTCTTCAGTCTGCCCAGGCACAACCAAAGTAGGAATTATCATGGGGCAGCCATACACTGTAGCTTTAAGATCATAGACTGCGGTAGGGGTAACTTGATGGCCACCACAACCAACAATAACAATATCTTGTGCTGACTGACTTGCCATATCGGAGTTACTTTTCAGCAAACTTTCTTCAGCAGATGTGCTGATAGTACATGCCATTGATCCACTATCGATTAAACTTTTAAAGATGAGATCCTTCTCAACTGAAACAGACGTGTAAAATAAGCTATCAGCTTTTGGAACTCTTTGTACTCCCTGAAAGATGACGGTTTTGTCTGACGATGCATCACTGAACATTTGACATGACTCATAATCCATTAAATCATCAAAACTGGATATGGGAGATTCACTCTCAAGATCTACGTGATCCTCCCTCACACGTAGATCACTTAGTTTGACTGCTGGTTAACTGAGGAAGCATCCTTCCTTTCCTTTGGACAGCGGTTCCTGGGATGATCAGGCGAAAAACACTGGAAACAGAGCCTATGATTTTTGCAATGAGTAAAAGCAGAATGCGAGGTGTCCTTGCACACTAAGCATGGTGCATCATTCAAACCTGGAATTCTGGGCAAGTTACTTCTTTTCCTGTTCTCCTTAGTAGTTTGTGCATTACCACTATTATTCATCAGAACTCTCTCCAGCATATCGATCACCTTTCCCAGAGCCAAATTCTCCGACTGTTTCGACTGAAGTGAATCCTGTTCAACTTTCACTGGGCACGTGCTAGGACTTACATGCATCTCATTCACAGAAAATTTATTTTCACATTCACTTGGTCTATGTCCCTTACCTGTGGCTCTGAGATTTTTCTCTGAATGATACTCATTCAGGATCTCTTGCACTTCATAAGCCGTCCATTTGTCAACGGTTTTCGAGCGAAATGTCAGTGCTAGATTTGAATCTGGACAATTCCTGATAAACATGCGTGTGACTTCAATCAGTTGATTATCCAGCACCTTTCCCTGTTGCTTTAGACACTCAGCTGTGATGTCTGCAGTACAGTTCAAGCGCAACCAGTAATCGAAGGGATCCTCTTGAGGTACTGGAAGAGTAGTGTAGAAATCTTGCAATGGAATAAGAGAATACTGTTGGCAGCTGAAATGCTTACGTAATAGTGTGTAGATAGCATCAGGATTTGTTCTGATATCCAAACCGCTTGACAGCATCCCCACTTTAACAACATCTTTGGCTTTGCCTCTCAGGTGAATTAAAATCTCTTCACCTTGCTCTTCAGTAGGCAGAAACCCCTTCCTTATGAAGTTTTTCATGAGCTCCACCCACTCATCAAGTGTAACCGTGTCTGATGCATCACCTCTGAAAATCGGAGGATCCTTAACTGTCCTATGACGCACAACTTGGATCTGTGAGGTACTTGACATAGAGCTTTGGTCAGGTCTGCACCTACTATCATGATCATTCTGAGTATTCTTAGATGCAGCTTCAGTTTGACTGTGCAAATTCAAATGTGCAAGGATACTATCTGCCAGCTGCAGACCTACTTGCTGCACTATGTTACCCATCTGACTCATTATGTCACTGGTACAGACTGGAGTCGATGTGTTAATTGGCTGAGCAGTATCAGAACTAGTATGATTCACATTAATAGGGTTCACGTTAGCATTTAGAGCAGGAACTGCATTTGCTTCTATGCCCATACCATTGTTTACACTACACACCGTAGAGCTAGAGCTAATGTCTGGGAAGGGAATTGGTGTCACTAAAAGACCTCTCCCTCGACCAACACTAACAGGAGTGTCCACATACCGTGATTCAGTAAACCTTGCAGTTTCCATCATCAAGCAACAAGGGTACACAAGTGTGAAAAGAAAAAAATGCACACACTATGTTCTATAAATGCTGTGAAACCCAAATAATAATGTCCAACCACTTCAGAATGTCTATTCAAGAGCCTTTTCCTGATATTTGTGTAAAGTCCTGAATTAACTAATAAGAGCTTAGCTGAAGGTCCCGTGCAGTGAAGAATGAAGACAGGCCCGCCGGTTCGATGTTTGGATGATCTTCGACCACCTTGACTGAAGTCCTGAGTCACGGCACCAATGTGACCTTTCCTGTCTTTATCTGACCCGGTTTGTCTCACCCTTCATCAGCACTCACACACTGGACATGGATGATGATAGAATTTATTTGATGCCTGCACACAGAGCAGTAGGAGACAAATGGAAAGTTCAGTCAAGTTATAGTTCCACCCACAGCAGTTCTCCATAGCTCTGCTGCAGACTGTTAGAACTCACTGGGCCATAGCGCCACCGGCGCAACCAATAGGAACTGCGATCTCATTAACGCAGGATTTACTTAAAGAACCTAAGAACTGATATTTATATAACATCTATCTCGTTACACATATACTGTACCTAAATATTTGAGACCAGTCCTATTGGTGCATTAGTATGCTCCAGCGTAAATGTAGACCATGAAATATGGAAAATGCATAGAGAAAAAACACACACACACACACACACACACACACACACACACACACACACACACACACACACATAAAAAACAAAACAAAAAACACACCATAATTAATGATACACATTGTAAATTTAACAAAACTGTGATGCTTTATACATGAACATTTTCAGTTTGCACTTTGAAATCACAGAAAGATAAAATAAGTAGCACAATTTGGCCCAAGTTGGCTGAAATTACTCAAAATGCTACCCTGCCCCCTTTCATTTTTAATAATGCCAAAAATGGACAACTCTACAATAGCTCAATATCAGCCTAAAATATGACACAGCGCATCGTTACTCATTAAGATGACCAGACATGCCACTTCTTGGGGACATGTACTTTGATGTCATAAGGTTGACGTGATAAGCGATGCTCAAGTAACCTAATAATGTAAACTATTAATAAAAACCGTCTTAGGTTACTTGTGTAACCCTAGTTCCTCGAGGGAACGAGACGCTGCGTCGACGACGCTTTGGGGAACGCCAATAGCGTAACCGGCTCTGAATACCAATCAAATCTGTCCAGAATGGGAAAAGGACGTCACGGGCGAGGTGACGTAATGACCAGCTGGCATAAAAGCACGTGCGGGGAAACCGGCATCAGCTTCTAGAATGAAGCAAGCGCTGGCAGGGATGCCGGAAGTGTGGGTCCGTGACGCAGCGTCTCGTTCCCTCGAGGAACTAGGGTTACACAAGTAACCTAAGACGTTCCTCTTCAGGAACTCGAGCTGCGTCGACGACGCTTTGGGGAACGAGATACCAACGGCTCCAGACTTCCGCACCCCTGCCCTGTGTGTCCAAAGGCGCACAGCTAGGGCAAGAGAACGGAAGAACCTGGAGTGGCTCGCATGTCCAGGCCATAGAACCTGACGAAGGTCAGAGGCGTGGACCAACCCGCAGCGTTGCAGATGTCCTGGATAGGGACACCTGCGAGAATGGCCTTGGAGGCCGCCACACTCCTAGTGGAATGAGCCCTGACTCCCATCGGCGAGGGGAGGTCAGAGGACTCATAAGCCATGTGAATGGCATCCACAATCCACCGACTGAGGGTCTGCTTGGAAGCAGGCAGACCCCTCTTAGGAGGACCGTAGCACACTAGCAACTGGTCCGTCCTTCTCCACATGGCAGCTCTGTGGACGTACGCGTCCAGTGCTCGCACTGGACACATACGGTTTAGCTTCAGCTGGTCAGGCTCCCGAAAGGGAGGAGGACTAAGGGCCTGCAGTACGACAGGCTGTGGTGTGATAGAAGGAACCTTGGGGACATACCCTGCCCGAGGGTATAGAAAAACTTTGGCCATGCCAGGCGCAAAGTCCAAATGGGTAGGGGCCACTGAAAGGGCCTGCAGGTCCCCCACTCTCTTGAGAGATGCCATCGCCAGAAGAAACACGGTCTTCAGAGAGAGATGGCGATCTGAAATCTCCTCGATAGGCTCGAAGGGAGGCCTACAGAGAGCGTTCAGTACCACAGCCAAGTCCCAAGGTGGGACCCGGGACCGTACCGGAGGCCTTAGCCTTAGTGCACCACGGAGGAAACGTGTAACTAGGGGCTGTGCGCCCACTGTCGATCCACCCAGAGGGGTGTGGTAAGCAGAAATTGCCGCCACATAGACCTTCAAGGTGGAGTGGGCTAACCCTGCGGAGAGTCGAGCCTGCAGGAACTCCAGCACTGTACCTACTGGGCAGTTAACTGGGTCGAGCTGGCGATCTCCGCACCATGAAGTGAAGAGTCTCCACTTCAGGGCGTACAGTCTCCTCGTAGAAGGAGCTCTGGACTGGAGGATGGTCTCAACCACCTCGGTTGAGAGACCGGAAGCTATCAGCTGTGCCCCCTCAGGGGCCACACCCACAGCTTCCACAACTCCGGGCAAGGGTGTACAAGGGTGCCTCCTGCCTGTGAGAGGAGATCCCTCCTGACTGGAATCTCCCAAGGGGAGCCGTCGAGGAGGAAAATCAGGTCCGAGAACCATACTCGGCCCGGCCAGAACGGGGCTACCAATAGCAGCCGGTGTCCGTCCCGGCGCACTCTCTCCAGAACTCCGGGGAGCAGAGCGATCGGGGGAAAGGCGTACAGACGCAGCCTCGGCCACTTCTGTACCATGGCATCCAGCCCCAGGGGAGCTGGACGATGTAGAGAGTACCAGAGGGGACATTGCGCTGTCTCCTGAGTAGCGAAGAGGTCCACCTGAGCCTGGCCAAATACTCTCCAGATCTGCTCCACCACCTCGGTGTGAAGCATCCATTCCCCGGATAACAGCCCCTGCCTCGACAGGGTGTCTGCTCCCACATTGAGATGCCCAGGGATGTAAACAGCTCTCAATGAGAGGAGTTTGTCCTGGGCCCACACAAGGATCTGGTGTGCCAACCTGTAGAGGGGGCGCGACCGCAGACCTCCTTGGTGGTTGATGTAGGAGACCACTGATGTGTTGTCGGTGCGAACTAACACATGGTGACCTCTCAGGTCTAGGAGAAAGTGTTTCAAAGCCTGAAACACGGCCAACATCTCGAGCCTGTTGATGTGCCAGGCGAGATGACGACCTCTCCACCGACCGTGGGCAGGGTGGCCACTCATGACCGCTCCCCAACCGGTGAGGGATGCGTCCGTCGCTAGCGTTACGCGGCGACAAGGAGCTCCCAACTCCAGGCCCTGGGACAAGAACCAAGGTTGTCTCCACATGTCCAAGGCACGTAGGCATCGCCGCGTGACCTTGATCATGCGAAGCGGGTTTCCCCTCGGGGAGAACCCCTTGGTCTTGAGCCACCACTGTAGGGGTCTCATGTACAGCAGGCCAATAGGTAAAACGTTGGACGCCGCCGCCATCAGACCCAGCAGTCTCTGAAACTGCTTTACAGTGAGTGACTGGCCTTCTCTCACTCTCTCGACTTCTGTGAGGATCGACTCGATCCGAGCAGGGGACATACGTGCCTGCATCGTGGTCGAATCCCACACCACCCCCAGATAAGTGGTTCTCTGTACTGGAGAAAGAACACTTTTCTTGGCGTTTAGTCTTAACCCCAACACTTTCATGTGGGCGAGAACAGCACCTCGATGCTGAACCGCCCTCCGTTCTGACCGAGCGAGAATCAACCAATCGTCGATGTAATTGAGTATGCGGATGCCCCGCAGTCTCAACGGAGCTAACGCGGCGTCCACACACTTCGTGAAAGTGCGGGGTGAGAGTGCTAGGCCGAAAGGAAGTACCCGATACTGGTAAGCTTCGCCCCCGAAAGCAAACCTCAGGAACCTCCTGTGAGAGGGAAGAATGGAGACGTGGAAGTATGCGTCCTTCAGATCGATCGCGACGAACCAGTCCTCGGACTTGATTTGAGACGCGACCTGCCTGAGCGTGAGCATCTTGAACTTCAGTCTGCTGACTGAGCGGTTCAGGTGCCTCAGATCTAAAATGGGACGCAACCCTCCATCCTTCTTTGGAACTATGAAGTACCGGCTGTAGAACCCCGACTCTCTCTCGAGAGGAGGAACCACCTCGATGGCCTCCTTTCTTAAGAGAGTATGTACCTCGTGTTCCATTACCAGAGCCTGCTCGGGGCCCACTGACGTGGAAATCACCCCGTGAAATTGAGGCGGACGAGAACCAAACTGGATTCTGTAGCCTCTTTCTACAGTGCGCAGGACCCATCGAGACACATTTGGCAGAAGTTTCCACGCTGCGAAATAGTCTACTAAGGGAACCAGTCTCTCGAGACTGGCCTCTGGTGTAATCAGAGCGGCTAGTTCGGTGCCCTGAAGCGGCGGGCCGGCAGGGAACAACCGAACTAGCGGCTCCAGAGACCCCCAAAGGGGTGGCGAGCACCTCAGCTCCGCTACGGTCCCGGGCGGAAGAAACTGAGACACGCGCTCGCTGGAGACCGCTGCGCCCTGAAGCACCGTAGGTGGCAGGGTTGGCAGAACGATCTCCTGAGGGCGCTGGAGGGCGGCGATCGCTGTGTATTGCAGCGACCGTCGCTCTACCCCAGCGGGGGCTACCCTCATAGGCCCTGGTACACCACCATCAGGGCCTCTTGGCCGAAGACCTCCTCGCCTGAAGCATGGTCCTCAGATCCTGCTTAGGCTGAGAGGTCCCCGGCCGCGCACCCCTCTTTCTACCCCGCTTATGAGGAGGCGCACGGGTGGCCACGCTCTCCTTCTGCGCCTCCCTATGTGAGGAGCCAGCACGCAGTAGGGGCTGCTCTCGCCCAGCAGCCCCGAGAACTGGAGCGCGGCGAGGGAGAAACCGCTGGAACGCCGCCGCTTGCCTCCTGGCCTCCTGGTGTCTGCCGACAACTGAGTCAACAGCATCACCAAACAGGCCAGCAGGCGACAGCGGGGCGTCCAAGAGGAAGACCCTGTCACGAGCTTTAATGTCGGACAGGGTCAACCACAAGTGCCTCTCCGCCGCCACCAGGGCTGCCATAGACCGCCCAATGGCACGGGCGGTCTCCTTGGTGGCGCGGAGAGACAAATCAGCGGTTCTGCGGAGTTCGCGAACGTCCTCCGCAGAAATTCCCTCGCCCTCGTCCAGATCTTTGAGCAGGTCCGCCTGGTATGCCTGCAACACCGCCATGGTGTGCAGGCATGAACCAGCCAGACCCGCTGCCGCGTACCCCTTGCCCACCAGCGCCGATGTTGTACGCAGCGGCTTGGTGGGCAAGGTCGGAGCCTTCAGGGACGATGCCGCGTCAGGAGACAGATAGCTTGCAAGCGTCTGTTCCACACGCGGCATGGCCCCATAGCCATGCTCCCTCGCCCCCATCACACTGCCGCAATAACCAGGTGAGGGGGCGAAGAGGCGGGCTGAGAAGGGTTTTCCCCACGACCTCGACACCTCGGTGTGGAGGTCGGGAAAAAACGGCAGGCTCCGGTGTGGAGGTGAGGTCTGGAGCCGCAGGAAGCGTTCCTCTAGTTTGCCTCTCTGCGGTTCAACCGAGCGCTCGGCTGGCCAGTCAATACTGAGCTTGGCTACAGCACGAGTGATCACCTCCACAAGCTCCTCATACTGGGGTGAGAGAGGTGGTGCGACACGTTCGGCGCCTCCCATGTCAACCTCCTCAGAGGAAGACAAGAGAAGCGCCGCGGCCGCTGCCCGAGGGGAAGAAACCGCCAGGCGTGCTTCCGGACTCGGGGAGCGGTCGCGGGATCCGGCAGGTGAGGACGGAGAAAGAGACTCGCTCGTCTCCGATCCCTCCGCCAGATCCCGTTGCGAACCCCACGAACGCCGCCTACGCTCCGCCTCAGCGGAAGCGGGGCCAGCGCCGCGGGGAGCGCTAATGAAAGACCCTTCCCCGGAGAAAAGGGCCTTTCGGGAGCGAAGCACACGCAGAGGAAAACCCTCGCAGTGCGGACAGTCAGCCCCCTCGAGGGCTGCCTCCGCATGCCTCGCTCCCAAGCAAAGCACACACAGGCTGTGTGTGTCCTCCGCACACAAATAGCGTTTGCACGGAGGAACACACAGCCTGTATTGCGCCTCACTCTCTCCAAACTTGGTTTTACAACCACGTTTAGACATCATTCACAGACAGACAACGGTAAATATGACTCACAAGACACAGAGCGCTTCGCTGAATGAAAAAAAGCTGATGCCGGTTTCCCCGCACGTGCTTTTATGCCAGCTGGTCATTACGTCACCTCGCCCGTGACGTCCTTTTCCCATTCTGGACAGATTTGATTGGTATTCAGAGCCGGTTACGCTATTGGCGTTCCCCAAAGCGTCGTCGACGCAGCTCGAGTTCCTGAAGAGGAACAGTCTGTTTATGGGTGTCATGACATAAAATAATTTTAATACGACTGACTTTATATTTTATGTGAATTTAACATTGAAAGTTAATGTGAATAAAAACATTGCAAGTTAGGATACTAACTTTCATTGTACAGAAACAGAGCATTTACATTATCAAAGAACAATTTCACTGACAGTCTAGTTCAAGCACTCTCAAAAACTCCCATTAAAATCACTGAAGCTGTTGACACTATGAAATGAATATTTTACAGATTCGTACACACATTTGCACTTTGTTGTTTCTGACAAGAGAATTCACCAGAAAGAGGTATTCAGTCAGAAAGCGAGTAAAGAAAACACAGCATTTTAGCGATGTCTCATCTCATTTTCTGGTTAACCACTGTTTAGCACAGTGGTTAACCAGAAAAATGAAAATGGCACATCATGCCGAAAAGGTTGCAGACCCCTGTTATAGAGCAAATAAATTAGCTCTATAAATTAGCAAAATGCTTGCAGTTTTGCTTTTTAAAGAGCCCAAAAGCTAAGCAAAAGGGGCTAGTTCTGTTGAATATAACTCATCTGATTTACAGGTTCATCTCAAAAAATGAGAATATTGTGAAAAACTTTCATATATTTTAGATTCATTACATGTAAAGTAAAACATTCCAAAATAGTTTTTTGTTTTAATTTTTATGATTAGATCTTACAGCTCAAGAAAGTCAAAAATCCAGTATCTCAAAATATTAGAATATTTCCTAAGATCAATCAGAAAAGTTCAAGTTCTTTAAAGTATGTTTATTTATACACTCAATACTTGGTCGAGGCTCCTTTAGCACAAAAATTCCACAAAAATATATAGGGATAAAGGCCAATCAAGCACAGTGATATCTGTCATACCCCTTTTCCACCCAAGCAGTTCCAGGTGCTAGTTCAGAGCCAGTGCTATAGCTGGTTCTTAGTTAGTTCGACTGGCGAACCCTTTAAGAACCGGTTGCTTTTCCACATGCTAGAGAGCCAATACAGAGCCAGCTCTTACGTCACTGAATACGTTTCATGTTTCGGTTCACTACCGCAGCACAACAGGCTTGTTCGATGTACATCAGCGCCACGCAGATTGATCGATCGGCACACTAAAGCACGATGAGAGCGATCCAAAAGCATAAAGAGCCGTCTGCTTTCCAGTCGCTCCTGCAGCACCCCGATATGCCTCGCACCGAACGGTCCGCGCAGCGCCGATCTATCCCGAACAAGCCTAAACAAACTATTAGCAATGGCGGACGTTGCGGTGCTATTTGATGTTCATGGCTTTGCGAACCTACATCGGCATCCAAACACGGCGAATCAAACATGTTAGCGTTTAGCTGCTATTTCAAATATGGCGGTCCAAGTTTCTGTTCGTCTTTTGTTGGTCATGGTAACCCCGGCCCCAGCTCCTGACGCAAGCGGTTCTTCCTTCTAGCCCAGCAATGTTTTGGTGCTATACTTACGAACCACTTTTACTGGTTCGGAGCTGGTTCTTTCGATGTCGAAAAACAAAGAACCGGTTCGAAACTAGGCTCTGGCTCCGAACCAGCAGGAACTGCTTAGGTGGAAAAGGGGTATCAGAGAATCACAGTCACCCCAGTCATCAGCAGAGTGACCTCCCAGAGGGTGAACTTGCCATATCCCCTTCCCCTGGTTCCTGCTGCCCTCGAAGAACTCCGTGGAGCCCGCATCTTCTCCAAACTGGACCTGTGGAGCGCTTACAACCTTGTGAGGATCAAGGCGGGCGATGAGTGGAAGACGGCGTTTAATCACCCCCTCAGGCCACTACGAATATCGGGTCATGCCGTATGGCCTCTCCAACTCACAGTCCGTCTTCCAGAGCTTCATGAATGAGGTGTTCCGGGAGTTCCTCCACCAGTTCATTATCGTTTATATCGACGACATCCTGATATACTCCCGGAACCTGGCCGAACACCACCACCACATGAAGCAGGTCCTCCAGCGGCTCAGAAATCACCATCTTTACCTGAAATTGGAGAAATACGAGTTCCATCGCTCCACGGTACAGTTCCTTGGATACACCATCAGCCCCGAAGGTATCCAGATGGACCAGGGGAAGGTAAAGGTCATCCAGGACTGGCCTCTTCCACCATCTGTGAAGGAATTACAGTGATTCCTAGGATTTCCCAACTTCTATCGACGATTCGTCCACCTGTTCAGTTGGCTATCCACGCCCCTCACCTCCATGCTGCGTGGCAAGCCCAAGTCTCTGTCCTGGAGCCCCGAAACCCGCAAAGCCTTCCAACGGCTCAAAGAAGCTTTCAGCACGGCCCCCATCCTTCGGCACCCAGATCCTCAGGTCCCCTTCGTGGTAGAAGTGGACTCCTCTACCACGGGAGTCGGGTCGTGCTGTCCCAATTCCACGGCGAGCCTCCCCGTCTCCATCCTTGCGCTTACTTCTCCCGGAAATTGATCCCTGAGGAGCAGAACTATGACATCGGCAACCGGGAACTGCTAGCCATTAAGCTGGCGTTGGAGGAGTGGCGTCACTGGCTGGAGGGAGCTGCTTCTCCATTCACCGTAATCACCGACCACAAGAACCTACAGTACCTCAGAGATGCTAAACGGCTCAACCCCCGTCAAGCCTGCTGGGCTTTATTCTTTACCCGCTTCTCCTTTACCATAACCTGCCGCCCTGGGACCCGGAACCTCAAGGCCGATGCTCTCTCCCGTCTCATGCCGCTGATTCTCCCACAGAACCAGAACCCATTCTCCCTCCAGCCCTCATCGTCAGTCCCATCCAATGGGAGATCGCCGAGAACATCCATGACGCCACCCTCACCTTGTATACTACAACGCCATAGCAAATATGTCCTTTCACTTTGTATTTCTCTCTTTTAATTATTTTGATGTACTGAAAATGAAATTAAACTGTTTATTCATTCATTTCAGAGCTGATGGAAGAGAACGAGGAGAGTGAAGAACTGAGTGAAGTGAAGAAGGAACAATGTCAAACCTGGAGAAAAACCTTTGAGTCACTCTAATACTAAAAAGACATTTTTAAAGAAAAGGAGAGCCAAGAAATCTTTCACCTGCACTCAGTGTGGAAAGATTTTCTCAAGGAAAGACAATCTTGTGCTTCAAATGAGAGTTCACACTGGAGAGAAGCCGCACATATGTGTTCAATGTGGGAAGAGCTTTGCAGAAAAATTACACCTTAAAGCACACATGAGAATCCACACTGGAGAGAAGCCGTTCACATGTGATCAGTGTGGGAAGAGTTTCTCACGCAAAACAAGTCTTGAACTTCACGTGAGAATTCACACTGGAGAAAAGCGTTTCATCTGCGAAAAGTGTTGGAAGACTTTCACACAAAAAATACATCTTAGGCAGCACATGAGAATCCACACTGGAGAGAAGCCGGACATGTGTGATCAGTGTGAAAAGAGATACTCAAACAAACAAAGTTTTGACCATCACATGAGAGTTCATACTGGAGAGAAACCATTCAAGTGTGATCAGTGTGGAAAGAGTTTTGTAGACTGTTCAAAACATAAAAGACCCATGAAAATCCACACTGGAGAGAAGCCTTACGCATGTGACCAATGTGGGAAGAGTTTCACGGATTCAGCGTACCTTAAGATTCACATGAGGATCCACACCGGAGAGAAGTCGTTCGCGTGTGATCAGTGTGAAAAGAGATTCTCAGTTAAAACTACACTTCAACTTCACATGAGAATCCACACCGGAGAGAAGCCATATGCATGTGATCAATGTGGGAAGAGATTCGCAGTCAAAGCAAGTCTTGATCTTCACATGAGGATCCACACTGGAGAGAAGCCGTTCATGTGTGAACATTGTGAAAAGAGATTCTCAATTAAAAAAAATCTTAAATATCACATGAGAATCCACACCGGAGAGAAGCCATTCACATGCGATCAATGCGGAAAAACATTTTTCTGCAAATCAAACCTGAAGAAACACCTGACCGTTCATACGAAAGAGAAGCCATATTCATGTTCTGAATGTGGAAAGAGTTTTTCTCTGCTGCAAAGTTTACATATGCATGAGAAAATTCATACTGGTGTAAAAGCTTACATGTGCTTTGAGTGTGGGAAGACTTTTCTTTCAGCAAGTCAGTTAAAACTGCACCAGAGGATTCACACTGGAGAAAAACCTTACAAGTGTTCACACTGTGACAAGAGATTCAGTCTGTTAGGAAACCTGAAAGCACATGAGATGATCCACAGCAGAGAGAAGCCACACATGTGTGATCAGTGCAAAAAACGTTTTGCTTTTAAAAGTCACCTAAAGCTACACATGAAGATCCATGCAGTGGAGAAACTACTTAGTGGTTGAACCAATTAGTTTCCTAACAGTCATGATGAGCGACAGAGCGTTGGTTGATTGGTATCTGTTAACTCCAAAACTACAAAATTTTGAATGACAAAAATTCAGTCTGATTTTCACATGAGATTTGTTTGGTCAGACCAATGCAACAACAACAAAAAAAAAAATCAGTGAACGCACATTCACTCTCTGTTCATAACTGAAGTGTATTTAATGCCTGAAACCTAAAATAAACTTTATTCGGTTGAAAACACTGAACCGGTATGAAATTTGAAAAGCACTGAGTGCGTCTTTCTTTTGTATAATTTATAGTTATAATCAAGGCTCGAATTGAGGGGGGGGAAATGACAAAAAGCATCCCCTCTGTAAAACCACCATCCCCTTTGGATTATTAATTAGTACGTAAAACTTATCATGCACATAAAATGTTAAAAGTTTTATAAATTAGTTTTATACAACGGTGCATAACACAGTGATTCATGAATCAGTTTTTGAACAAATCAAGTGAGCCAGTGATTCAACGGTCCATTCAGATAGCCTGCGTCCCAATGTGCATACTATCCATCCTAAATTTATGGGATGATATTAGACTCAAAATGATTAATAGATGCACGCACAATTCTCCATGTACTGCATACATTTTATGCATGTATCTTACTAACCACAAACAAATGTATTTCAATTCGGGATTAAATTACCTTTGTGTTTTGTTTTCTTCTGTAATTCAACGGCACGTTGTCAGTTATTCCTTACTTGTATTATTATTATTATTATTATTATCATTAAAGGGCTATTAGAGTTGCTCATTTAAGCCATTAGTAATTGCACGTTTATATTCAATTAATTAAACTATTACATTAGGTTAAACTGTACTGTATTAAAACAATGAGCCGCTATTAGCATAAAGCCTGCTGGCTAATGGAATGACAATGAATGTTTAGGGAAAAATAGCTAGAACACATTTTATTTAGGCCTACTTATTACTAAACTGTTTTCTGAGTCAGTATCGTCTACAAAGATGAAGTTGACAATGCTAATTCGCCATTCTTTTATAAGTAGCCTATAAATATCGTCTAATTACTATTTACACTTATTGCAAATATCTGCTACTTTTACAGCATGTATAGAATGGCTATTTTCACTTAGTGTAAACAGCAAATCTCTAAAAATGCTACTGTTGTTACTTACTGGGGCTAGTGCCATCTAGTGCTCGCTGATGTTCTTAGGCTCAGCTGCGTGTGGATCGGAACGAAAGTCTCAAAATTAAATGAATCAAATAGAATCGACTCAGAAGAGATGTGAATGAATGCACGTGCGTCGCCTGATCCACAAATGCACATTTTAATCGCTGCATGCACAAATTATGATAGTTTAATACAAACTATAACATTTGTATTAAAAAATAAGTCCCTATTTGTATAAAATGCTGCACATTGATGTAATTCTTAACTCTGCAGACACTGGCTGAAAAGCATTTGTTTCAGTGTAGAGATGCACATTTGCGAATTTTTCAAATCGTGTACACGTTAATGAATTGCACTGGGCTTTGTTCATTGGTAGTTGTGTGTGTGGGCGTCGTGAAATGCTGCAAACTGCGAAAATGAAGTCTCAAAATCCAAATGAACCAAACAAGATTAATGCAAACAAGATGTCAATAAATGCACGTGTGTCACCTGATCCACACATGCACGGATTCCTTTTTGCATGAGCAATTTATGATATATTAATGCAGATCACAACATTTTTATGCTCAAACATGTCTGTATTTGTTAAAATCAGTGCATAAACATTTAATCCCGAATTCCACAGACTCAAATTGAAATACATTTGTTTGTGGTTAGTAAGATGCATGCATAAAATGTATGCAGTAGCTACATGGAGAATTGTGCGTGCATCTATTAATCATTTTGAGTCTAATATTTTATTCGATTTTATTTGTTTTATTCGATTGACAACAATATTATTATTATTATTATTTAAAATAGTTCAGTAAATTTTTTAAAGAATTCTTTGATTAAATAGAAAGATCCAAAGATCAGCTTTCAGCTGAAATAAAAAGCTTTTGTAACATCAGACAATATACCATTCAAAAGCTTGGAATCAGTATAATTATAATTATTTTATTTTATTAATTTTTTTGAGAACGTAATTATAGTAATTAATACTTTTATTTACCAAGAATGATTTAAATTGATCAAAAGTAATGATAAAGACATTTATAATGTTACAAAAGTAGTGTTAATATGACATAACATTTCTATTTCAGATAATCACTGTTCTTCTGAAATTTCTATTCATCAAAGAAACCTTAAAAACTCTACTCAGATGTTTTCAACATAATATTAATAATAATAAATGTTTGCTGAGCAGCAAATGAGAATATAATAATGATTTCTGAAGGATCATGTGACAAGTAATGATGCTAAACATTGCTTGAATTCTTATATATATATATATATATATATATATATATAAAATATTAATATTAATATTATGTTTGCATACACGCATACACTCACTTTTATCTTCACATAGTTCCCGCTATCACCATTTCTATAAACTCACGCAGTACCGGATTATATGTTTAATTATAACATCTTTTATTAACTTAGCTATATTTGTCAGTTCGTGTCTTTGTTCGTGCTGTGAAGCTTCTTGCTTGTGGCATTTTCTGTGTGGTATGCTGCTGGTACAGCAGACAAAAAAGAAGGTCAAAACCCCGGCGGCGGTTCGTAAATGCTTAAGACGAGAACTTTCGCTGGCTGGACCGTTCCATGTGGTTATGTTTTGTGGAGGGGAACGGGGGAAAATGTCCTTGATTTATGTGTTAATAATGCGTTAAATGTTTACCGTCGAGTATAATGCATGCATAGTGTGAATTAACTTGTATACCTGTGAGAAATGGAAGAATTATTAACTTGCCTCTATGTAGAAGGTTAAAAAAAGAATTCCTTACCTTGTACTTACCTTAAAATGGTTTCTCTCTTTTATTTTATTTTGGGTTAAATTTGTGCATTTTGGGACTGTGGACACTGGAAATAAACGACCTTGCACTGTTGTGCTATTGTTGCTGCGCCATCATTCCTGTGTTTTTCAAAGGTGCCTCATCGCTATATATATATATATGAAGTGAAGTGACATTCAGCCAAGTATGGTGACCCATACTCGGAATTCGTGCTCTGCATTTAACACACACACAGCAGTGAACACACACACATTTATGCTGCGGCGCCCGGGGAGCAGTTGGGGGTTCGGTGTCTTGCTCAAGGGCACCTCAGTCGTGGTATTGAGGGTGGAGAGAGCGCTGTACATTCACTCCCCCCACCTACAATCCCTGCCGGCCCGAGACTCGAACCCGCAACCTTTGGATTACAAGTCCGACTCTCTAACCATTAGGCCACGACTTCCCACTGATATATATATATATCAGTGGGATAATGGATATATATATATATATATATATATATATCAGTGGCGGCTGGTGAAAAATATTTTAGGTGGGGCTATTTGTGCGGGTGGTCTGGGGTCTCCTCCCCCAGAAACATTTTAATTTCATAGATGTGATTTCCTGCATTCTGGTGCATTTTAGGCCACACATGTCCCTTGCTTATACCAATAAAATAACTCAAACCAGTCAATACCAATGGTCTAAAAATACTATTATTTGAACTGCCATGTAGAAATCAACAGTTTCACAGGTAATGATAATCAACAAGTTGCATGTTTATTATGCTTCGTGTCCAGATAGAAAAAGTGCAAACGCATAACGATAATTTATTATAGGAAATACAACAATCTAGTTATTTAATCAATCCCCAGCTGTAGACTACATATCTTTAAAGTTCACTGTAGACAAATTGGATAATGGATAACAGTCTGTGTTGATACTAGAGAAAGAGAGAAGGCTCTCAAAGAAAGCGTGGGACAGCATTCTTGAAGAACACCAAGTATGAGAAGAAAAATTATTTTAACATTTTAACTAGTATGAAACACAGTAATCCAGCTCAGAACTCAGAAAAAGCAAAGCAAACATACAGTTACATTCCTATTGAGATCACTATTTTAATGGCAAATGTGTGTGAAACATGGTGTGTGACTGTGAGTGAGAGAGAGAGACTGAGTGAGTAAGAGCATGACAGCATAAACATGAATACGCTATATTCACTCAAAATTGTGGCAAAAGATTATAAGCAATATTATTAAATACATTTAACAAATTGGAATTGAGTAATAATTAATTCATTACAAGTTAACCATTTAAAATGAGTAAAATTTACAAAAAATGTTTTTAAACAAAAATATCTGAATTAAGAATTCTTTCTTTTTTTATTGCCAACATTGAAGACAACTGATGTTAACAAGCAGAATCACTGAAGGAGAAAACCATCATTTAAATCACCATTGTGGAGATCAGTGTGTGTTTTAGTTGGGCTCTTGACCCTTAAGTTATTCACTTTAGGTTTTGTTTGGCTGCTGTACATGAGTTATAACAGCCAGATGAACAAAGAGTAAAGGTGATCTGATGGTGTTGGTTGTGTTTTAACATCATCATTATTTCACAATCATTTGACCTGAATCACTGAACTCAGAGTCCAATTTCTGAGTTAGGTTAACTTTATTAATTATAGCAGCACTGGCCTTGTACGGCATAATATTTTTAACTTTTACAATGTAATTCAAATAATTTTTTTAAAGTTTCTCTTTAAAAAAGAGACACACAGACATCAAGAATCAGCCTGTGAATTCCAACAATGGTGACAATTATAAAGCATGTTGCAATGCATTCTGGGTTCATATATATATATGGTGAGATATATATTTTTATCAAGCTCGTATATTTAAGTTCAGTAATTTCACTTAAATCACAATGAAAATGACAGCCAGTCATTTAAGTGAAATTACTGCAAAAGATTGCATTGGCATAACCACAGCTAGTAAGCCAAACCTTTCGATCGAACCAACCTCGGGAAAAGGTTCTCTTGTAGGTTTTCTCCTTTTCTCGCGCCTGTTGGGTTATATTCACCTCTGGCTTGTCTGGTCCGAGTTCTTTTACAATTAGTTTTTCCGCTAATGTTCTTCTTTCGAAGAGATACAGGTGTAGAGATTTAACTGAATTTGGGGCTAGCTCAACTCCCACGACTACATTAATGCTACTCGACGTCGCTGGCGCTGCCATACTGCACTCGCACTCCTCTGAGGTAAATGTCCCACGCAGCAGGCGCACTGCTCTAATCTTGGTACTACCGGCGATATTTTCAGAGCCCCCAAACCATAAAATTCGACGACGATGATTGGCAAAATATAAACTTTTTTGCATAGCAACAGGGGAACCATTGGCTTAAATTCCAGCACTGTAGGGCTGAGCGAACTGGCGCCCAGGGAAGACAGCCTATTGGCTACTACTACACCAACATGAAGTGAATGCAAATATCATTCTGGAGAGTTCTAAACACATTCTAAAGTAAAACCATTAATAGCATGTCATTAACACAGATAATTTTTTCAAAATGAGAGATTATTAAAAACTTCTTATTATTAAATAAAAAAATAAACAAAAATAAAAAACTGGCAGATTCGCGCTTCGCGCCTTCTGATTGGTTCTCGGAACATAGCAGCTTTTGCTGCCAAAGTGAAGTGGCGTTTAGAGGCTTTTGCCAACAAACCGATATTTCTGAATGGGCTGACGCTGGGATTTAGAGGATTTGAAGCAAAAATATTTGTTGAACGTGTAGGCTACTAGAATGTGCTGTAAGCATTCAAGCTCAATGTCATTATCTCATTTTTGATGGAGGTGGCGTTTAGCAGCTTTTGCATCTGAACTCTTCTCACACACACACACACACACACACACACATATATATATGTATATGTATATATAGGGGAGAGTGGGGGCGGTTGCAACACTTTTTACATTTCCTTCAGTTTCTCAGCGACTGTTTGTATTAGAAAGACAAAATATATATATATATATTAAACCCATATATGTCACCTACCTGCCCATACTGTTGCAACATGTGTACATGTGATGATATGAAAGTAATTTGTACTTAAATGGACCCTGAAAAATGTTGCAACTGTCCCCATATATGTACCGAGGGGCAGTCATTTAGATGTAGTAAAACTCATACTTCGTCATCATTTTTCAAATCTTTTTTTAGTTTATTTGAGACCAGAGTTCACTGAGTTAACTTATTAAAGTAAAAAAACAAGTACACAACCATGTAACACCTTTGTCAATCCCACAAACTGATGTAGGCCCTAACAATTTCATAACACCACCAAAAGAACACAAACTGATTATTTCATAGCATCAAGTATTCACAATTCCCCATCTGACTCACAATTGTGGCAAACGTAAATGGAACCACCATCAGTGCAGGCTTCATGAGCCCATGCCTTGCACTGCCAACATTGAAGCCACACCTCGCTCGGTCTGGAGTAGCTCTCCAAACAGACAATGCAAAAATCTTCTTCTTTCTCAGAGTCACTGTCCTTCTCTGTATGCTTTTTCTTCTCGGTTTTGGTTTGTTGGCTTGTTTCCAGTGTGTTTTTTGTCAGTTTTCTCTTAACTTTTGTTGGCTTTCTCTTAACTTTTCACAACAACCTGAGCCAAACTTCATTAGTCATCACTTTAACTTTAACTACGTTTGTAGCCGGCGCCAGTAACCAGACCGATAAACAAACACAGACTGGAAGTTAACTTCGATCGGACCAGCCGTGTGCGCCCGATGAAACCGTCTGTATCAAAATATCCTTGTAAATACAGTCGGTTATGTCCTAAGGCCCAGATATTTAGAAGGACATGTTGTTTTAATGCTAAACCTGTTCAATATTTTGAATTTACTTTTTTTTAAATTTTATTATATTATTTTTTAATTAAGCTCCATCTTATCAAGTGTTTTCATTGATTTTATTTCCATATTTACATGCTGCAACGTTGTGTTATGTTCAATGAAATATTTGATTAATAATTCGCTTGTTTTTCTCTTCTAATCCTCACTCACGAAGACTGTTGAGGCTCAAATACTATGCGCGACTATTTAATCATTTATTTGTGCAGATCGGCTTTTTTTTTTTTAAAGGAAACAAATCAGCGCACCTTCCCCGTATTATTTCCCTCCTCTCGCCGCTTCACTCCAGTCCAGCGGGGGGCGCTAAACACACTCGTTTGTTTGCCAAACACCATTAAACCTCAGAGGAAGAAGATTAGTTTCACCGCGCTGTCTGTTTGTCGTAATGCTGGTTTAATACAAAGAAATCTTTCTGTTAATAGAGAAATACGTTTTTTTTGAATCAGGTCAGTAAGTACCTGTAATATTCTCATCCTCAGAGTCGTGACTAAGTTTTGAAACAAGCAGGAATATCTGGAGGAGTATCATCTGAACTGAGATCTGCTGTGAAGATGGTGTTTGTTAAAGAAGAGAGTGAAGAGAACACCAGTGAACCAGAAACATGGAGAATAAAACACGAGGAACCAGAAACCTGGAGAATAAAACACGAGGAACCAGAAACCTGGAGAATAAAACACGAGGAACCAGAAACCTGGAGAATAAAACACGAGGAACCAGAAGCCTGGAGAATAAAACACGAGGAACCAGAACCCTGCATGATAAGACAGGAGGAACCAGAACCCCGGAAAATAAAATGGGAAGAACCAGAACCCTGCATGATAAGACAGGAGGAACCAGAAGCCTGGAGAATAAAACAGGAGGAACCAGAACCCCGGAAAATAAAACAGGAGGAACCAGAACCCTGGAAAATAAAACAGGAGGAACCAGAACCCCGGAAAATAAAACAGGAGGAACCAGAACCCCGGAAAATAAAACAGGAGGAACCAGAACCCCGGAAAATAAAACAGGAGGAACCAGAACCCTGGAAAATAAAACAGGAGGAACCAGAACCCTGGAGAATAAAACAGGAGGAACCCGAACCCTGGAAAATAAAACAGGAGGAACCAGAAACCAGGAGAATAAAACAGGAGGAACCAGAAACCAGGAGAATAAAACACGAGGAACAAGGAGGTTGGTATTTATTCTTCATTCATCTTTAATGACTGTTTGTGGTACATTAGGTTTACAAAGCTTTAACCCTCTGGGTCTGATGGTGTTTTGGGTCTCTGATGAAGTTGTGACATGCCCTGACATTTTATTATTATTATTATTTTTTAATATGTTAAGAAACAGATTAATGGCTAAAGTCTGATTACACTATAATTAGCAAAAACTGCAACAATAATATGAAAGCAGCATGAATGTAGTCTACATGTTTGTGTTTCTGAGAAAACAACGTTTATGCATGGTTAGTGAAAAACTTTACATTTGAATTCAACTGAATTAAGGCCATGATACACACAGAACATTTGATCAAGACTTTTGAGAACTGGATGTGGTAGACTAGAGTTTATGCTACAAAAATTATGTGAAAATCATTCTGCTCACTCATTCACAGAAAACAATATTATGATGTTATGATAAATTATATTTTGAATAATGTGTATAACCAAACAGTTGTGGGACAGATGTCCATAATATTTTTTCCTACTATCAAATGTGCACCAGCTACTGTTTGGTTACCCACATTCTTCAAAACATCTTCTTTTGTGTTCAGCCCAAGAAAAATATTAAAGGGTTAGTTCACCCAAAAATGAAAATTAGCCCACGCTTTACTCGCCCTCAGAGCATCCTAGGTGTATATGACTGACTTCTTTCAGACAAATCCAATCAGAGTTATATTAAAAATGATCCTGGCTCATCCAAGCTTTAGAATGGGAGTAGGCAGGTGTTTTTGTTCACAGTCCAAAAGTAGTGTGGCTGATTTTTAACACAGTTGTGGTAATGGACCAACTACCATCGGTGGCGCGGTGTTGTTATATATAATTTATATTAATTGTATATATAATTTCTAAATAAAATGCATATATGAATCTATCTGTCTATATATGTATCTCTCTCTCTCTCTCTCTCTGTGTATATATATATATATATATATATATATATATATACATACACACACATGCATACATATACTACTGCTCAAAAGTTTGGGATTAGTATTAATGTTTTTTTTTTTTAAATCAACACAAACTCAGCACACCTGAGAAATTGATGGGTGCGTAGGAAAAACATTCCAACAACGATGTCGAATCCAATCAATAAAAATTTATAATATCCCGCCAACTATCAGTCCATGCTACAAACAACGTTTCGGTCCACTGACCTTCATCAAGCATATGCATACTATTACAGACAAGACATTTTAAAAAATAGATTTGTCTATTCATGTCTTTTCACATTCATGTCGATTACATTCATTGGTGGTGACTTTTTGTGATAGTGCAAATTTTTATCTTTTTTTTTTTTTTTATGTGAAAATTATTCATAAAAAATGCTTTTTTCACTCAAAAGATGAAGTACCTACTTTCGGATAAATGAAGCCTACGATAAATCAGATGCAAATAGAAACACAAAACCAGTCCTAATGAAAGAAAACAAGTTGACAAAAATAATAAATCCAATATTTGGTGATTAACATAGCGTAATGAGAGATGTATAAGCAATTGTTTGGAGACCAGTCATTTTTGACCGGGAACATCCCAAGTGTGACTAGGTGAAGTAAATTCCACAAAAAATTACAAAAAAAAAAACATTCTGAGAAGTACTTATACCCTGTGTGAACAAAGTCAGTAGTTTTGAGTCCAATGCGATAATATTAACTAGTATTTTCAGGAAAAAGAAAATCTTCTCCAAGTCAGTTTGACCCGAACACAACCAGAGTGTTAAACTACCAAATACATTTACTTGCAAATTTTTCAGAATAGGAATATCAGATATTTCATAATATAGTGAGTATGTTTGTGAATATTAATAATAAAAAAGTAAAAATGAGATAAAAACAATCCATGTGTCATACAGCACTATTGTTGCTGTGGTGCGTCACATGACAAGCATGATGCGTCGCCATGGAAACAATAAGGCTAAACATTCTAAAATAATGGTCGCTTAAAAAAAAAAACTCACGCTGGGGGCTCAGCTTAAAAATGTTATTCCGAAATTTTCGCATGCGTTTTTTCGCATTCGCAATCTTAAAAATTCGTCACGCACAGAGACCTTGCACACTGAGTCCGATGCGTTTTAATTAATCCGTTGCGAAAAAAATCACAAAACTATACAAAATGTCTTCAAGCAGTGAGGATGATTTTGTTGTCCTCTCTCTTTTTAAAAAAAGAAAAAGGAAATATTGGGTCCATCCAATCCTTAGATTGCGCAGAGAGGAAGGAGAGTTCCACCTCCTTATCAAAGAGCTGCGGGATTATCCCAAGAGATTCAAAGTTTATTTCAGGATGTCAGTGCCTCAGTTTGATACTTTGCTAGCGATACTGAATCCACATATTAAAAAGAAGACCACCAATTTCCATGAACCAATTTATCCTGAACAGAGACTGTCTGGATACACCCACAGACACACACACACACCAAACTGCGGCATCGGAAAGGTGTGCGCCAGGCATAAAAAAAAATAGGCTACAGCAGTTCTTTATATTCTGTATCTTTGTATTCCGCAATTTGTTTGTCATAAAGTGCTCTGTGCTGCAAGACGAAGTGTATTAATTTGTCTGAAACTATTTTGGATTTTGGCTTTCACTTGTACGGTGGCTCTGAATTGTCAAAACGCCTTCTCAAAGCATCTCAAAATGCTTTATACGGATGCGAAAAATGCAAAAAATCGAACCCGATCTGAACTTTTTTTTGACGGACGAAAATTTCGGAGGCAGTGTGCAAACGTGATTGACAAAACGTGAGGTCGTATATATTTTTCAACGTGCGAAAATTTCGGACAAAAAATTCGGACTCGGTGTGCAATGGCCTTTAGAATTGATAAAGGAGGGGGAGGAGGAGGACAAAGGAGGCAGGAAAATGGTTTAAAGAGCATGCAAGAGTTAGGCGAATTGTTAATTTTATGATAGTGTGTCCTTTTAGTAGTGGAGACATTACCAGAGAAGGAAGAGAGGAGTGACCGATACACATTAAAGTTGGGGTAAGTGATTTCTGGTAGCCAATGATATTTGAAATCACCAAAACAAACACGCCACTACCCCAAAAGGGTCTTGCCCCTATTTTGATAGCTCCTCCCCACACATACGTAGCCTACACAACCCAGGCAGCGATTAGTTCTGTTAAACAAATCAAAATCAATGTTACACCGTTTCTACACCGGAAGCGAGTGGCATGCCAAAATACTATAGAAAATGCTATAGAAGTCATTATAATCAGTGATGTTGTCTACACTGGATGCTGCGCGGCGCAACAGATCTCCGACAGAAAACTGCTGCTATGTTCTATTTATGACGTGCTGACACAAATTTCAAATAATTTTCAATGGTCGCTTTATTGCGTCCAGTGTAGGCAGAATTTAGCTGTTGCGGTGCGCCTTGTCCAGTGTAGACACGGTGTTACTCACCTATCGAGAAGAAACAAAGCAACCTTGGCGTCCGATCGCAGGCCTTCCGCTCCTTGAGTTCTCTCCTGCGCTGGAAATCTGATCCGATATTTACACGGGTCCTACTTTTTGCCTTATCGTTCTGCAGACTTTTTTCTCTTTTTTTTTTTTTTTTTTTAAATCTGTCTCCATCTCTATCTTTCTGTCGCTCGGCTCGGCTAATGTCCGTCATGTGCACTGAACGCTCTCTCCTCCACATCATGAGTAAACATGCCCCTTAATGCTGATTGGCTACAAGTTTGCTTTGGTACTCGGCCCGACTCAGTTTTCTAAAATGTTTTTTAAAAACGACATACCCCACCTTTAAGGTCAGTAGGATTTTTTGATTTGTGCCACACCCTTTCAGCAGCCCTGATCTTAGAACGCGGAGAATATCAGCTACAGCCAAGGGGCCGAAGGGGTGGTACGGGCTGGCCTGGAAGACAAGGGGCAGACAGTGTCTAAGCAACATGTAAGAGTGAAGCAGAAAGTATCAGTAGCATTGTTAGCATCAAGAGATGCTTGTCAGTAAACTACGGCTCTGTGTATTAAATGCCGCTCCATTTGAAAGCAAGTGATGGAGATTTACCGCTAATCACAAAACAAGCTTTACTGACGAGATGTGCATGATCATTGCATTCGATATATCACCCAGCCCAAGTCAGGAATCATGTTGAGGTTAAGAGTGAGGAGGAAGTGATCCGAGGTGTGCAGTGGAGTAATCAGTACACGATCCGTGTAAATGAGGTCCAGTTGGTTGCCTGATTTGTGAGTAGCCTTAGTTAACAGTCTCTTGAGATCAAAAGAGGCAAGCAGAGTGTGGAAGTCTGCAGCCTGAGGTTTATCTAGGTGGATGTTGAAGTCTCCAAGCATAACTAGGGGAGTACCATCCTCAGGAAAGGTTGAGAGCAGCACATCCAATTCATCCAGGACGTTACCTTGTGGTCCTGGGGGTCGATAAATAACAACAAAATGGATTAAGGGTGGGTAGTAGTGACTGAATGTGATTCTGAATGAGTGACTGAATGTGATTCTGATTCTGAATCTGAATGAGCTGTTAATACCCAGAGAAGGTCAAGGTATAAATTTCCAATCATTAGAGATAAGCAGACCAGTACCCCCACTTCTTCCAGTCACAACTGCGCTGTCAAGTTAGCAATGTTGGAACTGATGTATTTTTGTGTTTGTGTGCGCGCTCCAGCGCGATCAGTTCAACTGTTTCCTTATCTCTACAAGCACAAAAATTAACTGAAACTGCAGGCTACGTTACCTGTCGCACTGTTTTTCCCCCTTGTTTATCTGTAAACTAAATCAAATATATTTCAATAATTGATTCCTTGTATGTATATATGCACTTCAGATTATATATATATATATATATATATATATATATATATATATACAAGCTGAACACTCACTACTTTACATTTATATAAGTGTAAATTTGCTGTCCCCTCAAAATAACTCAACACACAGCCATTAATGTCTAAACCGCTTGCCACAAAAGTGAGTACACCCCTAAGTGAAATTGTCCAAATCAGGCCCAATTAGCCATTTTCTCTCCCCGGTGTCATGTGACTCCTTAGTGTTACAAGGTTGTAACGTAATACAAGTAATATTAATATGTAATTTAAATAAATTTAATTTCTTTTTAATTTAAGTTTAATTTAGCTCAAAGGGAATCATTTATAATTTTATAGGGATTTGAACAGAATCACTGTTACGGCGATTCATTGAACGAGCCATATAACAAACTCTGCACTGGATATTATAATCCAAAATATAGTGAAAACACTATTTAATAGCACAGTAACAAAATCGGCAGATTAAGACATTAACTTGTGAGCAGAAAACACAAGATACTTCTCTTTTCAATATAAATCAGATTTGATTTATATAAACTAATCTAACACATGAACACAAGCATTCACACGTTGCAGAAAGTGAGGAAAGGATGAGTTTAAGAGAATGAAAATGTGAAATCCCAAGTTTAGAAGAATCAGAATCAGAAAGAGCTTTATTGCCAAGTGTGTTTGCACACACAAGGAATTTGTCTTGGTGTTATGAGCTTCCAGTACAGAAAGTACAAACATAGTGCAGACAACATATAATTAAGGTGATAAAGAACACTAATGAAGAGAATATACAATAATTAAGAATAACAATAGTAATAAAAATATACAGAAAAGAGACATGACCATAGACAGAACTGTAAATGTGCATGTGTCCTATGTACAGATGAAGGTTTGATGAGTTATTTACAGATGTACAGTACCGGGGTGTGTTATGTGTTGTTCAGGTGGGATACGGCCTGGGGGAAAAAACTGTTCTTGTGTCTGTCTGTTCTGGTGCTCAGTGATCTGTAGCGCCGGCCAGAGGGCAACAGTACAAAGAGAGAGTGACCTCGGTGTGAGGGGTCCAGAGTGACTTTCTTAGCCCTTTTCCTCACTCGAGGTGTAAAGTTCTTGGAGGCTGGGCAGAGGGGCACCGATAATTCTCTCAGCAGTCCTAACTGTCCGTTGTAGTCTTCTGATGTCTGTTTTGGTAGCTGAACCAAACCAAACAGTTATAGAAGAACATAGGACAGACTCGATAATTGCAGAGTAGAACTGTTTCAGCAGCTCCTGAGGCAGGTTGAACTTCCTTAGCTGGCGGAGGAAATACAGCCTCTGCTGGGCCTTTTTCGCAATAGAGTCAATGTGATTGTCCCACTTCAGGTCCTGGGAGATGGTGGTTCCCAGGAATCTGAATGACTCTACTGAAGTCACAGTGCTGTTCATGATGGTGAGTGGGGGGAGAGCAGGGGGGTTTCTCCTGAAGTCCACTATCATCTCCACAGTTTTGAGCGTGTTCAACTCCAGGTTGTTAAGACTGCACCAGACAGCCAGCTGCTCAACTTCCTGTCTGTAAGCAGACTCGTCACCGTCCTTGATGAGGCCTATGACTGTAGTGTCGTCCGCAAACTTCAGGAGCTTGACAGAGGTGTCCTTTGATGTGCAGTCATTCGTGTAGAGGGAGAAGAGCAGTGGGGAGAGAACGCAACCCTGAGGGGCGCCAGTGCTGATGGTGAGAGTCCTGGATGTGAGTTTGCCCAGCCTCACTAGCTGCTGCCTGTCTGTCAGGAAGCTGGTGATCCACTGACAGATGGAGGAGGGCACAGAGAGCTGTCTCAGTTTGTCTGAGAGAAGGTCAGGTATGATGGTATTGAAGGCCGAGCTGAAGTCCACAAATAAGATCCTTGCATAATTCCCAGGTTTGTCGAGGTGTTGCAGGATGTATTGCAGTCCCATATTGACAGTGTCATCCACAGACCTGTTTGCTCTATAGGCAAACTGAAGAGGATCCAGCAAGGGTCTAGTGATGTCCTTCAGGTAGGCCAGGACCAGTCTCTCAAGTGACTTCATGACCACAGACGTGAGTGCGACAGGTCTGTAGTCATTAAGTCCAGTGATTTTGGGCTTTTTGGGGACGGGAATGATGGTGGAGCGTTTGAAGCAGCAGGGAACTTCACACAGCTCCAGAGATCTGTTGAAGATTTGTGTAAAGATGGGGGCCAATTGGTCAGCACAGACTTTTAGACAGGCAGGTGAAATACCGTCTGGTCCTGAAGCTTTCCTAGATTTCTGTTTTCTGAAGACCCGGTTCACATCCTCTACACAGACTTTAAACGCAGGTAGAATGGTGGGGGGGGGGAGTAAGGGGGGTTGCAGGGGGGGAAGGTGAATGTGTGAAGTGCAGATCAGAGCGGGTGCTGGGTGTCAGTCTGGCCTTTTCAAATCTGCAGTAAAACACATTGAGATCGTCAGCCAGTTGTTGATTCTCCACAGACTGTGGGGGTGGTGTCTTGTACATGGTGATGTTCCTCAGACCAGTCCATACCGACGCCGGATCGTTGGCTGAAAGTTCTTTTTTCAACTTCTCAGAGTAGTTCTTTTTAGCCACTCTGATCTCCTTTGTTAGTCTGTTCCTGGCCTGGTTATACAAGATTTTATCCCCACTTCTGTAAGCGTCCTCTTTGGCCTGACAAAGCTGTTTGAGTTTCCCAGTAAAACACGGTTTATCATTATTGAATGATAAGAATGTCCTGGTGGGGATGCATATATCCTCACAGAAACTGATATATGATGTTACAGTCTCTGTGAGTTCATCCAGATCGGTGGCAGCGGCTTCAAAAACACTCCAATCAGTGAGGTCAAAACAAGCTTTTAAATCTTGCTCTGCTTCATTAGTCCATCTCTTAATAGTTCTTAATACAGGCTTAGAAGATTCGAGTTTTTGCCTATAGGTCGGTATGAGATGAACCAAACAGTGATCAGAGAGCCCCAGAGCTGCCCGTGGGACAGAGTGATATGCATCTTTAATTATTGTGTAACAATGATCCAATATATTACTGTCTCTGGTGGGACATGTAACTTGCTGTCTGTATTTTGGCAGTTCGCGGGAGAGATTTGCTTTATTAAAATCTCCAAGAATGATTAAAAAAGAGTCCGGGTACCTTTGCTCTGTTTCAGATATTTGTTCAGCCAGCTGTTGCATCGCGGCGCTCACGCACGCGTCCGGAGGCATGTACACATTCACGAGAATGAAGGAGGAAAACTCTCGGGGTGAATAGAACGGCTTACAGTTTATGAAGAAGGCCTCCAAATTAGGAGAACACATCTTCTTCAGAGTTGTTACATCTGAACACCAACCTTCATTTATGTAGAAACATAGTCCACCACCTCTCGTTTTCCCCGTTAGCTCCGTGATGCGGTCTGATCTGAACAGCTGATATCCCGGCAAATGAAGCATGTTATCCGGGATGTTTTCACTCAGCCAGGTTTCAGTGAAGCACAATGCAGCAGAGTTTGAAAAGTCCTTATTTGTGTGGGTGAGGAGAAGTAGTTCATCCATTTTGTTAGGAAGGGATCGGAGATTCGCTAGATGAATGCTTGGGAGCGCAGTTCGGAAGCCGCGTTCGCGGAGTTTAACCAGCGCGCCGGCGCGCTTCCCTCTTTTCCGTCTGAGCACGCGTTTGACTAGGACCGCTGCCCCTCCGACCAAAACATCCAACAAAGCGTCTGAATAATCAAAAACCGGAAAAAAATTGTCCGGTGTGTGTTGCCTTATGTCCAGTAGTTCGTCTCTGGTAAAACTGACAGTAAGAGAATGACTAAACACAGAACAAACAAACAAAAACAACAAAAGTACGGGCGCGTTCCACACCACAGCAGCCATACGCGGCGCCATCTTACCAACAATACAGCAATATGTTCAATTGCATAGACCTGAACAACCATCAATCACTTATTTAACCCTCACTTTGAGTTTCTCAATGAGGCTAAGATTTATATTAAAGTCACCAATTCAGAACTTGGAGACGTTACTTGCTTGCATTGCCTGTGTTACGGGTTTCCTTTGTGTCTCGTTGCAGACAGGGGGTTCCCCGAAGTGTCTGATTGGATGGAAGTTCAATAGTCTTTGAAGTGAGGTCTTGGGCGTTGGCTGAGGATGCGGATTTGGTCTGGTCGAAGTTTGAAGCGAGTGCAGTCCGAGCTGAACTTTGTAGCAAGCTTACATTAGAACACGAAACTCCACGGAAAGAAAAGAAACTAAAGTAAAATAATAAAAATAAAAGGATGTGACGAGACTAAGTTGTTTTCCTTCTCATTATGGCACATGGGCCAGAGCACGCTCAAAGAGCAGCACGCGGTGGCAAAAGAGAAGAGAGAGCGTAACTACGAGAGCATTTTTACGAAGAAGAGTGAGAGTGACGAGAGAGATCCAAGAGAGCCAAGATGGTGTCCTGAGCTATTAAACTCTGTTTTCAGACCGTCCCATCTGGATGTCTTGACCAATTAGATACTGTCCTTGCTTGGGGAGTTGCTTTGTGTCTCCACCAAATCATAAATCAACTTGTTATGTGTTCAGTCAGAGGTCCGAACTTTACAGGCTCTTGCAAAGTATACCTTTTGAGCATGATTTCTATAACAAGACTATGATGCCTTTGATGCCATGTTCTTTTAGACAAAGGAATTGAAGTCTGTTTTGTCTTGTATGGGGGAAGAGGGTCTGTAGCTTGTGATTTTCTATCACAGGTTTACATGTGACGGCCATCTCTTTGAACATCAGTCTTGATTCCTTGCCCCAAATTTGACAGTCTCTTTCCTGAATTGGAACTATCAATAAGTGTTCTTTTGTCTCAATGTTCCAAGCTGTTTTGTGAAAGAGGCTTGCTGGTTAGATTGCTTGCTTCAAACTAGATTTATGACGTCCCGACGTCCTGTTTCCTTAAGGCCTCTCTGCATTCCAGCTCCTCAAGTTTCAATGTTCTAATGCATCTTAAAATTGTCTGATTCAGTCTCTGATATCTTACAAGGTCTCAGGTGTGAATGGGGAGTAGGTGTTAAATTTGATGTTATCGCTCTCAATCTCTCATACTGGTCACTGGAAGTTCAACATGGCACCTCATGGCAAAGAACTCTCTGAGGACCTGAAAAAAGAATTGTTGCTCTACATAAAGATTGCGTACGCTTTAAGAAAATTGCCAAGACCCTGAAACTGAGCTGCAGCACGGTGGCCAAGACCATACAGCGGTTTAACAGGACAGGTTCCACTCAGAACAGGCCTCACCACATTTGTACAGTGAACATTTTAGTACAGTGAACTCATTGTCATGTTCAAGAAACCAATTTGAAATGATTCGAGCTTTGTGACATGGTGCATTATCCTGCTGGAAGTAGTCATCAGAGGATGGGTACATGGTGGCCATAAAGGGATGGACATGGTCAGAAACAATGCTCAGGTAGGCCGTGGCATTTAAACAATGCCCAATTGGCACTAAGGGGCCTAAAGTGTGCCAAGAAAACATCCCCCACACCATTACACCACCACCACCAGCCTGCACAGTGGTAACAAGGCATGATGGATCCATGTTCTCATTCTGTTTACGCCAAATTCTGACTCTACCATCTGAATGTCTCAACAGAAATCGAGACTCATCAACAAGGCATTTTCGCCCACAGGACTGCCGCATACTGGATGTTTTTCCCTTTTCACACCATTCTTTGTAAACCCTAGAAATGGTTGTGCGTGAAAATCCCAGTAACTGAGCAGATTGTGAAATACTCAGACCGGCCCGTCTGGCACAAACAACCATGCCACGCTCAAAATAGCTTAAATCACCTTTCTTTCCCATTCTGACATTCAGTTTGGAGTTCAGGAGATTGTCTTGACCAGGACCACACCCCTAAATGCATTGAAGCAACTGCCATGTGATTGGTTGATTAGATAATTGCATTAATGAGAAATTGAACAGGTGTTCCTAATAATCCTTTAGGTGAGTGTATATATATATATATATATATATATATAAATATATAATATGTAATAATATTTAGTGTTTTCACATCTAGGTGGAAACAAATTGTAATTTGTACAACTGTCGGTTCAAAACAAATGAAAAGAAACTGAGCGTAGTAGATTTTTTTTTTTCCCCTGTTGTACCGAAATTGTATCGAACCGTGACCCCTGAACCGAGGTGCATACCGAACCGTAACATCTGTGTACCGTTCCACCCCTAGTATTTACAGACCTTAAACATTGAATGGGGTCACTTTTATGTTCACATTTCTCAACTTTGAACAATTTACAAAAAATTTAAAATTTTTACTTTTATTTCAGAGTTCATTGAAGAAAAAGAGGAGTATGAAGAATCAACTGAAGTTGAGGAGAAAAATCATGTCAAAACTGGAGGAAAACCTTTGAGTTGCTCTCCAACCAAACAGAAAGATTTAAAGAAAAGAAGAGCCAATACATCTTTCACCTGCACTCAGTGTGGAAAGAGTTTCACACACAAAACAAGTTTTGTGTGTCACATGAGAATTCATACTGGAGAGAAACCATTCACTTGTGATCAGTGTGGAAAGAGTTTCACACAATCAGCACACCTTAAGGTACACATGAACATCCACACTAGAGAGAAGCAGCACCCATGCGATCAATGCGGTAAAATGTTTTTATGGGCTTCAGTTCTGAAGAAACACTTGAAAGTTCATGCAAAGGAGAAGCCACATTCATGTAATTTGTGTGGTAAGAGTTTTTCACGTTTACAAAATTTGAAAGTACATCAGAAAATGCATACTGCTGTGGAAGAGTACACCTGCTTTGAGTGTGAAAAGACTTTTAGTTCAGCAGGCTGTTTGAAACTGCATGAGAGGATTCACACTGGAGAAAAACCTTATAAGTGTTCACACTGTGACAAGATATTCAGTCAGTCAACACATCTGAAGACACATGAGAGGATTCACACTGGAGAGAAACCTTATAAGTGTTCACACTGTGACAAGAGATTCAATCATTCAGCACATCTGAAAACACATGAGAGGATTCACACTGGAGAGAAACCTTATAAGTGTTCACACTGTGACAAGAGATTCAATCATTCAACACATCTGAAAACACATGAGATGATCCACACTGGAGAGAAACCTTATAAGTGTTCTCACTGTGATAAGAGATTCAAAAAGTCAGGAGACCTGAAAACACATGAGAGGATCCACACTGGAGAGAAACTTTATAAGTGTTCTCACTGTGACAAGAGATTCAATCAGTTACCAAATCTGAAAACACATGAGAGGATCCACACTGGAGAGAAACCTTATAAGTGTTCACACTGTGACAAGAGGTTCAATCAGTCAACAAATATGAAAAAACATGAGAGGATTCACACTGGAGAGTAACTGTATCACTGCATTGCACGTGGGAAGTGTTTCATTCCATCATCTGTTATACACAGTCATACAATAAAAACAAAAACAATCTCAGTAAGGAGATGCATTTAGCTGTACATGTAAATCTTTTGTATATTATCAGCGTTTTGTCCAGATGGATCCAGCGTTTTGGGAGCCTCAAACTGCTATTTTATGAAAGCGGTCCCAGAGTGGATAAATGCGTCAAAAAACCCCACCACCTTTGTGTTTTGTGTGTACAGCCAATCCATATATTTTGTTAAACAATGATGTCATTACCCCACGTATCGACTAGCCAGACACTGCTACATCACATAACAGCAGCAGCTACAACAACAATGGCGGACTAGGGTAAACGTACCCATTAAGCACACTTCTGTATTTGAGCTCAGATTAGAAAAAGAAAGAACATGTTTTATCATACTTGATGTTTTAATTGATATTTTTGTTACTATATACCTCCTATAATTTCAAATTAATCAGATAATTGCACACTGAGATATGGCTGTCCATGTGTTCACACTGTCTGGCAGGCATTTTGAAAGCTGTCTGAAAACTTTCACCAAAAGTGTAGCCCTTTAAATGTCCTTTTTTTTTTTTAGATATTTAATCTCTATTTTGGGTAAGTTTCACTACTTTCTGTAAAATTATTATAAGATTAATGTTTAGACTTTTGTATATTATAACCTAGAACTTGGATGCGTTAAATAATTGCAATTAGATCCAAAAGATAGTTTTAGCAACACAGCGCAGATGCTACAGAACACAGTTAGCTGACTAGCTGTATAAGATTGTGTGCTACGCTAACATATTACTTCACAGGCATTACTGGATTGTACTTTTACATCCATAATATTATAAATTTACAGTTTATTGCTGGTCTGTGGTTTTACAGTGCTGTAATTTTTAAAGATTTCATATTATTTTGAGGTGAGCTTAAAGAGTACACTACTATGAAAATCACAGCTTCAGTGAGACATCAATAAGAAAAAGTATAATTTCATAGCTATTGTTAATAATAGTTGTTCATAATAAAATATGTATGAACTTAATAAATGACCTAGATTTTTTATTTTGCAAAATCTTGTCCTTTTAATAAATATTACATGAAATTTAGTAAAAATTGTTGCTGATCCAATTAAAGGTCCTATGGCATGAAAATCACTTTATGAGGTTTTTCAACATTAATATGAGTTCCCCTAGCCTGCCTATGGTCCCTCAGTGGCTAGAAATGGCGATAGGTGTAAACCGAGCCCTGGGTATCCTGCTTCGCCTTTGAGAAAATGAAAGCTCAGATGGCCCAATCTGGAATCTTCCCTTTATGTAGTCATACGGAGAAAGGTTACCTCCCCTTGCTCTGTTTTGCCCACCCATGAGAAAATGAGCTACGACCGTGCGAGGAGAGCGAGAGACATCATGGCTTGCAAACGAGCGAAGCATTGTTTTTTGGCAATTCAGATCTGTTCTACTCTATGAACTGTTACATACTGTAATACAACCTAATGCCCAATAAAGCTGTTCACATTTACATATTTTCTGTTGTCATACATAAAACAAGTATAAATAGTAAACACGACCCATTAATAATACGTTAACCCTGAATCACTGTCACTATACTCCTTAAATCCTGATTCATAATCGCAACATCGTCTTATAAAATCCATGTACATCTAACTTGTCTATATGCAGTGGTTTTGGCTATATTACTGTTTTGCATCTGAGTAATAAACTGTGCATATTAACAGACAAATTATGATCATATTTAAAAGTCCAAACAGTCGGTAAGTGACAAGTGCTTGTAAACGCTGTTTTGTAAATGATTTATTGATGAGTCTGCTGCTTTAAGGCAAACTGAAAGCGCTGCTTCTCTGCCGCTCGCTGCTCAGAACAGACGCTGAGAGAGGCGACACTGCGCCGGGAGAGAGACCTCGCGCTCGCGGGGCAGTACTGGAGACGTCTTACAACTGAATGATAGTTTGTTTTTTAAAGTCGCTAGGTTTGTTAGTTTGTACCCGTTATGGGAAAAAAGCTGCCAAAAGGGTCTGAAAATTACTAAATATTGTTCTAAAGTCGCGCTCGAGTGTGTGAGATGCGGGAGCTGATGGCAGCGGGCGGTGGATATTGTTGCGGTCCGCCCAGGTAAAGTCTATGTGTGGGAAACACTGACTGTATCCAGACACAATATTTTAAACTAAACATTCGGAGACGTCCTGCTGTAGCCGCAGAGTTGCAACTTCTTCATCCGGTGCTTCTCCATCCGGATCAGATTCTGGGTCAAACTGAAAAGCTTGAACAACTGCGTGTCAACGAGCCATTGCCATACATCCACTGTCAACATTTAGCCTCTTTGTTTGAGTTTGTCAGTGAAACAAGCGGCCCATGGAAAAGTATTTCTACCAAGAAACCGTATACATTTCTATGTGAAGATCCTAAAAAGGCAACTGATTATCGTTCAGTTACTAAATGTGGTAAATATGTGATGGCAGTAAAGCAGGGTACAAAGATTAAAACTCTGGTAAGATCCTTGCTTAAATAATTAACCAAGCAAGTTAAAAGATCAAAAGCAGATGAGTAATGAACAAATGTAAATGATAAAGTTTGATCAAATGAAAAATGATCAAAAAACTAAGAGCAAAAATTACAATATTAAGTCTGATTAATTGCATAAAGGGGATGTAGTGATATGCATAAGAACATTGTTTGATGCATGTATTTAATACACTATAATAGCCTATTACAATATTACTTTGTTACCTCATATGGGCAATTATGTAACTGCCCCATAAGTATTGTATTTCAAATACGATGGGCCTCATTTGTGAAACTTGTGTAAATATATGAGTAAATAACTTCCCGAAAACTCTCCTCCGGATTCACAAATGCTTCATAAACATCCGATTTGATTGGTCACTATTTGTACCACCTGTCCTCTATTTATGGCTGGGTAAATAGTGACAGTGACGAGCGCTGTGTTTTACAGTTATCAACTCAGCTGCAAAAAAAAATCAAAAAACAGGCAGGGGCAAATGAGCTTGTATAATTATTATGGCAGTGCATCAAAATTGGGGAAGTCGTGGCCTAATGGTTAGAGAGTCAGACTCGTAATTTTTACGAACGATTTACACAAATTTGTTCTGCTCATGTTTAATGAATGAGGCCCATTGAAAACATGTATATGATGCCTTACACTACACCTAATAATACTGTAAGTGTTAGGGTGGAGAGCGTTGCAGAGTTAAATGTGTGTACAGAAGCGGCTGAGTTGAATTCAGGATCAAAGAGATAAGACAAAGAACACACTTTGTTGTTTTAAAGCTTTTATTAAGAATGTGTTTTTCAAGAAAGAGACAAGACACTGTTTGTTATTAATGCGTTTTATTGGCAATGTGTGGTTTATTAAGCAAATAGAGTAGAGAGGGACAAACATGTAATCTAATAGAAAGAGCACGACAGCAGAGAGCTTACCAGGAGGTGGTGGGCCGGTGCAGAGCAGTCTGGAGGAATAAGAAACAACAGCTAATGAGAGAGGCTACTCAAACAGGCGTTCCTAGTCTGGATGACCTCATTTGAGGAGGTCACTAGTATAAATATCTGTGATTTCCACAGTGACATCAGATGCTGCTTCGGGACCTGAAGAGCTTCTCCGGCACCAGAACCATCGCTGATATTGCCTTGAGCAAAGAACTTTTTAATATTTATATTTTATATTGTACTTGTATACAGTAGTTGTAGAATACTTGTACTGCTAGATATGCTAATTGTAATAAATTAATTGACTTGTATTTATATAACACAGTCTGCCTCCCCTGGCATTGATTTATAGCGAAGTACAAACAAACCACGAAGAAGACTTCAGTCCGAATTTGTAAGTATTTTAAAGTGCTTATAATTTAGATTCGATTCAACATATGTACCTAACCTGAGAATAGTAAAATATATATATATATATATTGTTAAGAATGGGTGGTCTTGAAAAGTTGTAATAACAGTACTTAATTTGAATATCAACATTTGATTAGTCGAATGTAAATCATATGGGTGTGGTTATCACTCGAATGCTGGAAGGTCTGAGAAAGTACATTAAGTTAAGGTTTAAATTCTAATATGAACAGTATTTCAACGGACAATATAAATTTGTATTGTATTTCATGCAAAGTTGTAGAAGTTTCTTTGTTCTAAAGAAAAAAAAAATCAAGTTTTGTTTCTATCCCAATTTACCTGTACATGTAACACACAGGAGCAGGCACATCTTAGATGAAATCATGGCATTTTTACACTGTATTTCTGTTTGAGTGATTCAATTCTTTGTTTTTGTCCTTCTGTTGGAGTGCTTTAATAATTCTTTTAAATGTATGCTTCTGTTGAAGCGTTAGGTGGTTTTAGTTCACAGTCAATAGCACAATCCACTTGTATGTATATTGTTATGAAGTTATTCTTTTAAATTCTGAAGATATTATATCGTAAAATATTATTTGTACAATGTCCTGATGTAGGAAATAGTATTTTGTAAGCACGGACTAGATAAAAAAAATGGGTGTCCCACTTTACCTGAAAGAGCCTGAAGAAAAAAAAAAAAGAGTAACATTTTTTAATCTTTGTAAGTTTAAAACAACAACCAATATTCTTTTTTTTTTTCTTTTTTTTTTTTTTTTGGCCAATATTCAATATTCTTAAAAAAACAAAACAAACATAGGAGATACAAGAGACTTTGAAATTAATAGTTGTTGGTAGAATAGATTTATTTGTATTTAATTCACAGGTTACCAAAGTTTTTGCCGACTTCACCCTACGTGTGCTATAGGGGTGCCTGCTCTGTTTGTATATTTATAAGGTCGTTTAATTTTCTTACATAGAAATGCAACAATATGATCAGCCTCTCTTCACAACATGACAATTTTAAATAATATAAAATAATATCAATGCCTTGTGAATATTTCATGTCATATTTCGATATTAAGCAACAACTGAACTTTTATTTGTATTTTTTTGTAATGCTGCTTTGCAACGATTTGTATCATGAAAAGCGCTATACAAATAAATTGAAGTTGAATTGAATTTTAGGAAACATCAATCAGTAATTTTGAAGAAATCTAAAAACTTAAAGGGGTGGTTGACTGTTTTTTGTTTTCTAGACTTGATTGTGTTTGTGGGGTGCAGTCAAACGTGCTAACGCTTTGTTAAAAAAATAAATAAAAATAACATTATTTTTTTCACATTTTATTAACTGAAATGCACCATACATGTGTGAATTAACATTTTAAACCCACATGATCTATTATTCTCATGCTTAATGGTTGTGCTTGAGATATTATTCTTTATTAAGTGTTTTAAATAGGTCTGAAACTAAAAAGTCACTAGATAATAAACACAATTTTTAACAGTATTAACTTTATAATCAATGAACACTCTTCTTTCTTTTCTTCACATCTTGTCTCAGTATTATCAGCGGCTTTTCTGTCACGCTAAAGCCTGTCAGGCTGTTGTGCTCATGAATTTTAATCACGTTGTCTGCGTCAAATCAAGGCAAAAAATACAGTGAAATGGCAGAAGCCAATATTTCAGTGGAAGAGGACCAGTTCAAATGTCCAGTGTGTCTGGATCTCCTGAAGGAGCCAGTGGCAATGTCCTGTGGACACAGTTACTGTAAGAGCTGCATCACAGACTGCTGGAAGGAGGAGGATCGGAGAGGAATCTACAGATGTCCTCAGTGCAGACAGACCTTCGGTCCAAGACCAGTTTTAGGTAAATGTGTGGTGATTGCTGACATGGTGGAAAAACTGAAGAAGATGAGACTCCAAGCTGCTGGTCCTGCTGTTCATCACACTGGACCTGGAGATGTTCAGTGCGACTCCTGCACTGGATCTAAACAGAAAGCAGTGAAGTCATGTCTGGACTGTCGAAGTTCTTACTGTCAAATTCACCTTCAACACCATGAGAATCTCTTCTGAGGTAAAAAAACACAATCTGATGGATGCCACTGGACCACTGCAGGAGATAATCTGCCTTCAACATGATGAAATGCTGGAAATATACTGTCGTACTGATCAGCAGTGTGTCTGTATGCGGTGTTTTTTAGTGGATGAACACAAAAACCATGACACTGTATCAACTGCAACAGCGATAACAGAGAAACAGGTAAACTGCTCCTTACTGGATCTCATGAGTTGCAGTTAATGTTGTTTCTCAATCAGAGAAACTGATGTAATCAGTGCTTTGATAGAAAATGGAAGTAGTTATTAATTAATCTTATATTATTAATTTAACCATATTTCATAATACTACTATGTTTGCTGAGATGTTGATCTCTTCATTCTGTTATATGAAAAAGAAACTCATCACTTTGTAAGAGTCTTATTCTGTATATGTCCCATTAGATATACAAAAAAAAACCCCTCTTAATAGCTAGTATTTTCTCTGTATGTTCTTAAAAAGTACTTGAAAATAGTACACAATGGGACCGAAAAGACACATCAATCAGCAGCTGGTCTGTCAAATATTGCAAGGTCTTGCATGCTGACATGAATTGGTAGTTCAAACCAGTAGAGGCTTTTGCTGTGTTTCACTTCTTTACATTTGAAATGGGCCACCGCTTGCACTCTAAAAAAAAGCCCCGCATCCCGCCATCATGCCATCTACATTATTTCGGAAATTAAACAGGCTTGAGGGTAAAAATGGCACCAAAATAGATACAAAATGACCCCAAATTCAAGCTATGGGGTAAAAAATGTCCTTGTATGACTTCGTTAATATTTATAACAGGATATAGTTAAGCAGTACAAGAGTGCTGTTTAGCGAATTTTAACACGATTGCAAATGTGAAATTGATTTTACACAACAGTTCAACAAAAAGCTAATATTATGTGACTTACATTTTAGACTCAGAATATTGTCTGCTTTTGTTTCTCCAACAAAATTAGTTATAGACAAAGGCTGATAAAATTATACCTGTACTCCACATTCTGCAGGAAAGACTGCCCGCACTTTTGTCAGCTGAACACGACGCTGAGATCGCTGGATAAGGAAAGCTTGAATGAAACCTTCAAATCACCAGTTCCCATACCATCAGCCTGACGAATAGTATAGCCTTCAATAATGTGTGTGTGTGTGTATATATATATATACATACACACACACACACACACACACACACATACACATTATTGAAGGCTATTCTATTCGTCAGGCTGATGATATGGGAATATACACTATATTGCCAAAAGTATTGAGTCACCCCCTTCTAATGAACAGGTTTGACTACTTTAGTAATTTCTATGAGTACAAATCTTAATGTTTAAGCATATAATGATATTCTAGGGAATTGCGTGCTTCTAATTTTATAGCAACAGTTTGGACAGGACCCTTTTCTATTCTAACATGACAGTGTCTCTGTGTGTAAGACACGGTTCAAAAAGACATCTGTCAGGCCCACTGAAGGCTGGTCAGTATGTCACGCGTGCTCTGATAGCACTGAAGTGAACTAACCCTGAAACAGAACCTACTCCGGAGCAGGTTATCTTAAGAGAGCAAGTTACTATGGTTACTTACATACCCTAAAAGTATCCTCTGATTTTGGAACCGAAAGCCGAGTTTATCCGCTCGCTTATCCTCAAACTTACCCAGGTATGTCACATAACCCCCAGGGGTGTATTCCAGAAAGCACAGTTAACTTACCTTCAGCTAAACCCTGAACTTTGGCTTGATTAACCCCAAACCTTGCTTTGGCTTGATTAACCCCAAACCTTGCTTACTCGAGGTATGTGGTTCCAAAAACGCATCCGGGAGTAAGTTCATTCAACCCAGAGTATGTTCCTGGTTAAGACTCAAGACATTCTCAACAGAGCGATGAATCACTATGGAAACGGACACTGCGTACCATGCTGTTTCTTTCTTCTTCTTTGGTTCAATGGTCATTTACATGCTCAGTGCATATCGCCACCTAAATGATGGTTGTGCAATCATTTATCTTTTTTCTGTTTAATCTTTAATCCTTGAGAATATGAATTATATTGTTTGTTTGATGATAATTATATATTAAGTCATATCAGATATGTATTTTAATTATAGAAATACATTATAGAAAAAGCCGCTCCATGTGTGAGATGATCATATAAAATGTAATAAAAATATTAAATATAATAAATTAAACATTACCTTGTCATAATAGTGTTTTATAATGTATACAGTTAACTGTTAAATATGCCAATAAATATAATAACCATATTAGAATATTACATAATTTATTACTTATATTAGCACTTTATAATTAACATATCATACAACTATATATATACATATATATATATATATATATATATATATATAGTAGGCTATATTACATAACTATATTGTAATATTATATAATGTTGTGTTCTGTCAGGCCCACTGAAGGCTGGTCAGTATGCCACACATGCGCTGATGGCTCTGAAGTAAAATAACCCTGAAACAGAACCTACTCTTAAGAGAGCAAGTTACTATGGTTACTTACATACCCTAAAAGTATCCTCTGATTTTGGAACCGAAAGCTGAGGTTATCCGCTCGCTTATCCTCAAACTTACCCGGGTATGTCACATAACCTGCTTTCTGGAATACACCCCAGGCCTATATGTTCTATAATAATAATAATAATAATAACAACAATTCTGAGGCTATTGGCCCTGCCTGGCCCAATTTCAAAGCACTGGCCCGACAGTGAAAAAAATGACACTTTGTTGTTTTGTTGGCTAGAGGAGAACTACCCCCCCACCCCCCAAACTTTCTTGCTTAGTTTGGGATGACACTCAATACTGAACAATGTTATCTTATAATATGTATACTTATAATAACATCTTGTTTTGCTCACAGAACACAGCAGAGACTGAAATACACCTGATTCTGCTGTTTCACAGATGCAGGAATGAGACACAGACTCAACATTTATCCTGCACTCTGAGTTATACTTTCATAAATGGTCAGCAGCTCTTATGTAAACATTGCATGTTTTTAAAAATCATAATATTTCATGTTTGAGTATTTATAGTCAAATATGAGGAAGCTGAACGTTTTTTAATGTCTGTGTGGCTGCACCTCATCAGTGATCAGGCATCATGTTTTATGAACATTCTTGTTCTTACTTCCTCTGATTTGGAGAGACTTGTTTTCCTCCCCCAAATGTAAATGGAGCTGTTTCTGTTCATGTTTGTGTTTTTATTCTGAGAATATCTCAGGGTATGTAGCCAACCCATTATTCTCTGTTTTTGCTAATAGTGTTGAAGTTAAACAGAGTTCACTTTGCCAAATTTAAATCTGTACACTCGCTAAGTATTTCTCAAACATTAATTTCCCTGCTCTCTCCGCTTCACTCCAGTCCAGCGGGGGGCGCTAAAACACTCGTTTGTTTGCCAAACACCATTAAACCTCAGAGGAAGACGATTAGATTCACCGCGCTCTCTGTTGTTTTGTTGTGATCCTGCAATCTGTTAGTTTAAATGCACTATGTTTCTAAATAGAAATATACAAAATTGAATCAGATCACTAAATAACATTACCTGTAATATTCTCATTCTCAGAGTCGTGACTAAGTGTTGAAGCAGGAATATCTGGAGGAGGATCATCTGAACTGAGATCTGCTGTGAAGATGGTGTTTGTTAAAGAAGAGAGTGAGGAGAACACCAGTGAACCAGAAACATGGAGAATAAAACACGAGGAACCAGAAACCTGGAGAATAAAACACGAGGAACCAGAAACCTGGAGAATAAAACACGAGGAACCAGAAACCTGGAGAATAAAACACGAGGAACCAGAAACCTGGAGAATAAAACACGAGGAACCAGAAACCTGGAGAATAAAACACGAGGAACCAGAAACCTGGAGAATAAAACACGAGGAACCAGAAACATGGAGAATAAAACACGAGGAACCAGAAACCAGGAGAATAAAACACGAGGAACCAGAAACCTGGAGAATAAAACACGAGGAACCAGAAACCTGGAGAATAAAACACGAGGAACCAGAAACCTGGAGAATAAAACACGAGGAACCAGAAACCAGGAGAATAAAACACGAGGAACCAGAAACCTGGAGAATAAAACACGAGGAACCAGAAACCTGGAGAATAAAACACGAGGAACCAGAAACATGGAGAATAAAACACGAGGAACAAAAAGGTTGGTGTTTATTCTTCATTCATCTTTATTGACTGTTTGTGGAACATTAAACTAACCCAGATTTAACAGGGTGCATGAGGATCTCTAAACAGTTTCCTTAACATAAAAATTAAGGGCTTAATTATCATTAAAATGTCTTAAATCCATCTTGCATAAGTCTTAAAAATGTGATGGAACTGACAATGAGAAGATTTATATTTTGTTTTCACTCGTTGCTATTAAGAATCATAAAACTGTTGAACACATCAGATTCACTTTGTTTTTACATTAGTGTAATTTCAAACATTTTGTGGGCAATGGTTTATCTGTTTTCCTGCTGTTTTCTGCTCAACTTTGTGTTATATTACCCTGGCACAAAATAAAGGTAAAATATGACGTTTGATCTCTTTGGTCTGCCTTTTTTCCTTGTTGGACCAAATGGTAATTGAAAAACTAGATTTGCTAAGGTCTCTCATATGCAGCTATACATTTACTCTGCTTTTAGTTACTTCATCTCAGAAATGTGAAAAAGGTGCATTCTTTATTCGTATACAGATGACAAAGTTGTCAAAACGATCCTGTTAACACAGATCCATGAATCTTCATTTTGTAAAGAAACTAGGGATGCCCTTTTCGGTTAATTTTCCTGAAAGCGCTGCTTGTTAACTGTTAGACCTGCGGCAGTTCCATCATAAAAATCCAGTCAATTCGTGGTTCAGGACTTTTTTTATCCACTTGTTACATGTTTCTATTCACAGCATGGTTTATATAACCAGTATAGGAATATAACCAATCACAGACGTATCTGTTGATTTCATGAATGCAGTGGCCAATCAGAGGCGGTTAAGTTACAATCCACTCACCACTCAAAATGCCATTGTTCTGCTGAGTTCTACACGTTCACACATTCTCTCATAAAAACAAAGAATCTGTAGACATGATGTAAATAAGAGAGTAATTGTGCAGTGAAAAGCTTCTTTGACTACTTTGTGAGATTGCGATGAACTACAGTTAGATGAGTGACCGCTTTCCAGTGATTATACGTAAGTGGAGCGCCCACTGCGCACTTTCTAGCCTATTATCCATTCAGAATTTGAATGCATTCACTCACGGATTCACTCTCTGATAACCATTTATCCAATATTGTCACTTGCCATTAGGGATGTAACAATTCACTCAACTCACGATTCGATTCACGATTTTGAGTTCTCTCTTTTGAGTTTACTATGCATTATACAGAGGCAAGATGAAAAGAAAAAATGCCATCTAAACTTTTCTAAAAACAGTAAGTTCCCCTCAGACATGCATTCGTATAAACTCCTACCCCTAATTGAATCGCGATTTGTTTAGCATCTCAACCGATTTGAATAGTCACATATATGAAACGGTTTTCAACCGCCTCGCGGTTAATCGTTACATCCCTACTTGCCATTGTGTTACTACATCAGCTAACTAAGTGAAGATGAAGAAGGTCCTAACGTTAGGGAAACGTTCTTTTTCAGGTGTTTTTTTTTTCTTTTTTTGTAACCATAAAATAACGTTCTCAGAACATTGCATGGTGGTTATTATTAAATAACCCAAAATTAACTTACAGAGAACTTTCCCTAATGATTAGTTTTAGGTTACTTTTTTGCAACCATAAAATAACGTTCCCAGAATGTTGCAGGGTGGTTATTTTTAAAATTACCTAAAAATAACTTGTAGAGAACGTTCCCTAATGGCTAGTTTTAGGTTATTTTTATATATTTTTAATCTTTCCAATGAAAACAGATTTTTTTTTTTGTGTAATGACAGAGCCCTGAAATTCATTTAATGCAGCATTTATAAAAATACAGAAATTATATCTATTAAAACAAGTTTTAAATTTTAACATTAAGCCAGGATTAAGCAGGGAGTGATAACAGAAATCATAACTTTGTGGGTTTGTTTCATCTTCATTTACTGCATGCTTGCGGAATTAAAAAATTAACGGTCATTTCGTTTTACATGTTCACTCGTACTCGCTTGTTTATCAATCTATTTATTGAATGATTACTTAAAATTAATATAGTTATGACAGTAAATATGATTTCGGAGGGATTTGACATGCCTAACTGAAGAGAACATGATGTTAAAGGGATAGTTCACCCAAAAATGAAAATTTGATGTTTATCTGCTTACCCCCAGGGCATCCAAGATGTAGCTGACTTTGTTTCTTCAGTAGAACACAAACGAAGATTTTTAACTCAAACCGTTGCAGTCTGGGTCGTGTGTGCTGGATGATTACTGACCTGCAGTGGAGTGATCATACTGGAGTAAATGGGTTAGGGAAAAAAAAAGTACAAAAGAAAAAAATATATTAGTATTAATCTGAGAGTATTAATCGGTTAAAATTCTTACTTTTGGTTAAACGTCTATATGAGCATTCCTAAGAAACAATACATGACTATAGACCAGGGATAGGCAAAGTCAGTCCAAGAGTGCCGATGTCCTACAGAGTTTAGCTCCAACCCTGAAAAAAATCTCACCAGCCTTAAGCCCTAGTAATTCTGAAGACCTTGATTAGCTTGTTCAGGTGTGTTTGATTAGGGTTGGAGCTAAACTCTACGGGACAGCGGCACTCCAGGACCGGCATTGCCTACCCCTGCCATAGACTGAACTAGATGCACTTTGAACCTTCATTTCAAAACGTTAACGTTCTTCTGCTGAACTGTGGAAATATTTTGAAGAATGTTTTTAACATTCTGTAACATGTTTGTAACAAACCGTTTTGAAAAAAAAAAACAGAAGGAAAATATACTATGGATGTGAATGGTGCCCAGAAACCGCTTGGATACAAATATTCTTCAAAATATCTTCCTTTTTGTTCAGCTTAAGAAAGAAATTCATACAGGTTTGTAACAACTTGAGGGTGAGTAAATGACAGAATTTGTTTTTAGTTGAAAATGGTGTCATGTAAATGCCACATTAAGGCCTTTCCACACTAAGCGTGAAAAAGCGAAACGAATATCGGACGCGATGACACGCTGGAATAAAACAATTGATTTCTATGGATGATTCCAGATAAACTGCGAACATTCATGCACCGAAAATGGGAATTTTTTTGAAAATTGAAGATGAAACAAACAAAAACAGCATTTTGGCTGATTCAATTTTGGGGGCCTGAAAATGCAAACTTAAAAAAAAAAAGAAATTCTGTTTGCTGTTGCTAAGTTTCTTTTGTTTTCCAAATGTCCCAATTGATTTTCATCACTTTAATGTTTTTATTTTAGGCCTGATGAAAGTGAAAGAAGAACCAGATCTGAATGAAGTCGAGGAGAATCTTCGGGATCAGAAAGCTCATGATGTCACTGGAGATAAATCAGCGAGTTGCTCCAAAACTGAAAACAGTTGCTTACAAAGCAGCATTCAAATAACAGAAGCCAAAAGGCCTTTCAGCTGCTCTCAGCGTGGAAACGCATTCACTCGTAAAAAATACCTAAAGGAACACATGCTAATTCATACTAGAATAAAGACTTTCACCTGCTCTGAGTGTGGAAACACTTTCAGCCATAGAGGAAGCCTTTGGAATCACATGAACATTCATACTGGAATGAAACCTTTCGTCTGCTCCCAGTGTGGAAAGAGTTTCAAACAGAAAAGAAACCTTGACGAACACATGATCAATGTTCACACAGGAAAAAGGCCTTTCACCTGCTCTGAGTGTGGAAATACTTTCAAACGCAAAGGAAGCCTTAACAATCACATGTTAAATCATACGGAAAAAAAGCCTTTCATGTGCTCTCAGTGTGGAAACACGTTCAGCCATAATGGAAGCCTTTGGAATCACATGAAAATACATACTCGAATAAAGTATTTCAGCTGCTCTCAGTGTGGAAAGAGTTTCACACAGAAAATAAATCTTAATGAGCATATGCTAGTTCACACTTCAGAAAAGCAATTAACCTGTTCTCAGTGTGGAAAAACCTTTACTTGTAAAGGAAGCCTGAAGACTCACATGTTAATTCATGCTGGAATAAAGCCTTTCGCCTGCTCCCAGTGTGGAAAGAGTTTTAGATATAAAGGATGCCTTCGGGATCATTTGGTAACTCACACTTCAGAAAAGGCTTTCACTTGCTCCCAGTGTGGAAAGTCTTTGTCACGTAGAGGAAGCCTGAGGAACCACATGTTAATTCATGCTGGAATAAAGCCTTTCGGCTGCTCTCAGTGTGGAAAGAGTTTTACACAGAAAAAACAACTCAATGAGCATGTGCTTATTCACAGCTCAGAAAAGCCTTTCAGCTGCTCTCAGTGTGGAAACACTTTCACACGCAAAGAAACCCTTAAGAATCACATGTTAATTCATGCTGGAATAAAGCCTTTTACCTGCTCCCAATGTGGAAAGAGTTTCACACAAAAAAAACAACTTAATGTCCATGTGCGTATTCACACTTCAGAAAAGACTTTCACCTGTCCTTAGTGTGGAAAATACTTTCTCATGTAAAAGAAGCCTTGAGATAGAGTTGGGCCGATAGACGATGCCATCGTTCATTGCCGATGGCTGACAGACTTCATGATGTTGAGTTGGTATCGTGATTCCTCCCCCCAACTTATCTCCCGCATCGCAATACTGTGTCAGGAATGAATGAATAATGGAATGATGCATTTATATAGCGCTTTATTGTGTATTGCTGTACACCCAAAGCGCTTTACAATCATGTGGGCGGGGGTCTCTCCTCAACCACCACCAGTGTGCAGCAGCCACATGGATGATACGACGGCAGCCCCAGGACAACGGCGCCAGTGCGCTCACCACACACCAGCTACAGGTGGAGAGGAGAGAGAGTCATAGAGCCAATCAAGTGTATGGGGATTATTAGGAGGCCATGATAGAGGCCAGTGGAAGGAAGTGACATGTCCTATTGAACCCCTGAAGGAAATAAATATGGGATGGGAGGACAAATTAAATTTCAATACTTTCTCTCGCAATTATATCATTGGGTAATTATACTGTATATAAATTGCGGGCATCAGGGAGCCGTGAAATGGTTTTTGAGTGCGTGCTTGCTTTTTCAGAATCATGCCAATGAGTGATGCAGTGTCGTCTGAGGGCCGAAGACCACGGGCATCCAACAAAGGTCTTCGGCCTTCTAGTTTATCAAATTTTAGATTTATTCGTGATTATATTTCGTCTGTGACCACTTTGATGTATATGCATTCCATGATTATTTCTCATATTACTTACTGTTTAACTACTTGGTCGCAAGCTAGTATTACTACTCTGAAACCTCTAGAGTCTTTGTATAAACAATCACTAAAAACTCTTGATAAGAAATCAGTTCAGTTTCATCATTGTTCAATATTAAAAAAATTAAATTTGCTAAGCTGGGATAACTTGATCAAATATGTACATATTTGTCTGCTGTTTAAGACTATGCATAGCTTGACTTCACCACTAAAACAGTTTGTGAATATTAGAACAACTGCTCACCGATCTACAAGGGGTGGGGAAAGAGGAGACTATTATTCCTCTAAAAACAAGTAATTTCAGTCAGTCTGTATTTTCAGTCAAAGCTGCAAAGGAATGGAACTCCGTCCCATCAACAATTAGAAGATTACATACTTTTGGTTCTTTTCAGTCTCATCTTAAAAAATGGTTACTGACAACTGAGCACTGTCAACATTACTATTGCATTCTTGACAGTAGACTTCCTTGTATTAATTGCTCTTGGCTATGTTGCCATCTCTCTCTCTCGCTCTCTCCTTTCCCTAATATGCTTACTTTTAGATAATTCACTTACATTTTGTATTTTAGTAGCAATTTTTTATTTTTTTTATTTTTTTGTTTGTTGGTTGTTGGGTTTTTTTTCTCTCTCCATATGATGTATTTGTGTGATGTTCTGTTTTTAGGGTGACCTTTTAACAATCTGTCAATGGTCTATAGATGAAAAATAGCCTTTGTCTGTATTGTTTATAACAATCTGTATTGTTAAAAGCGCTATATAAATAAAAGTGACTTGACTTGACTAGTCAGATGTGTTCATTCAATTTTAATCATTACTGCTTGCTATGGCAATATGACAATATATATGTCAGCCATGATATAAAGAGTAAATCGATTGAACGTTTTCTATATCATTTATATACATACATAGTCGCCTATATTATAGATTATATATTGTGTATTTTTTTTATTTATTTTTTTGCTGCTTTGTACATTGGTTATTGGCTATTTCTTGTTATTTTGTTTTATTACCTGTGTCCTGTCCTGTTACTGACTTTCTGTTGCACTGTGGAGCTTCTGTCACTACAACAAATTCCTTGTATGTGTAAACATACTTGGCCAATAAAGCTCATTCTGATTCTGATTCTGATATATCGTCATGGTATGCAAACATATCTGTGGAGCTTTCAGTGGGCAGGAGCTATTGACATGTCAGAGTGATATAAAAACATGGGTAAATGAGTAAGCAGCTTTCTGTGTGTGTGTACCCCAAGACAAAGATAACTATAATAATGAGATAGCAATTAAAAAAAATAAAAAATTCTAAGGGCACACACACACTAGGCACAGTTACCTTGTACTAAAGCCCAAGCGTGATTGTCCTTTTGCTAACAGACAGATATCAGAGGAGTATTATTACAGAGGAAGCTGAGGTTAATGGTGGAATTTGCAGCTTTACTCGCAAACTAGAATATCTGTTCATGAATAAGATGAGAACCAGACCCATTATAAATCTAAATGTACTCGAAATTAAATTAATTGAAAAGTGTGATATCCAAGTAGTAATAAAGTTCTTTTTGCTGTCATAATGATGACAATAGCTCATATAAAAATAGTAAAATAACTGTTCCATGCTCCGGCGTGGTTAGCGATCACATGTGTACCGCACATGAGCCACCTCTTCAAGCTGGCCAGGGCATGGTTAAATGATTCAGAATGCAGCGGCACAACTGGTCTTCAACGAGACTAAAAGAACCCATGTTACACCTCTCTTTATCTCCTTGCACTGGCTACCAGTCACAGCTCGCATCAAGTTCAAGACACTGATGCTTGCATATAGAACAACCACAGGCTCAGCACCCGCCTACTTCCACTCATTATTACGAATTTACATCCCCTCCAGAAGTCTGAGATCTGCTAGTGAGCGATGCCTCGTGGTACAAAATCACTCTCCAGAAAATTCTCGTTCACCGTTCCTGGCTGGTGGAATGATCTTCCCACCCCTATCCGGAGTGCTGGATCCCTGTCAATCTTCGAGCAACAGCTGAAAACTGAAAACTCATCTCTTTCGACACTACTTGACTTCATCCTAAACTTTATACAAAAAAATTAAAAATAAAAAAAACTATATCTTTCTCTTTATTTATTCCTTCCCTTGATAGCTTGTACTTATTTGAACAATACCTGAGACTTGGTGTTACGAGCACTTCGTCTGTCTGATTGCCTCTTCAAGATGAATCACTATATGTATTCCTCAATTGTAAGTCACTCTGGATAAAAGCATCTGCAAAATGACTAAATGTAAAGGCCTATATAATGTTACTTCACTGGATGGCCAAAAATATATTTTGTGTAATTTCAAAATACAAAATGCTGCATTTGTATTTAAATACATTTTTCCACACAGTATTTTTTTTTTATTTTAAATACATTTCGATATATTTGTGCCCATCTCTGTGCACGGCCCGAGCGAACTCGAGACTGCACGCTCCCACAGCAAGACAGAACATGGAGCGTGAGTGTCCGAACCCCAACCTGTAACAGAAACTTAAACAAGACATTACTGCTGGGATCCGAACAAGACATTACTGCTGGGATCCGAACACTATGCTCCCACAAGAAACAAGGCTCACAGTCAAGAGAGTGTGCAGCTCTAAAATACTTGAAGTCGCGTGCTCACAAAAAAACAAGACAAGAGGGGAGTGTCAGGGCTCTGTCACAAAACCACAAATAAACAAGGCCGAAGTGACAGAACCCTGACAAATATGCTGATTTGCTGCTCAAAAAAACATTTATCATTATTATTATTATTACTATGTTGAAACAGAGAAGATTTTGTTTCTTTGATTTATATAAAGTTCAGAAGAGCAGCATTTATCTGAAATATAAGTCTTTTGTAATGTTATAAATGTCTTTATCATCACTTTTGATCAATTTAAAGCATCCTTGCTAAATAAAAGTAATAATTTATATAGCCCCCCCTCCCCCCAAAAAATAAAATAATATAAATTATGCTCATCTAAATGCTCATGGATCTTTCTATTCATCAAAGAATGCTGATGTACTCAACTGTTTTAAACAAAAATAATGATGTTTCAGAGATATTGGGGAAAGTGAAGAGAAGGAAAAGGGAAGTGAAGATGCAGTGCAAGAGAGAAACTTTAATTGTTTTCCACGGTCCCAGACTAAGGAATTAGACCTTTTTATGTGATGGCCAAACAAATAATTGGGTTGTCTGCGGTTTCAGAAATTGTTGCCGATGTATAGGCTATATACAGAAAAAGGGGTCCAAAATCGCAACTTTTGGGGTACAACAGCTTCTCACTGGAACAGTGCCATTAAAAGAACATCTTTGTTCCTTTTTTACCCCTAATAGATAGGCCTACATATTAGTACCTTAAGGGTACAAATTACTACTCTAAGCCATTAACATGTACCTATTAGGGATAAAAAAGGTACAAAGATGTCCTTTTAAGTGTACTGCTCCAGTGACAAGCTGTTGTACCCACAAAAGGTGTAATTTTGGCCCTGTTTTGTCTGTGTGCCCTGGATGAGTGTTAAGTAAAGTAAAGTAAAGTAAAGAGACTTTATTGTCATTGTAGTTATACAACGAAATTTGTTTGGTAGCTCACAGAGGCCAGCAGCAGTAAAACAAGAAAGCAGCACACAGAACATAGTAAATGTAGTAAAAGTATAAAATTACTGTATAAAATAAAATAAAAAGGCACTTAGTATAATAATAGACAAGATAAATTTAAGGATAGAAATGTAACAGTATTTACAGTATAGTAGTTGAGTGCAGACATGAATGTCCCATAGAGTGTCTAGATAATAAAATATAACACTATTTAAAGTCAATATAACACTATTGTTAAGTCAAGTCACCTTTATTTATATAGCGCTTTTAACAATACAGATTGTCAGTGTTGGGGCTAATGCATTACAAGTAACGCGAGTTACATAATAATATTACTTTTTTCAAGTAACTAGTAAAGTAACGCATTACTTTTTAATTTACAAGACAATATCTGAGTTACTTTTTCAAAAAAGTAACGCCAGTTACTTTTTCTCCATTTATTGACTGACAGTGCGCTGTGTGAACATGATGTTACTGTAGTTCTAGACTAAATGTGAATGTGCATTAATTCATCTCACTCGCAAAAAAAAAACAGATTTAGTATTCATCAAAATTAATTAAAACAGTGAAATACAAACTCAGAATATGACGCAAACCTGCAATAATTAAATATGTTAAATAACACAAATGTATCTAATCCCATTTTATTAACAGAGCAGTCGTCAAGTGTTAGATAGTGTTCTAGGTTATTACATGTGGGTTTTTTAGGTCCGATAATTAACACCTCTGTTTTTTTCTGAATTTAGCAGTAAGAAGTTACTTGTCATCCAGTTTTTTATATCGACTATGCATTCCATTAGTTTCTCAATTTGGTGTGTTTCACAAGGCCGTGAAGAAATATAGAGCTGAGTATCATCAGCATAACAGTGAAAGCTAACACCATGTCTCCTGATAATATTTCCCTAGGGTAACATGTAAAGCGTGAAAAGTAACAGCCCTAGTACTGAGCCTTGAGGTACTCCATACTGCACTTGTGATCTTCATTCACTGCTACGAACTGATGGCGTTCAGATAAGTGCGATTTGAACCATGCTAATGCACTTCCACTAATGCCAACAAAGTGTTCTAGTCTATTTAAAAGAATGTTGTGGTCGATAGTGTCGAATGCAGCGCTAAGATCCAGTAGAACTAATAAAGAGATACAACCACGACCAGATGATAGAAGCAGGTAATTTGTAACTCTAATGAGAGCAGTCTCAGTACTATGATACGGTCTAAATCCTGACTGTAATTCCTCACAGATACCATTTTTCTCTAAGAAGGAATATAGTTGTGAGGATACTACCTTTTCTAGTATCTAGTATTTGAAATTGCATCCCAGTCCGGCCCTGGTGGAATGCCTTCATGTCATGAAGTTTCTCAGCTTTTGACTGCCACCATCCATTCTTCATTTTACACAAACGAGTGCTGCAGCTCTTGCATGAGTATATGCTGACTTATTTGCAGTGCTGGATTTGACGTTAATCCACGCCAGGTGAGTTGTATGCATGGTGTTCAGTAGAGCTTGTGCTTTAACATCCTGATCATCTAACTATTCCTTGTGTTTGAATGTGATGAAGCCAAGGACTTCAACAACTGTGTTGTACATAATGTCCCTGATTTTGGACCATGTCTCCTCAACATTCATGGCAGATTGACTGTCCAAGGCTGAATCCCAATTCTATTTTATACCCCTACCCCTCCACCCCTAAAAGGGTTTAGCTATTTATAATTATTGGGGGGACTAGACCCCCTCAATGTCTATGGTGGTTATTGCTCTGATCAGACATGAAAATATGTTGTGGCACCGTAGTGCAGTCAGTAACGTTAATAGTTTAACATTTGCAAATCTTAGCGATTTTTTGCAAACATTTCTTTGAATAACATGACCTTTAATTTGAACACATGATTGAACATAACATAAAACAAATGATTACTTTTTATAAAAATCTTTATTAATATATTTTTGTTTGCTCAGGCAGCCATGTTGCTGAGATAATTCTACAAAAATAAATCTCAAAAGAGAAACAGTGTTAGAAATAAAATCAGAGCAGCTTGTATCGGTTCGCATCAATTGCACTCATAGGTCACAAGACAGTCACTAAGTGAAATGTCAAACATCGAATCAAACACACAAAAACACAAAACCTCTCAGGTCTTAATGAACTTAGCACGTTTCCCTCATGTTCTTGTTGGCCTCTGTTTGTTTGTAAGTTTGTAAATCAGCAAACACACAAACAGCGCTGTACTGGCAGACAAGGCAGAAACAACCTTGCATATTGTTTCAAATCAAATCAAATCACTTTTATTGTCACATCACCACAGCACATGTGCCTTCGTGAGTGAAATTCTTGAGAGTGTGCTCCAGACAGTGCAGAAACAATTTACATATAGACATTACCATACATACGTACAGACTTATACAGATGACAATGTGTAATATACACATACATATACTCAGTACACACAGTGTAATATTAGACATACTTACAGTTGCCGATACACATTATACACAGTATGTAGTACATATTCTACGTTATATACACACAGTAATATGCGAAGATGCAGCAGATTATATATAAACCGGATGTGCAAATGTCATGGATGTGCATTGGATGGTATCCAGTGCTGGCAGAAAAGATTGTTGTATTTGTGCAGTAGTGTACTGGTAGTCCAGTTTGAACTGTATGGAATTAAAGTGCAGTGCGTGGTATACTGTAAGGTGGGAGTATGCTGTAGGGTGTATTAGTTCTGACTGTTCATTAGCCTGATGGCCTGAGGAAAAAAGCTATCCCTCAGTCGGCTAGTGCGGGATCGGATGCTGCGGAGACGTCTTCCTGAGGGCAGCAGAGAGAGCAGTCTGTGGGACGGGTGGCTGGAGTCACTGATGATCCTCCGGGCTTTCTTTATACACCGCCTGGTGTATAATTTACACAATTTGTTTCATAAACAAATTGTGTAAATTATATTTTACAATTGTTTAAATATGCGAAAACGGTGAACTGGTCACCTCTCCTCAGAAGACTCGCTGCAGCTGCATCCGAAAGCTTTCATGACACTTCACGGTTCCTCCCGAAAGTGATTTCAGACAGACCTCTAGGCAGCATAATTTAATGATCGACAAAAAGAGAGATTTGCTGATAACTGCGCTAATATTTAATCACCACCGTAGTGGAAAAAATTCTAAATCTGTTATTAAAAGTGAGACTGAGAGTGAAAAACACAGATGCTTTGTAGTAAGAAAGACAGAAGGCAATTCAATACAGTCACTTCTATTGATAAACGCAATCCAAGGATCTTGACCTTCAACATTATCTTTTCAGACTAGCTCTAGCCATTCTCTTCATTCTCCCTTTTAAATTGTGCATCTGACCAATAAACTGTAAGAAAGAGGAGATGTGAAACAAAGTCGCATGTCTCGTTATTCTCATGTTGGTTTGCAGGATCTGAAGAACAGAATGAAAAACAGAGCAAAGTTTGTAGGAAAAGATGAACTGAAGAATGATTTTTTCTTACACTAATCTTAGACCACATATGACAGAGAGTTCTTGTTTAAATACATTTGTTGCAGTAAAGAAAAACGTCAAATAGCATTTTCATGAAAACGTGTGTTTATCCCTTAAATGTGATTTGAACAATTACATAATGACCAAATAACAATATTAGTCAAACACTTAATTGAAAATCATGATTTTCAAGGAAATATTTGACTAATAATTCATTTGTTTTTCTCCTCTAATTCCTCACTCATGAAGACTGTTGATGCTTATCAAATACCAAGCGACTCTATAATTTTAATTCCTTTTCATTTATTTTGTGCAGATCGGCTTTTTTAAAGAAAGAAAGAAAGAAAGAAAGAAAGAAAGAAAGAAAGAAAGAAAGAAAGAGCGCACCTAGAAGCACTGAGCAACTTTCCCGTATTATTTCCCTCCTCTCACCGCTTCTCTCCAGTCCAGCGGGTGGCGCTAAAACACGTGCGTTTGTTTGCCAAACACCATTAGACCTCAGAAGAAGTTGTTCAGTTTCACCGCGTTCTCTGTTGTTATGTTGTGATGCTGGTTTAATACAGACTGGTAGAAATGTTGTTTCTGTAAATAGAAAAATACAGATTTTGAATCTGTATTTTTGGTCAGTAAATACCTGTAATATTCTCATCCTCACAGTCGTGATTAAGTTTTGAAGCAAGCTGGAATATCTGGAGGAGTATCATCTGAACTGAGATCTGCTGTGAAGATGGTGTTTGTTAAAGAAGAGAGTGAGGAGAACACCAGTGAACCAGAAACATGGAGAATAAAACACGAGGAACCAGAAACCTGGAGAATAAAACACGAGGAACCAGAAACCTGGAGAATAAAACACGAGGAACCAGAAACCTGGAGAATAAAACACGAGGAACAAGAAACATGGACAATAAAACACGAGGAACCAGAAACCTGGAGAATAAAACACGAGGAACCAGAAACCTGGAGAATAAAACACGAGGAACCAGAAACCAGGAGAATAAAACACGAAGAACCAGAAACATGGAGAATAAAACACAAGGAACAAGGAGGTTGGTGTTTATTCTTCATTCATCTTTAATGTAAAACTAAGACCTAACTGTCATTAAAAATTATAAATTCATGTTTCAAAGTTCTTATGGAAATGTGACTGAACTGACACCAAGGAGATTTAATTAATTATTAGACTTTATTTGTGCTTTTTGGAATCATAAAACTGGGATGAACTCAGAGCGTGTGAGACTGAATTTGTTTTTACGTTAGTAGAAGCCACATTTGAAGTAAAGTCGCTATATAGTTTCAAGCTCAATAGTTTCACATGGTTTCAATCATGTGAATGTGTCAGTGGAACATTATTTGCTTGTTTGGTTAATTTCACTGTAAATCAGTAACAGTTTTGCAGCAGGCTTGCTAACAGACTTTTACTGCAAGATATATTTCTGACAGCACTGCCACAACATGGAAGTAACCTTGTTTATTTTAATGTCTGATCTGTGATCTCTGATGTGTTATTATTCAAGGTCAGTCAGATTTTATTTGTCTCAAGTATTTGAGACTGTTCCACATGTAATACTTCCTATAGGGGAAGTCGTGGCCTAATGGTTAGAGAGTTGGACTCGTAATCCAAAGGTTGCGGGTTCGAGTCTCGGGCCGGCAGGGATTGTAGGTGGGGGGAGTGAATGTCCAGCGCTCTCTCCACCCTCAATACCACGACTGAGGTGCCCTTGAGCAAGGCACCGAACCCCCAACTGCTCCCCGGGCGCCGCAGCATAAATGGCTGCCCACTGCTCCGGGTGTGTGTTCACGGTGTGTGTGTGTTCACTGCTGTGTGTGTGCACGTTGGATGGGTTAAATGCAGAGCACGAATTCCGAGTATGGGTCACCATACTTGGCCGTATGTCACTTCACTTTTATGCAAAGATGTTAGCCAGTCACAGCAGTGGGCCTTTCCATTGAAGTCTCACAGCAGACACACCCCTTCTAACAGAGCGCTCAAGTCAGACGCTAAAATCAGTGTAGAAAATAGACATTTATTTCTAAGTAAAACATAGGTGCACCTTAGGACACATTATAAAATAATAAAAATGCAGTTCATGACTCTTTTCAAAGTTTTTAAATTTGTCGTACTGATACCTGCAGATTCCCTGTAGACAGCTGTGAAATAATGTAGACTAGACATTTCACAATACACCAAAAGGTACATTTATATGACAACAATATAAAATAAAAAGGGACATTTGTATCTTAGTGTTTTTTAGAATAAATCCTTTTGTGGGAGCTTTGTAACTCTGCAGATCTTATACATGCACAAACAGCTTCATAACACACTAAAGAAAAGGAAAACAAGAAATTGTTTAAATGATGCAATTTCAAGTTTTCCTTTCTCTTTTTTATAAGCTGTTCGTGCATTGAAAAGATCCCTGAAGTTGCGAAGACTAAAGTCTCAAAACCAAAGAGATATTCTTTATAAAAGTTAAGACTCGACCACGACCCCCTAAAACAGCTCATTCAAACACGCCCCCACATGTCTACGTCACGGTGTGGGGAGATTTGCAAAACACCGCCTAAATATTTATACAACGAAAGGGGGCGTGATTTTTATTCTCGCTGTAGTATTGTTGCTGTTGCTGGCGCTATGTCCTGGAGATGCTGTGTTTCGTTGTGAAAGTACTTTGGCCAAAAGAGGACACAACTACAAATCAGTGGTTAAGTTGTATTTACAATAGGGTTGGGCCGATAGACGATGCCATCGTCCATCGCCGATGGCTGACAGACATCACAATGTTGAGCCGGCATCGTGATCATCGGAGGATAAAAAAAACTAAAATGTTGGGTAATTATGCTGTATGTAAATTGCGGCCATCAGGGAACCACTATTAATATGCAGGGCACTAAAACCGCTTTTGAATGCGTGCTCTTATTTTACTTTCACTTTTGAGATTCGCGATCACACAGAATCTATACTATGGAGCAGCAGTACCATACATTTGACAAGATTAGATATTTGTCAGTGGTGCTCAGTATCTGCAAATCATTCTCCTTACTCCGTGTATGTGGTAAGGACTTTCATGTACTATAAGTAATAGGCTGCTAGCAAGTGGCTAACCATGTCTCTTTAGTGCAGGGGTTCTCAATTCCAGCTCTGCACATTTTGTATGTTACTCTAACCGCTTCAGACGTTGTTTTATTCGACTGTAAGTGCCCTACGAAGTGGACATCACAGGATATCCCGCTATGATTCCACTTCAAAGCGAATGTATATGTTCCATTCAAAGGGCATTGAAGTGCGTGAGACGTAAATTTAAATTGTATTTATTTACAGAGGTATATTATGTCACACTTCACCCTTCTATAAAACCTTTGGTCTGTGTGTGAAGACGCTGCAAGCTGTGGCGCAGCGCAAATCCATAAATGAATGTTCCGAAGTGAAGTAAACGTCAGTGGATTTCCCCTGCTCAGGGATTAGGGAGCAATGGACACTGTGTAGGAACCATGTCAATCAGACCACAGTTCATGTACGGAGCTCTCTTCTAATGAACTAATGATCTGAATCAGGTGCGTTAACAAAGAGAGACATGCAAAATATGTTTGGGGGTGCCCGAGGACTGGAATTGAGGACCGCTGCTTTAATGGCTTCGTAGAACGCATTATTTGTTTTCCTTGCGTTTTTGCATATGGATTCACGCTTCAGGCACACCCCTAACCACGCCCCCCAATGTCATCGTCCATCACGATATTTCACTGTAGACATCGTCCGATGCCAATTTAGTAGACATCGCCCAACCCTAATTTACAACACTGTTACAGAACAGTTCAACCCAAATGTTAGAGTGAGTGCAGTGCATTTTACCGAGGACTATTTCCTGAACCTGGAAGAGTAGCCTACAATGCTGTCTTGCACAAAGGCTGTTTCTATAAAGTGGGGCAATTCCAACTTTGCAAGGACAGTCTGGCACTTATGACTCACAGCCTGTAAGTATGTTTTCATATTTAAAGAATTTGCCACTGACAATTCAAATGGGAGTTTTGAGCAATGTAGAGTACCTAGTGCTTGTTGTTTGTCGTTTCTCCGATCACAAATGCAGACATGGTAATGTTTACGCAGCGCAATGCAACGCAACGTGTAAAAAGATAGCACAAGTCATTATAATCAGTAATTATGTCCCCACTGGATGCAACAAATGCCTCGTTTATAATGGGTTTTATTGTTTTAGCCTCGTCGCGCCAGGACACAACATCACAATATGGTGAGGGGCCGTAACATTTTCGTCTTACGCTTGAGGTATTCGGCCAGTCACAACACACTGGATAGCTGGCAAATCAGAGCACACCTCGCTTCTCAGAGCGATGAGCTTTGTAAAAATCTACGCGTTTCAGAAAGGTGAGGCATAGAGGAGCAACAATAGTTTACAGTGCCCCCTAGTGTCCGCTCCTCCAGAGCTTCCCACAGAGCCCGCTCCTCCAGAGTGCCCCACAGAGCCCGCTCCTCCAGAGCGTCCCCAAGTGTCTGCTCCTCCCGAGCGTCTCCAAGAGCCATCTCCTCCTGAGTGCTCCACACAGCCTGCTCCTCCAGTGTGGCCCCTAGAGGGGAACATCCCAAAAAATATTTGGGGGGGGGGGGGGGGGGGCATATAGTCTCTGCCTGTGTGGCCGGGCCAAGGGCCAAGGCCACTGAGCTCCCTGACCATCCAAGCTCTCTGATCCGCCAGGACCATTTAAACTCCCTGATCCGCCATGGCCGACCAAACTCCCTAATCCGCCATGGCTGTCCAAGCCTCCAGTCCCGCCGTGGCTCCCCGAGCCTCCAGTCCTGCCGTGGCTCCCCGAGTCTCCAGTCATGCCATGGCCTCCCGTGTCTCCTGATCCGCCATGGCCCCCTATGTCTCCTGATCCGCCATGGCCTCCCGTGGCTCCTGATCCGCCATGGCCTCCTAAGGCCCCTGATCCGCCCTGGAGGCTTCCCTGGTATCCTCCCTGTACTGGCCCTGTTTCAGCCTCCAGGGCGCCCGCCCGTTATGTTGTTGTTGTTACGGCGCGGGATGCGCCTTCCGGGAGGGGGAGATAACTGTTACGTGTCTGTCTCTGTTCAGTTCTGATTTGACCATATTTGGTTCTTCCTGTTTTAGTTCCTGTCCTAGTTTTTGTTAATCAGTCATCGTCATCACCTGTGTTTAATTAATTACCTTGTTTCCTTGTTTGCTCCTTCCCTTTATAAGTCCTATGAGTTGATGCCTTATAAAGTCTCCTTTTGTTATTCTTCGTCATGTGCTCCCTTTTCTACAACCACCAACCGTAACAAAAATCATGCGCATGTGTATTAAGCCCCAAACACACTGCACAATTTTTTGGCTGTCCCAGATGAAAGATTGGCATTGTGAAACAATCGTGGTGATTTCTGTGATCAAGGCTCCTAATCGGTGGTCCTGCGTTTTACTGTGAGAGAGGTTCAAAGAAGCAAACTTTATTGGCATAATTGTCAGGCATTTACAGTTCAAGATTCAAGAGTTTTTATTTGTCACATACACAATTATACAGAGTATAACAGCAGTGAAATGTAGGTCAGGTCCGCTCCAAGGACAGTGCAATTATAAAGTATACAAATATTAATTAATTAAATAAAAGAATAAAATAAAATAAAAGATAAGATAAAAAAATATAAATATAAATGTGCAGGTCAGTATGTTGTTGACTTAAATAGTAATGAGGAATGTGCAAAAATAATGTGCAAAAAAGTTGTACAGGGTATTTAAATAGCAGCAATATGAGGTAGAGAAAAATTATGAATAGCTTATTGATATATGATATTTACATGGAGAAAAATTATGAATAGCTTATTGATATGGTGATATTTACATGGAGTCAATTGATGTTATGACACAGAGTTAGAGTTTAGGAGCCTGATGGCCTGGGGGAAGAAGCTCCTCCTAAGTCTCTCAGTTTTTGCCATCAGGCTACGGAAGCGCTTACCAGATGGAAGCAAAGTGAATAGTCGGTTAGCAGGGTGATTTGAGTCCTTGAAGATTTTAACAGCTCTATTTTTGCAGCGTTTGAGGTAGATGTCCTGCAGAGAGGGGAGAGCAGACCCTGAGATGCGCTCAGCTAAGCGTACAACTCTCTGTAGTGCTTTGCAGTCCTGATTGGAGCTGTTTCCATACCACACTGAGATGCACTGAGTCAATACACTTTCTATGGTCCCTGAATAGAAAGTTTTCAGGATTGCTGGTGAGACTCTGAATTTCCTCAGCTGACACAGATAGTACAGTCTTTGCCTGGCTTTCTTAACCTGTGTTTGGATGTGTGTAGTCCAAGTCAGGTTCTCTGAGATGTTTACACCGAGGTACTTGAAGCTACTCACCCTCTCCACAGGGGTCCCACTGATCATAAGAGGAGTGTAGGGCTGCTGCTGTCTCTTCCTAAAGTCCATGATCAGCTCTTTAGTTTTGCTCACATTCAGAGATAGACAGTTGTCCTGGCACCATGATGTGAGACTCTCTACCTCATCCAAGTATGCGGTCTCATCGTTGTTGGAGATGAGGCCCAGAACCACAGTATCATCAGCGAATTTGACAATAGATGTGGAGCTGTGAGAGGACACGCAGTCATGCATGTAGAGAGAGTAGAGCAAGGGACTCAGGACACAGCCCTGTGGGGCTCCTATGTTCAGAGTGATGGAGTTTGAGGTGAACTGGCCAACTTTCACCACTTGAGGTCTGCCGGTGAGGAAGTCTTGAATCCAGTCACAGAGTGAGGAGTTTAGGCCGAGGTCTGTGAGTTTAGATGCCAGCTTGATGGGGACTATAGTGTTGAAAGCTGAGCTATAGTCAATGAATAGCAGCCTTACATAATTCTCATTGTTGCTGTCCATGTGTGTGAGGGAAGAGTGGAGAACATGAGAAATGGCATCGTCCGTGGATCTGTTTGGGCGATAGGCAAACTGAAGAGGGTCCAGAGTATCAGGTATGGAGGAGCAAATGTGGCTCTTTACAAGTCTCTCAAAAACCTTCATGACTATAGATGTGAGGGCAACTGGGCGATAGTCATTCAGGCAAGAGGGTTTATTGTTCTTTGGCACAGGGATAATAATGGATTTTTTGAATGAAGTGGGAACCACGGAGGTAGCAAGGGACTCATTAAAGATGGAAGTGAACAAACCAGCGAGCTGATCGGCGCAGGACCTCAGAACATGGCTGGTTATCCCATCAGGTCCGGCTGCTTTCCTGACGTTCACTCTCTTTAGCGCCCTCCGAACCTCATCCTCCGACATAGTGATTACAGGATCATCGCTGCTCTGCCTGCTGCTTCCTGACGCGCTGGTCGGCAGAAACGCGCCGCCGCCGTTGCCATCGAAGCGGCCGTAGAAGATGTTTAACTCGTTGGCCAGCAACGGATCTGCTCTCACCTCCGCGGAGGATTTGTTTCCAAAGTCACAGATGGTCCTCAGTCCCTGCCACATCCGTCGAGAGTCGTTGAGCTGGAAATGAGACTCAATTCTCTCTCTGTATCTGTGTTTGGCGGCTCTTACTGCGCGTCGGAGAGCATAGCACGATGCTTTGTACTCGCTCATATTCCCAGACAGAAGAGCCTCATTGTAAGCGGCAGTGCGTGTGTTAACCGCGGCACGGATTGTTTTGTCCACCCACGGTTTCTGATTGGAGAATGCCCTTATCGTTATTGTTTCTGTAGCTTGCTCGGTTAGCGTGTTTACAAAGCTTAATGCTACATCCGTGAACTCGCTGACGTCAGAAGAACTCGCCCGGAACATGTCCCAGTCTACGTCATCAAGCACCGCCTGCAGCATAGTCTCTGAGTGGGAGGACCAGCGCGTCACTACTCTCTGCACCGGAGGTTCCTGAACGAGCCTTTGTTTGTATCCCGGTGTTAGAAAAATGGCGGCATGGTCCGATTTGCCAAAAGCCGGTAGTGAGCGGGCTTTGAAGGCATCCTTGAACTGAGTGTAGCAATGATCCAGTGTGTTTGGTCCTCTAGTTGGATGGGATACGTGTTGATGGAAGTTCGGCATGACCTGCCTGAGGTTGGCTTTGTTAAAGTCTCCCGCGATGATAAAGGCAGCGTCAGGATGTTTGTTAATGTAGCCGCTGAGCACATCGTGAAGCTTGGACAAAGCCAAGCCGGTGTCTGCCTGTGGTGGAATGTACACAGCAGTAACAATGATCGATGAGAACTCCCGGGGCAGATAAAATGGGCGGCAAATAATGGAAAGATGTTCCAGATGAGGCGAGCAGGAACGTGGAGAATGGAGATATTCCTGGGATCACACCATTTCTTGTTGATCATGAAACATACTCCTCCACCCCTGGATTTACCGGCCTCTGCTGTTCTGTCCGGCCGAAAGACAGAGAAGTTATCATTCGGCATTACAGCAGTGTCCGGGACCGAGGACGAAAGCCACGTTTCTGACAAACAAAGGATGTTACAGTCCCTTATGTCCCGTTGGAAACTAATCCTGGCTCTAAGATCGTCCATCTTATTCTCCAAGGATTGGACATTCGCGAGGAGAATGCTTGGAAAGGACTGTGAGCCCTTTTCCTGAGTCTGACTCGAATTCCAGCGCGCTTCCCGCGGTGTTTCTTGATCCGTCGCCTCGGGGGGTTATTGTTTATCTCCGCGTTCCGAAGAATCATCAGAGGCCACGCAGGATTTGTGGATAAAGTGTCCTGAAGCAGGTTGGTGTAGCGGTTTCCAATGTCCAAAAGTGTTTCTATGTTGTAGGTGATCAGTGCCGACGTGAAATGTGTAAAAAGAGAAAGTAAAAGTAAGTAAAAAAGAAAGTTAAAGCAAAATCTCAGCGGAGCGACCCGAACGGCGTCCGAACACAGCGGCGCCATCTTGTAAAATTTTTTGCACTGCTAGCATAATTATGCAATAAAAATACGACATGGAATCAATGCGACATGGTGTTAAAATATAAAAGCTCTTAGTTACATCCTCTTTTACTGCTTTAATTTTTGAGTACACATAAAAACTACAACTGCTAAAGTGTGATTTTTATCATGCTCTTTTTGTTTACCACTAGCGCATGCTGATGACGTTTTATTCTTCTATAGTAACATGCAGCTACGAGTCAATAGGTGTCATCACCATACAGTCTACAAACTTATTGACAAGGTTTATTAGGTCCATGTTGCACAGTGTGGTCTGCAATGATCTTATAGGTTTGCTAAAATTGTGCAGTGTGTCACAGTGATTCTTTACAACAGGGGAGTCAAACTCCGTTCCAGGAGGGCCATAGTCCTGTACAGTTTAGAATAAACCCTAATTAAACACACCTTACCCAGCTAATGAAATCATTTAGGCTTATTTGAAAACTATATGGGCTGGATCCGAAATTGTCCATCCATTCATTTTATTAAGTGTTTTTCCATGGCAGAATATAGCGTAATACAACACCGGTATAAATTCATTGTAAATTAAATATTAAATTGTTTAACTAGGGTTTATACATAATTTCCAGGACATAATTCAAGACAGAGTTCCTCGTACTTGAGCTGCCAGTTTCAAATGATTATTACACAGCAAGCACAAACTATGCAAAAGTATTGGTTCTTCCGGTGTACTCCAGTGTCCGAATTCACTTACCAGTTTTTATTCCCCTTTTTCAAATGAACTGTATTAGTGAACTAATGGAGGGAATAGTGAATGAGGGAATAGGGGGCGATTTCGGATACAGCCATGGCTTGTGTGTTGTAGCAGGATTGCAACTAAACTCTGCAGGTTTACAGAGTTTGACACTGTGGTTTACAAAGTGACATCGCCAACTACTGGCCTGTCAGGATAATACAGTGTTTTTTGTTGTTTCAGTGGATCTGTGTAAACAGGGATAGTTTTGTTAATTTATTTTCATCACTTTAATGAAATTTATTTTCATCACTTTTCATTTTAGGCCTGATGAACATGAAAGAAGAAAGACAAGATCTGAATGAGGTGGAGGAGAAACATCAGTGTCAGGAAGATCATAATATCACTGCTGGAGAAAAATCATTGAGTTGCAGCATTCAAGTAACAGAAGCCAAAAGGCTGTTCAGCTGCTCTCAGTGTGGAAACACTTTCACACGTAAAGCAAACCTTAAGAAACACATGTTAATTCATACTGGAATAAAGCCTTTCAGCTGCTCTCAGTGTGGAAAGAGTTTTACACAGAAATGGCAACTTAAGGATCATCTGCTAACTCACTCTTCAGAAAAGCCTTTCACCTGCTCTCAGTGTGGAAAGAGTTTCAGACGTAAAACAAACCTTAAGACACACATTTTAATTCATACTGGAATAAAGCCTTACACCTGCTCTCATTGTGGAAACACTTTCACACGTAAAACAAACCTTAACACACACATGTTAATTCATACTGGAGTAAAGTCTTACAGCTGCTCTGAATGTGGAAAGAGTTTTACACAGAAAGGACACCTTAATGATCATTTGGTAACTCACACTTCAGAAAAGCCTTTCAGCTGCTCTCAGTGTGGAAAGACTTTCAAACATAAAGTAAGCCTTATGAAACACATTAGAATTCATAGTGGGGAAAAGCCTTTCAGCTGGTCTCAGTGTGGAAACACTTTTACACGTAAAACAAACCTTAAGACACGCATGTTAATTCACACTGGAATAAAGCCTTACACCTGCTCTCAGTGTGGAAACACTTTCACACGTAAAACAAACCTTAACACACACATGTTAATTCATACTGGGATAAAGTCTTACAGCTGCTCTGAATGTGGAAAGAGTTTTACACAGAAAGGACACCTTAATGATCATTTGGTAACTCACACTTCAGAAAAGCCTTTCAGCTGCTCTCAGTGTGGAAAGACTTTCAAACATAAAGTAAGCCTTATGAAACACATTAGAATTCATAGTGGGGAAAAGCCTTTCAACTGCTCTCAGTGTGGAAAGTCTTTCACGTTTAACAAAAACCTTAAGAATCACATGTTAACTCATATTAAGCCTTTTACCTGCTCTCAGTGTGGAAAGAGTTTCACCTGTAAACGAGGATTTAATCGTCACATAAGAATTCACACTAAAGAGATGCCTTACCAGACAATTCATACAAATTAAAAGCCTCATGTCTGTCCCCAGGGGCGCTGCTACTTTTTCTGGGCCCCCTGAACAGCATATCCACCTGGGCCCCACTGTCCTACATCGTTAGTTCTGTGAAATATAGCAAAACCAATGTTACTCACCTATCGAGAAGAAACAAAGCAACTTCAGCATCCAATCACAGGCCTTCCTGCTCCTTGAATTCTCTCCAGCGCTGGAAAGCTGATCCGATATTTACTCTGGTCCTACTTCTTGCCTTATTGTAACACCATCTACATCAGATGCAAGCGGCACGACAAAATACAATAGTAATTCTGTCTACACTGGATGTGGTGCGGTGCGGCACGACAAATCTGCTGCCACGTTCTTTTATGAGGTATTGACACAAATTTCAAATGATTGTCAATGGTCGATTTGTCGCATCCAGTGTAGACAGACTTTAGTTGTTGCGGCGTAGCATCTGGTGGACACATGGTGTAAGCCTTCTTTTGGTCCGCAGACGTTTTCCTCTTTTGTTTTTTATCTGCAATCTCTATATCTTTCTGTCGTCGCTTGGTTAATGTCCGTCATGTGCACTGAGTGCTCTTTCCTCTGGATCATGAGTAGACATGCCCCTTACTGCCGATTGGCTACAAGTTTGTTTTGGTACTGGGCCCGACTTTGAAAAAAAATACATACCCCAGCTTTAACTTTAACTGTGTTTGTAGCCGGTGCCACTAACCAGACCGATATACAAACACAGACCGAAGTTAACTTCGGGCCAGGCGCGTGCGCCCAATGAAACAAACTGATTTATTACTTTTTATTAACTTTGTGTGATTGCGATGAACTACAGTAAGATGAGTGACAGCTTTCCAGTGACTGAAAGGGTAGCACCGCGCCCATTGCGCACTTTTTAGGCTAAAATCCATTCAGAATTTGAATACATTCACTCACAGATTCACTCTCTGATAACCATTTATCCAGTATTGCCACATGCCATTGTGTTGCGTATAGGTTACTACATCATTTATGTGAAGGTGAAGCAGGTGCTTGCTCTGCGAAATGTGTCTGATAAATATTATTGTCTCAATCCAAACACTCGACAGAGACTGTTGGGTAAAGAAGCTGGGTTGATTTGATCTAATTTGGGTTGATAATAGTAATAAGTAACCCAACGGTGCTGGGTTAGGAATGTGGACCTGAAAGAGAGCATGCAGCAATTCTCGCGAGTTCAAATGCAAATGGTTCTGTGCACCGAAATCTGTCGTTGCGGTGCTTATAACGGGATTATGTGTGAAAAATAGACAAAAACTAAGCGAAGCGAAGAGAGAGATTTTTGAAACTGACTGGAAGGTGTTCTTTTAAAACTGGAGGGTTTTGTCAAAGTATTCTCTCTGTGACTGATGAGCAGTTTAGACGGGAACTGAACAAGTCGAAATGGTGCTTGAGGACGGTGTATCAGAACGGCAAAATCAAAGACAATAAAATCCTGTCGATTCACTATAATACATAGTTTATTCTTGACTTTCAGTGTTTATTACAGGCTTTCAGTCTATGTGTTTCTTGGTGTGATGGTTTGGCCATAGTGGTAGTTTATTCGTCATTGGGTGAAAAACATGAACAAATTGAACAAAATGTTACATTTGTTTTTTAAAAAAACAAGTTATTTAATATTAACCTTTTTCAAAAGCATTTTGGTTGAACTGTATATGCTGTATAAGTATGAAGTTGCTTTGCTTTTTCTGAACTTTCCATGTAGGTTTATGTTTTTTGCTTATTTGTGTCATGTTCTGGTGTAATAAATGTCCACCTTTTATTTACTGTTGTCATATTGTGTGTGAATATGTGAATTTTAAACTAAAAACATTTTGGGTTCATTTAAATCAGAATCAGAATGAGCTTTATTGGCCAAGTATGTTTACACATACAGCAACAGGACAGGACACAGATAATAAAAGAATAAGAACAAATAACCAAATAGGCAATGTACAAAGCAGCAAAAATATAATATATAATATAGGCAACTATGTATGTACAGGTCAAGTATGTGCAAATTAGAAATGAGAAATAAAAATAAAATAAGTGAGTGTGGTGAATGGATAATGTATTATAGTTGTGTGTTCCACGTTTATTGTCAAGTGTTCATGAGATGGATTGACTGAGGGAAGAAACTGTTCCTGTGTCTGGTCGTTCTGGTGCTCAGAGCTCTGTAGCGTCGACCAGACGGTAACAGTTCAAAGAGGGAGTGTGCTGGACAGTACAGTTCTTGGAGACTGGGGAGGGTTGTGCCAATGATTTGCTCAGCAGTCCGGACTACCCTCCGTAGTCTTCCGTACAGCAGTATAGTAAATTTCAAAAAATTTTGAATTAAATAAAACAGCCCACCATGTTTATTATTATATTACTTGATGTATGACCTACTGTGCTAAACAACAGTAGTTTTGGAGCAATTTTTATCACCACTTACCCTGTAACAACATGGAACAAGTACAAATTAATGCTAAAAAGGGCAAAAACCATAAAGAGACATCATTTATATTAAATGATACAATTCCATTTATTTTTTTCAAATTTGACTCTTATTTTTTATTTTAATGTTTGTATCCCCAGGATACGTCGCCCCTCTGGGGGTTTAAATTCTCTGAAAACAGAACACTTGTTTATCAATGCTTGTTACAACACGGCTGTAATTCCTGAACACTTTGGAATACAGACCTAAGGTTGGTCTCTTTTTAAAGATTACTGCTGAAGTGAAAGCATAAAAAAAAAAAGTTATAGACGTTTAAGTTAACAAAAAGGATAATGTAGTATACTGTTTTTATTTGATATGAAATAAGTATTTTATAAAGTATGTTGAACTCTAAAATTTCTATGAAATCAAAGCCATATGTCTAACGAAGTTGTGTTCCAAATCTGAAGTTGATATCACAACAATTGTGGTTCCTGTGAGATTTTGTTTGGGCACTATATCAAAAATAACAATGTTTGTATCTCCCAGGATACGTTGCCTCTTTTAAGGTTAAAGCGGTGCTTGCTCCCTCTTTGTTGCATGTAGATACAGGGAAAGTATAACATTTGTTGGCTCTAAATTAAACACAGAATAAGTGTATATTTGCACAGTAATTACAGAGAAAAACGTTGCAGTAGTTTTAATTTAATTGTTTGATGACTCTACATCTATAAAAGAATCACAGTATACACACTGTAAAAAAATCTCGTAAAATAACAGGCATATTAAATAACAGTAATTTTCCGTAATTCAAAAATACAGTTTTTTGCTGTAATTTAACATGAGATTTTTTTACTTAAATATTGTGGAAAGTTAAGAAAAAAAACATGAAATTATCATTAAATTTGAGCACTGCTTTAATTCAAATAATCAATGCAATTTACTAATATTCTTTGTTCAAAACTGCAACAATATACTAGTATAAAGATTATAGAACAACTACAACAATATAGCAAGTTTGGTCGTAGCTGTAGTATAACAATAAAACTTTGATCACAACTGCAATATTCCAATCATTTGTTCATAACTGCAATGGTATACAAATATTTTTAAAAATTATCATAATTGCAACAATATTCCAATTTAAAAATTAGTCCAAAAGTTAAAATTAGATCACAACTTCAACAACATACCAATTTGGTTTGTTCATAACGGCAACAGTATAAAAATATAAAAAATGATCAAAACTGCAACAACACACAGTAAAAGGAATTGTTCAAAACTGCAACAATATAGCAGTTTGGTAAACAAATTACAATTGATCATGAAAGTGTCCTTAAAACTGAACCACCTGTGAACAGATTAATTCATATTGACAACAAATGAGGAATGAAAAAAAAAATGAAACCATGAAAGCAAATTATCAGTGTGTGACACGGCAAATAATTTCTGCTAGGCAATGTAGGAAGATCTGACACTCAAAGTTTTTACTCCATCCATTCATAGTCCTCAATCTTGCTAATCAGTGAAATAACCTTTGGACTGACTGCCGATTGCTTTCTTGATGTGGTCTTCTCCACTTTCGATCCCTTCTCGGGGTTCATCTTAAAAAAGGCATCTGTTAAATAGAAAAAAATCTTTCAGTAATAAAACATGGACTGTAACATATGCTGTGAATATATTACAAAATAAAAGCAGAATAATAAGAATTTGCAAAGGGCATGCTGGTGGACGTTTACGATAAAGACATGTATGTGAGAGGATGTTGTGTGTAAGACAGACTGAGGAGATTCTTTCTGACAGTGTAAGAGTGTGTGTGTGTGTGTGTGTGTGTGTGTGTGTGTGTGAGAGAGAGAGTGAGTGAGTGTATGTGAGAGTGTGTGAGAGAGGATGTGTGTGTGAGTGTATGAGTGTGAGGATGCGTGTGAGTGTGTGTGTGTGTGTGTGTGTGTGTGTGAGAGAGAGAGTGAGTGAGTGTATGTGAGAGTGTGTGAGAGAGGATGTGTGTGTGAGTGTATGAGTGTGAGGATGCATGTGAGAGAGTGTGTGTGTGTGTGTGTGTGAGAGAGAGAGAGTGAGTGAGTGTATGTGAGAGTGTGTGAGAGAGGATGTGTGTGTGAGTGTATGAGTGTGAGGATGCATGTGAGAGAGTGTGTGTGTGTGTGTGTGTGTGTGTGTGTGAGAGAGAGAGTGAGTGAGTGTATGTGAGAGTGTGTGAGAGAGGATGTGTGTGTGAGTGTATGAGTGTGAGGATGCGTGTGAGAGAGTGTGTGTGTGTGTGTGTGAGAGAGAGTGAGTGAGTGTATGTGAGAGTGTGTGAGAGAGTGTGTGTGTGTGTGTGTGTGTGTGAGAGAGTGTGTGTATGTGAGAGTCTGGAGAATGGAGTTTTTACAGCGGAAAGCCACAATGGTATGCCTTTTGTATTACAGTTCCTGAAATATGCGGCAAGAGTCCTAAAGAAGTTCCCAGCGACACAATCGTATCCTGAAGATTTAACATTGGCTTCAATATCTGACTGGATCCTTGAACAGCTGTGTTATCTGTGGGAAACCATTCTGCCCTCTCTGCGGACAGGAGCGACTCGCAGCCAGCGAAACAGAAAGGTGAGCAGGAACAAACTCGCATATCAACAATAAGGTGTAATGAGGATCTTCCACCTCCACTCTGGTATTAAAATGTGCCACCACCGAAAACAACGCAACAAAGCAAGTGGTAAAGATGGTGTGACATATGAGACGTTTAAAAATATGCAGTCATGTCAGATTTTAACAACTGTCTTTAATGTCTGTTTGGAAAATAAGAGAATACCAGCATATACCAGTCACCCAACATCACTTCAGGCATTAAAACTGGCTGCCCATGGAGTACAAATAATTTCATAATTGGTGGATGTGTCAGTGTGCCCCTCCTGGCGTGATATCTCCTATCCCAGTACAGGGCTATGCAGATGATGGCCAGATGGCCTCCCGAGAAGAGAGCGTCATTAAAAACATGCTGGCCAGAAAAGATGCTTTTCTAGAATGGTCAGGTCTACAATTAAAAATAAGTGGATTTAAATAAATTGTCAAAATGTGTGTGTGAGGATTAGGGGTGGGCGATATGGGAAAAATATCATATCACGATTTTTTATAGAAATATCACGATTCACGATTTTTATCACGATTCTTTGTTAGTTTTACTATTTTGGTTTTACAAGTTGTCTGAGCATTACAGCCAAACTAGAAAGACAAAGATGCATGGCAGATATTTAGGCCAAAGTGGGCGAAGATAAAAAAATCTTTGTCATTATTTTATTTTTCTTATTAAAAAATAAGAACAAAGATACACATTACAAATACACATAATATACAAATAAAACAAACAGTGCTTTATTTCCAGGTACAATAGGTGTATTTAGCAGAGCATTCAATGAAATTGAATGAACAAATATAAAAATAAAACACTACACAGACTGATTCCTAAAGCAGCAGTATTAAAGTTTTTCAGTCAAGAATAGTGAGTGATTTTTCTCTTTGTGTTTTGTGTTTTGTTGTTTTGTTAACGTTAAATGAATAGTTCCCCCACAAATTAATATTCTGTCATCTGTCTGTCAATTCTGTCATAATGTTGTATTTTTATATCATCATTTACTCAAAAGTTGTTTTAAACCGGAATGAGTTTCTTTCTTCTGCTGAACATAAATGCTATTTTGAAGAAGGTGGAAAACCAATCAGTTGCTGGTCCTCAGTGACTTCCATAGGATTTTTCTTTCCTACTATCAAAGTCAATGTGGACCAGCAACTGTTTGGTTTTCCACTGAGTAAATAATGACAGAAATTAAATTTTAGGGTGAACTATCCCTTTAATGACAGTCGACAGCACGTTTAGTGTCCTGTCCCTTTAAGAGCTGCACGCATCTAATATACAGGCACGCATCCGTTTCTCTCTTAACTATTTACTTTCATTTTAGAGATAACCAACTCAGTCTGTATGTAAACCTTGTGTGTTTTGACAGTATTAGCGCAAAATATAACTTAGTTGAGTAATCAGGCGCTGTTAGACAGGCGTTTTAGTGCGCGTGCTTCAGGTGTATGCGCTCAGAACATGCGCACGTCAGACCAGCGCGCGAATTAAACATTTAACCAGCAAGGCTTGTGTGCAAATAATGTACTTTTGCGATCGCGAATAAGTGCAGTGTCCTGTCTGAGTAACTCTACTGCTGTATGTCGTGTTGTACAGTATATAGAGACGGCGGTGCCAGAACTGTATTTGACAATGTGCGCGGTAGCGCGATACTACGATATTTCTTAAAAAGCAGATCGTGGAGACATTTTTATCGTCCACGATCAAAAATCGTCATATCGCACACCCCTAGTGAGGATGCATGTGTGAGTGTGAGAATGTGAGGATGTGTGTGTGAGAGTGTGTATGTGAGTGTGAGGATGCATGTGTGACAGTGTTTGTGTGTGTGTGTGTGTGTGTGTGTGTGTGTGTGTGTGTGAGGATGCGTTTGAGTGAAGATGTGTGTGTGAGTGTAATGATGCGTGTGGGACTGTGTGTGTGTGTGTGTGTGTGTGTGTGTGTGTGTGTGAGTGAGGATGCATGTGTGACAGTGTTTGTGTGTGTGTGTGTGTGTGTGTGTGAGGATGCGTTTGAGTGAAGATGTGTGTGTGAGTGTAATGATGCGTGTGGGACTGTGTGTGTGTGTGAGTGAGGATGCATGTGTGACAGTGTTTGTGTGTGTGTGTGTGTGTGTGTGTGTGTGAGGATGCGTTTGAGTGAAGATGTGTGTGTGAGTGTAATGATGCGTGTGGGACTGTGTGTGTGTGTGTGTGTGTGTAAGTGTGTGAGAGTGTGTGTGTGTGTGTGTGTGTGTGTGTGTGTGAGTATATGTGTGTGGGAGTGTGTGTTGAAAAAGTGTATGTGAGAATGAGTGTATGTAAGGGTGCGTAAGTGAGTGCGTGTTGAAAAAGTGTTTGTGAGAGTGAGTGTATGTGAGGACGTGGGCTCTGCGTGTAAAAGTGAGTGTACGAGTGTGTGTTTTTACCTTTGCACAAACTCTAGCGTTTCTCCTTGGTCTCCTGGGTATGAAATGTTCAAGCAGTAGTATGAGGCAAACATCAACTTCAGAGCATCGCAGAAGACGGTGATGTGGCTGTTAACTATGACTTGGTCGAGAGAAAAAGTTCTCTGCGGTCAAAGGAGAACTTCCTGTTATAATGCATAAGAAAAAAAAAGATCAGTAACACTGTGACAAACATAAATTACTGCAAATATTATTGTTATTACTGCAAATAAATTGTTTTCCTTTAAAAATGCCACATACATTTACATTTATTCATTTGGCAGACGCTTTTATCCAAAGCGACTTACAATTGGGGAATACAAAAAGTGATTAATCTTGAAGAGGCAGTCAGACAGAGGAAGTGCTCGTAACACCAAGTCTCAGTCATTGTTCAAATAAGTACAAGTTAGCAAGGGAAGGACAGAAAGATAGAGGGAAAGATTACGTTTTTTTTGAGTTTAGGATGAAGTCAAGTAGTGCCGAAAGAGATGAGTTTTCAGTTGTTGCTTGAAGATTGACAGGGATCCAGCATTCCCTATAGGGGTGGGAAGATTATTCCACCAGCCAGGAATGGTGAACGAGAATGTTCTGGAGAGTGATTTTGAGCCTCTCTGTGATGGTACCACAAGGCGTCGCTCACTAGCAGATCTCAGACTTCTGGAGGGGATGTAGATTCGTAATAGTGAGTGGAAGTAGGAGGGTGCTGAGCCTGTGGTAGTTCTGTATGCAAGCATCAGTGTCTTGAACTTGATGCGAGCTGCCACTGGTAGCCAGTGCAAGGAGATGAAGAGAGGTGTAACATGGGCTCTTTTGGGCTTGTTGAAGACCAGTCGTGCCACTGCATTCTGAATCATTTGTAGAGGTTTGATTGTGCTTGATGGAAGTCTTTAACAGGATTTAACAGTATCTGTTCTTAATTTTAACTACCAAAGAATGTCAGAGAAAACTCGTATGAGTCTTTTCAGCAGCTCTGTTAATACTGATGAGCCTCAGACGATCAACTCATTCGGAAAGTCGTGGCCTAATGGTTATATGGTCGGACTCCTAATCCAAAGGTTGCGGGTTCGAGTCTCGACCCGGCAGGGATTGTAGGTGGGGGGAGTGAATGTACAGTGCTTTCTCCACCCTCAATACCACAACTGAGGTACAGAAAATGGCAAATGTAAATTATACAATTGAATTTTCACTTTGCACTAAATGTTGCACATAAGCATGAAAAAACGTAAATTTAAATACTGAAATACATTGCCATTTTACATATTGCATTTTCATTTTGCATATTACATTTCAAAATAAATTTTGCTACCCATATGCTTCCATAAGAATTTACCTCAGCAGAATGCTGAATCAGACCCCAGAGGGTAAAGCTTTGTAAGGTTAACGTGCCACAAACAGTCATTAAAGATGAATGAAGAATAAAGACCAACCTTCTTGTTCATCCTGTTTTATTCTCCAGGTTTCTGGTTCCTCGTGTTTTATTCTCCAGGTTTCTGGTTCCTCGTGTTTTATTCTCCTGGTTTCTGGTTCCTCGTGTTTTATTCTCCAAGTTTCTGGTTCCTCGTGTTTTATTCTCCAGGTTTCTGGTTCCTCGTGTTTTATTCTCCATGTTTCTGGTTCCTCGTGTTTTATTCTCCAAGTTTCTGGTTCCTCGTGTTTTATTCTCCAGGTTTCTGGTTCCTCGTGTTTTATTTTCCAGGTTTCTGGTTCCTCGTGTTTTATTCTCCTGGTTTCTGGTTCCTCGTGTTTTATTCTCCAGGTTTCTGGTTCGTCGTGTTTTATTTTCCAGGTTTCTGGTTCCTCGTGTTTTATTCTCCATGTTTCTGGTTCCTCGTGTTTTATTCTCCTGGTTTCTGGTTCGTCGTGTTTTATTTTCCAGGTTTCTGGTTCCTCGTGTTTTATTCTCCATGTTTCTGGTTCCTCGTGTTTTATTCTCCATGTTTCTGGTTCCTCGTGTTTTATTCTCCAAGTTTCTGGTTCCTCGTGTTTTATTCTCCAGGTTTCTGGTTCCTCGTGTTTTATTTTCCAGGTTTCTGGTTCCTCGTGTTTTATTCTCCTGGTTTCTGGTTCCTCGTGTTTTATTCTCCAGGTTTCTGGTTCGTCGTGTTTTATTTTCCAGGTTTCTGGTTCCTCGTGTTTTATTCTCCTGGTTTCTGGTTCCTCGTGTTTTATTCTTCAGGTTTCTGGTTCGTCGTGTTTTATTTTCCAGGTTTCTGGTTCCTCGTGTTTTATTCTCCATGTTTCTGGTTCCTCGTGTTTTATTCTCCTGGTTTCTGGTTCCTCGTGTTTTATTCTCCAGGTTTCTGGTTTATTCTCCAGGTTTCTGGTTCCTCGTGTTTTATTCTCCTGGTTTCTGGTTCCTCGTGTTTTATTCTCCAGGTTTCTGGTTCCTCGTGTTTTATTCTCCAGGTTTCTGGTTCCTCGTGTTTTATTCTCCAGGTTTCTGGTTCCTCGTGTTTTATTCTCCTGGTTTCTGGTTCCTCGTGTTTTATTCTCCAGGTTTCTGGTTCCTCGTGTTTTATTCTCCAGGTTTCTGGTTCACTGGTGTTCTCCTCACTCTCTTCTTTAACAAACACCATCTTCACAGCAGATCTCAGTTCAGATGATACTCCTCCAGATATTCCTGCTTGCTTCACAACTTAGTCACGACTGTGAGGATGATATTACAGGTATTTACTGAACAGATTCAAAAACTGTATTTTTCTACTTACATAAACAACATTTCTAACAGTTATTCTTCTTCTTTCAGCTTATTGGCGGTTGGCAAACTAACTTATAGTGCATTTCTGCCACCTACTGAGATGGAGTGTGGAGCAACAATGAAGAGTATAGTAACAAGATTAAAAAAAAAATATTACAATTATTTTAATTAAATTTGTGACCTTTACAAATTCTAATAATAACTTGAAAACTTACTCAATTAGAGTTTATTGAGTAATTCTTCAATTATTTATTGAAGAATTACTCAATAAATTCTGAATTGATAACCCACTTAAACCCATATCCTTAATTTGATTTTCTAGTTTTAACAGTTTGTATTAAAACAGCATCACGACAAAACAACAGAGAGCGTGGTGAAGCTAATCTTCTTCCTCTGAGGTTTTATGGTGTTTGCCAAACAAACATGTGTTTTAGCGCCCCCCGCTGGACTGGAGTGAAGCGGAGAGAGGAGGAAAATTATACAAGTTTTTATTTTTTATTTTTTTTTGCATAACAGGAACAGTAACACAGAATATATATTTAGAGGATCACCTTGTTTTAAACTATTATCACTTACATTCATAATAGCATCAAAGGAAAATAATACAAGAGGTCCTCGCTGCAGCCTGTAGCAAGATGACGTACTGGATCAGATCCAATACGATATTTTACGCGCATGCGCAGTATTTGAATTTAATGCGCATGCGCAAAGTCATTAAAGTATGTCATTAAAGCTAGTATTAAATATAAATTAAACTGTAATTACGAGATATATAGGTGTGTTTCACAGACTTACACAAATTATAGTATACTGTGATTTTAAACCAGTTGTGCAGGCTATTCAAACTTTTTGTACTTTGCTTCCTTTTGGGAATACAAATCTACTAATTACAATTTTGTTGGTTCTATTGTCGTCTCCATTTTTTTTTCTTTCCACAATAGTCTTATAGTTCTGTTAATAATTCTTCATGAATAAAATATTATTTTTTGTTCTCACTCTCTGTGATATAGGCCTACGTAACAGAGTATAAAAGTTATAGGCCTACTAAAATATGCGGACATCATTTTGTATACCGTATAAAAATAAAAAGAAGAAAAACAATCCTTTCAGTCGGGGTTCCGTTAGCCAATAGACCCGTTATAGGCTACCGGGTTTTTACAGTCAATCCTATGTCCTACAAATAAATACACACACGGTCGGGGACAAGGTAACAAAGATGACAATTTCTATTTGTTGTGTGTTATTCATATGCAAGTTAAATCCCTGGAGATAGATCTAATGGCTAAAGACATACCATCCGTTCCGAGAGCGCGCGCTCTCTCTCTCTCTCTCTCTCTTTGAGTGTTTTATATTGTATCAGACGATGTGTGAAAAGCAATTAATAAAACATTTATGTTAGCTGACTGAGGCGTTATTAGCGAGGTAAAGTCTTAGTATGGCACTAAATGACATGCCACTAAGTGGCATGTCGATGTGTAAGAAAATATATGGTCACTAATCACTACTGCCACGTCTTCTTTTCAGTTTGTACTTTTTGTTTATACTTACTGTTTCGTATCAGTGTAGAGGTTAATGTGCAGTACTGTCAATGCTCACTTTACTCAGATTGATCAATGTGCAATATTATGACTCAGTCGCTTGTTGTATATACCTTTATTATTATACTGCACACTCTTAAAAAAAAAGGTGCTTTGGGACCCTGTATGGTTCCATGAAGAACCTTTTATATCCAAAGAACCTTTCCATTGCACAAAAGGTTCTTTGTAGCACAGAAAGGTTCTTTGTAGCACAGAAATCAAGGTTCTTTAGACTAATGGTTTTTCACACTCAACATGTTGCAAATATATATATATTATTTTTTTTTATTTTTTAACTAAATTGTCCTGTCTGGTGAAGAACTCATTCTAAACTCATTTTCTATTAGTTGGGTTTAGTTATAGTGCAATATAAAGTATTATTTTAGAGTTATATAAATAGTTTATTAATTAAAGAAAGACCAGTAGATCAGTCCTTTTATATCTATTTGTCTGCAATCATGTTTTAAAATTAAATAAAAAGGCTGAGGTATAGGCTCAAAATCTTAAAATATAAAAGTTCCACTTTGTCTCACTAAATTTTGCATCTATATGAATTACAAAATTAGATTAATTAGCTGCTGATGATATGACACACTGAATGATTTAATCATGATGGTGTGACTGTATCAAAAATAGAAAATATTATTCAGCTATTTTTTTTTTCAAAATCCACTTGACTCAAAAACCTGAGGGGGCACATGCACTTTGAATGGGCATGACGCCTCTGCGTGTGACCTCATATTGTTGGAATAAATCCCAGAATGATTTTATTGATTCTTAAGAAAAATAATGTGACACAAGGCATCCGATTATAATAAATAGCACAATGTCATTTGCATAGCCTATAGTGCTTTTCAATGCTTGACCCACAGCTCTGTACATTTCGTATGTCTCCCTTATTTAACACACCTGAATCAAATCATGAGCTCAATAGGAGAGTGATCTATGAACTGAATCAGATAAGAGATATGCCTTGTGATTTCATATTAAAAATAAATATTAGTCTGCTTCATATGTAATAATGTAATAATTAAATTTAATGTAAGCTAGTGTTTTAAATGCCAACCTGTGTTCACATAGTCCTACTTACTTTTTAAACACATGATAAAGACATGATTAATTATTATCGTTAATTATTCATTATTATTATTATTTTGGGGGGGGGGGGGGGGGGGGGGGGGTTATAGTTTAGTAATGAGGAAAATCACGGCCATGACAGGTCTTAGCTTGCAGTGACTTAAATCTAAGTTTGGAGAGGACTCTCAATTTCTGACGCCGTTAAATAGACGAAGTGATCATTTGTGGGAAATGATTCTTCCCCTCCCCCTCCTTTCAATCTTTATTGCGCGGTGAGGCGAGTCAAGAAGTAAAATGGTGTGTTTGAAATAAAATATTTTAATTAACGTAACATAACATAACAGGATGGCTTTCCCAAACTTTATGAATAAATTGTCCTATTTTATTTATTTATTTATTTGTAATTTGGCAAATGCAGTTTCGCGCCGTTTCTTCCTGCTCATTTCATTTGAAGTTACGCCCGCGCTGGAAGAGGATGCGTTTTTTTCAGCGAGTGACAGAAATCGACGGTAAGTGTGCATACATAGAACTATTTTAATAGCTAGAACACAATATAAAGGTTTATTTATTGTTGTTTTTTTCTAACTGGTGAAAAATAATCTAATTTTAAATGGTTTTATCTGCCCAAATAAGGTGTAGAGCAGTTTCTTCGCTTCATTCGCCGATGTTCGAGGCGTTGGGAAGACTGTCCGTTATTTTTGAATCTCTCCAAAAGGCTCACGGTAAGTGAATTCATGGAATCATTATAAATATCATATAATGTACTGAAATAATTATAATATTTATTCGTTCTTGGTTTGTGTGGTCATGAGTGGTTAAATGGTAAAATCAACCTTAATCCAGTGAGGTAACGTTAGACTAGTCTGTTAGTTAAATGGGCATTTTAAATGTTCTTATCTGCCCAAATGTGGTGAGCAGGCCTCGGCCTGTCGCTCATTCCTCCACACGCACACACCGATCACACCAAACCTCCGACTATCGCTAAACATATCAGAAGGATCTGTGAAATACTTGATCAAGAACGACACATACTTTTACAAGAGCGAAACTTGTTTATGACTTTATTTTATTTTTTTGCCCTATGCAGTTTCGCGCCGTTTCTTCCTGCGCACTTCACTTCAGGCTACGTTACGCCCGCGCTGACAGGTTTTGTTTCCTCAATCTGACAGAAATCGACGGTAAGTGCATAAATAAAAGTATTTTAAATAACCAAAACACAATATCAAAGGTTTTTTATTGTTGTTTTTCTAATTGGTGAAAAATAATAATTTTATAAAAAAAAAATAAAAAAAAGATTCTTATCTGCCCAAACGGGTGAGCAGGCCTCGGCCTGTCGCTCATTTCTTGTTGTTATAATGAGAGATGTCTGTGATGCATTACCCAACGATGCAAAAACACGTTAGAAACCTTTGAAGCTCCCTCAGTGCAAACCAGTGTGCGGGTCAGAAGCACAGGTGCTCCTAAATATTTATTTACCACACGTGGTAGTTTTAATGGTCGTGAGCCCTGAAATCAAGTTTTGTCAAAGTTTTAGACATGGAAAATAGACATGTTAATTGTATAGTATTCTGTCTTGCATTTATCTCTCAAAATGATGGATGTGAAATGTGGAGATTAGCAGAAATCGCAACTTGTTTATATAAAATGACTATAAAGCTGCTTGGTTTATATATTTGTGTATAATTCTATAGAATACACATTTTAAAATCATGTTGCATACCTGAGAAATGGTTTATGTCCCCATGAGAAATAATTACTGTCCATGGCCTTTATAGTGATGTCTGCTAAAATAAATCCGCAAGGCTCCTCAGTGATACTCATGCATCATGATGCACTTTTGCAGTTTGCTTTCAGCGAATAATACACTTTATGTGCAGCTAACAACACTTATTTTTTATATACTTCCCAGATATGACTGAGCGTTGGACTACCACAGAGGTGTGCCAGTGGCTTGATGAAGCTTCACTGGGGCATGCAAAACCAGCATTCATCGGTCAGTAGAATGGAATGGAATATGCTTTTCAGTGCTCATATTGCCCTGTTAAAAGAGCAACACATGACAAACTTTTAAAACATCTTCAGTTGTACCACGAAAATGAAAAAGGATTTTCTGTGACATGTGGAGTGGATGGCTGTCCTCGTGTATTCTCCAGAGTGAAGTCTTTACAAAATCATTTAAGACGTAATCATAAATCCACTGGCAGAAACCATTCTGAGATTGATGATCCAGCAGTTCCTTTGAACCCTTTTGTAGAGGCATATCCAGTTGACTCTGAAGAGAACAGTGGAGTGTCACTCTCTCAGTTTGTGGACAAACTTACTGAAACTCTTCAAAGACATTTGGCTTTGTTTTCCCTAAATCTTCAAGAAAAGCATGCAATACAGAGAAGTGTGCAAACAGAAGTAATAAGTGAAGTTGAAGCCTTGTTTAATTTTTTTCATCAAAAATATAAGGACATCTTTTGTAAATGTCTTGACAATTTAAATATTGACATCAGGAATCCACTGTTTTCCTTTTTGAGTGAAGAGGATTTTGTTGAACATTGCTTCAGTGCTGTTAGCAGTACTCATAAACTTGATCGGTATTGCGCTGAAAAACTGAATTTGATCGAACCAGTTGGGTACGTTCTTGGTGTTGACTCACTTGGAAAAAAAGAAACCTTCCAATATATTCCACTCTTGGACATTTTGAAATTAATTGTCAGCGATCAGTTAACATTAGAGCATATTTTTGAACGGAGGGTAGCACATCTCGATTCACTAACAGACTACAGTGACGGTGCAATTTACAAAAACTCAATTTGGAACAGTCAAGACCACTTTTTCAGAATTCATTTGTACAATGATGAGTTTGAGGTTGTGAATCCAATTGGATCTAGAAGACTGCACCACAAAGTCTCTGCATTTTACTTCACTATAGGCAACATTCATCCTAAGTACAGAGCCAGTTTGAAGCATATTCATCTTCTGTTACTTGTGAAGTACAACATTTTGAAAAAATACGGGATCCAAAAGATTGTGGAACCACTTAATTCTGATCTCAAGAAGTTGGAAAGTAATGGTATAGAACTGGTGTGGGAAGGAAAGGAGCTTTGTGTCCGAGGTGCGCTTGTAACAGTATCTGCTGATAATCTCTCAGCCCATGCTCTTGCAGGCTTTAGCTGTTCATTCAGTGGCGGACGGGTCTGCAGGTATTGCTTGTGCCATTATAAAGATCTTTCTCTGAAAACAAAAGAGGAAGATTGTGTTCTACGGACACCAGAGACTCACAACTATCATCTCCAGTGTGTGGCAGAAGATCCTACCACAAAATCTTTGTATGGAGTAACAGGTCCTTGTGCTTTTAGTGACTTGCCAAACTTCAGTGTGACCAATGCATTCCCTCCTGATGTTATGCACGATTTTCTGGAGGGAGTTGTTCCTCATGTCTTGAAATTGGTTTTAAGATCCTTGCATAACGAAAAAGTTGTGAGTGTTCAGGAGGTCAGCAATGCTTTAGCACACTTTCCATTTGGACAGAATGACTCGTCTCATAAACCAGGACCAATATCTGAGAGACTTCTTTCTGATGGACAAATAATTGGAAAAGCTGTGGAAAAGTGGACATTGCTTCGGACAATCCCTTTAATCATTGGGAACAGAATAAGCAAAAGTGACAAGAACTGGCAGCTTATTCTTTGTCTAAGGCACATTGCAGAAGTAATATTGGCACCCACAATAAGTGTACATTGGATCAGTCCTTTAGCTGAGCTAATAACTTCATTTTTAACCATTTTCAAAAGTCTCTTTCCTGACTCCTTTACACCAAAGCTTCATTTTCTTCTTCACTATCCGCGTTTGATTGAAGACTTTGGTCCTCCCAGAGCACATTGGTGCATGAGATTCGAAGCAAAACACCTGTACTTTAAAAAAGTGTCTCGTGTTGTATGCAATTTCAAAAACATCTGCTCCTCTCTAGCAAAGAGAAACCAGCTTCGACAGTGCTGGGATTGGCAGGGAGACAGAGTTCCTGGGAAAGATTATTGTTCTGCGGCAGTGTCACGTTTGGACCTCTGTGAGCTTGATTAACCACTGCAAGAAAGGCTTCTGTGCTACTCTAAAAGCTTGCAAGAGGAAAATATCTGGAGTAGCAAGAAAATTTTGCTGAATACTGTGAAGTACTCACTGGGAGACTTTGTAATACTTGATCTCTTGCACGAAGACATCCCACAGTTTGTTAAGATCATCAAAATCCTCAACATTGGAGCCAGTTGGTTTATCGTTGGCCAGCTCTTCAGCACAGTTGGATTTGATGCACATCTCCATTCATACCATGTCATTCCCTCTGAGGATACAGTAATATTTAAAGCTGGAGAGGAGGTCGATTTTCATAGTTTGGACTGCTACCACCTGTCAGACCAGCATTTCATCACACTAATCCATCGTCCCTTCAAACCAATGTGAGGCTAACCTATGTTATGTGTCTTATTTTAGTGTAGCCCATAAAATAGTCTCTGATTAGTAGCACAAAGTCTGCAGCTTTGAGTGTACTGTATCATCTATCCGTTCGGGGGGGGGGGGGGGGGGGGGGTCTACTGGTAGTATGGGGGGACCGTACTACTACCCTCTAACTACCTTGAACTTTACTTTTTAATTATTTTTTTGAACAGAGAATGAAGTAGATGGTCCAACGTTATTGAAAATGACTGAAAGAATGAGTGAGCGTCTCTTCCCAAAAATCAAAGAACAGATACAATTTATGTCTGCATTGGAAGGTCTGAAATCGTGAGTATTAGTCCTGATTTATTTAGTTAAGAAGGTATTTTGATGAGTAAATTTCTATGAGGTGTGTATTAAGTTTAACACTTAATATTATAATATGAATATAATATTCTTTATGCTATTTGTTGTTTTTAGCCACCATGACCTCACTGAACATGTAATATCACATACCACTCCAGTGGTTCTGCACTCCAATACTGAAGTACGGTATCCTATGTTTCTAATGAGTGCCCTTGAAAAGCAGGACCCGCAGCTGAAGTCTCCTACTAAGAATAAATTCAAAAATGCATTAATTCAAGCCTTATTTGACCACCTTAGCCAAACAACAATGTAAGTTATTTTGTTTTCTAACATGGAAATATTGACTTCAAAAACTATTTTTTTTTTTTTTGTGCAGGTGTGTATTTTAATGGGGTTGTCCAACATTGTGATGGTTAAATTGAAAATACTGTCCATTTAGGGTTGTAACGGTATTTTCATGGTATGATAATCGTCTCAGAAAATTTCACAGTAAACAATAATTCTTATCAGTAACAATGATTCCTAAAACAATAAGAACAAGTTATTTGAGTGAACAAGTCCTTATACAACAACCATTGAAACCATTGTAACAAAAGTATTGAAGTCTCCCCTCATGGAAAAAAAAAAAAATTGAATGTTAAAATGTTATCAAATGAAAATTTAAACATGGTTAAAGTTAAACCATGGACAAACATGATGCTCCTTAAAATGTTTAAATTTTATTATTTAAAAAGTATTATTGTTATAACTTTGAAGTACATTGTCACTTTGTGTACACATTTTTTGTAAATTGGATCTGTCCTCCAGGACAAACCTGTGTTTTTGTATTAATATCCAAAATATTTCCATTCTGCTAAGTTGCTAATGTGCGGGTGAATTATTATTATTATTTTATTATTATTTAAACCGCAGATATGCAAATGTTTACCATTTTAGAGGTATAACCGTGGATGTTTAAACCATGATAAAACCATAATACTAGTATATCGTTACAACCCTAGTCTATAGATTCTTTGCGACTGTTAAAAACCATAGTTTTGCTAACTTCAGGTTCCTCCCTTTTACAGGTATCCCTCACACACACAGTATGTGGATCTGATGAGGTCTGTGATGATGAGCTTTCCATTTCTAAGAGAGAAATATGGCTCTGGATTTGTATGTATCACATTATAAAATGTGAATCTTATTGACCCTTCTAATTTCCATTTTAAAATTTTATTCATTTATTTTTATTTTTTTGGCATTTCAGTATAATTGAGAGTTGAAACACAGATTGCAGTTAACGGGGTAGTTCCCCAAAATTAAAATTGTAATTTATTATTTGCTTTCATGTCATTCGAAATCTGTTGGACCTCCATTGTTTTTGGTGCACAAATTAAGATATTTGATGAAATCCAAGAGCTTTCTGACCCTCCATGGACAGCAAGGGTACTAGTACCTAGGGATGCAACGAAACCATTTTTTCAGAACCGATCCAATATTAAAAATTCTGAGTATCAGCCGATACCATATCTATCCGATACCAGTGCAGTTTTTGTTAATCAATGTAGAATTTCAATACTTCCCTGTGTTGACCTGATTTTCACTTTTTTTGTATGTTAAACACAATTTACTATAGATAACAACATAAATAAAAAAATATATAATCACAATCTATGACAAAAATACTATTATAAACCAGGTTAGTGGATAATTCAGCATCAAAAGATACTCGAGATGAAGGCAGCAACATATAATAGATAGGACAGAACAAGAAAGACTAGTAATAATCTTTCACTGCGCAAAAGTATTATAATACGAAAAGGCTCCAATACAGAGCGGCACAAAGCGCTTATGCGCGTCCCATGCGCAGAATGATGCGCTTGAAGCAGCATGAGTCACAGCGCACATTAGCAAATGTGTAAGCTAATTCACATATAAAACGGTGATTATCCTGTTAACGAGATGACTAGAATACACTTGTTTTACACAAAGTAACTTTGATTGTTATATTGTTACAGCTATAACATTGTAACAGCTGATGTAGGTATAGCAACTTTTCCCCATTGAATAAAAATATTTATACTATTTGTTTGTGCTTTCTCCTAGGATGCTTTACTTGAATCTCTGCGGAATAAGTTCAAGAAGGAAAGAAAACCTTTGGTGCATTTGAATGAAGTTGACGATATGGCAAAAATTTATATCACGATATTTCTTAATTTTGGTCGATACGATATAATTCCGATATTGATATGAACACTTTTAAAAAAGCCTCATTAAAAACTGCCAAGAACGGCTGCAACAGATGGCACAAATAAATGTTCACCTTTTATTTGTATTTAGCCTTCATACAAACAAGAAATGTGAAATCACTGTCAAATAAACATCTCAGACTCACTTTATTAATATTAATATAAATATCTTAAACTTTAAATTATAAGCTACCATACACAACCAGTCAAAAGTTTTTGAACAGTAAGACTTTAAAAATATTTTTTTTTTTTTGAAGAATTCTCTTCTGCTCACAAAGCCTGCATTTATTTAATCCAAAATACAGCAAAAACTAACGTTTTGAAATATTTATTTATACACACACACACACACACACACATATATATATATATATATATATATATATATATGTATGTGTGTGTTTTCTATTTGAAAATATTTAAAAATTCTTAAAAATTTTTTTAAATCTTACTGCTCAAACCTTTGACTGGTAGTGTAGGCTGATTATTCTCATAGATTGAAACAAATGTGCTTCAATCAGGATAAAGAGTATGAAACATGCTCTGAGTTGCCTCAAAAAATTGAGCAGCAGCAAAAGCATGTTGCCTGAGACAGACTAAATATTCAATATTTAACTATGTAACGAGACCTTTTTCAGCATCACAGGTTTTAAAACAGTTCTACGCATAATGGTGGGAAAATGTGCAAAATTGTACAACAGTGGATGTTTACTTGTCTTGGATGCAACACGCATATCAAAATAGTGTTCTCATAGATCAAAAACAATATAATTTTGAAGTGAAGTGACATACGGCCAAGTATGGTGACCCATACTCGGAATTTGTGCTCTGCATTTAACCCATCCAACGTGCGCACACACAGCAGTGAACACACACACACACACACACACACACAGCAGTGAACACACACACACCGTGAACACACACCCGGAGCAGTGGGCAGCCATTTATGCTGCGGCGCCCGGGGAGCAGTTGGGGGTTCGGTGCCTTGCTCAAGGGCACCTCAGTCGTGGTATTGAGGGTGGAGAGAGCGCTGGACATTCACTCCCCCCACCTACAATCCCTGCCGGCCGGGGACTCGAACCCACAACCTTTGGATTACGAGTCCGACTCTCTAACCATTAGGCCACAACTTCCCATTTTGATGTAACATAAGTGAACTTTAGAGAACACTGAAAGTTTGACATGCAGGTCATGATCCCTTTTAAAATCACCAGTTAGATCAGAATTATGCATATTGCAATATGTGTATTTGTGAGTGATTGATATTGTGCAGCCCTGCTTTGTAATACTGTGCACATTCTACCGAATCTATACAGATGCCACTGTACTGATACTTGCATCAACTTATTTTTCTGCAAGGATTCAGACAATGTTGATGATGGGGAAGATGAGCACAGCATTGCTCAACATGTTAAATACATGCAGATGGAGTCAAGAAAGCTGAGACCAAATCTGGACCACATAAGGCAGAGGCTTAAAAGAACAAAAAAATACAGGGCTGAGTACATTTCTCACCATTCAACCAAAGAGGTTCTTTGTCAGTTCCCCTGCCTTCGTCGACCAGTCTTTGTAAGTATTGATGGTGCTTTTGTTTGTTTTTTAGGCAGACACGATTTAATTTTTCAAGCATTAAGAAGTTTAACAATTTAGGATAAGTGTTAAGTTTGTGGAAAGGGTAGTGTGTTCAAAGCAAGACAAAGTTCTTGCTTTGAGTACTTCACCCAAAATGAATTTTCCTCATTTACTCACCTAGAGACAGTGATAGCTGCAGATCAGAGTAATGGGTGTGTCGAAAGGGGGCTTTACTACAACAGAAAACCCCTTACCCAACCCCAGACCTTTCTCTATGCCCCTACTTTTTAGCATGCATCTACTTTTTGTCATGGCCATTACTCCAACTTGCAGATACCCACACTTGCACCACCAGGCCATCCAAGTTGTATATGACTCATTTTAGCTGAAAATGTTTTTTTAAGAAAACATTCAATAATTGACATGAGCACAGCTGATAAATAAATGTAATCATTTTTTATTTATTTTTTTACAAAAAATGTTCAGCTTGGTCCAGCTCTGCAATGTCCATGATTTCCTTAGTTTACAACCTCGACCAAGGTAAACAATTGTAGTCAAAAAGAACGAACATCACATACAACTTGGATGACCTAATCAAGAAATTTTCATTTTTGGGTAAACTTAATTTCTTTAAAACAATAAAATATTTTGCCTGATAATAAAACATCATGCTATGACTTAGAAAAATTCAGTGTTTCCCACAGCATTTTGTGAGACTGCGGAGGGATGTACCATAAGAAAACTTTGTACAATTACTATTATTATTAATGACTAAATGCTATTATTATTCTTGTGACCGTAATGGCCATATATTGTAAAACAAATGCACTGTAAAATATAATAATTAATATTTAATGCAATACTTTTTTTCTACACTTGCAAAGGTTATTTTGGTGGACAACAACCGAGACACAGAAAATACTGGATCATAGGTTGATTGTGTGAGCTTTTGTTTTGAAATGCAGCACAAACAGACTATATACTTATTTAAATCAATCTTTTGTGATTTCCTAAGAGCACAAAGCTATATTTTAGTGTAACACAATTTTCCAATCCAATTCAATGGTGCAAAACAACATGAAATACCTTTTATGTTATAGAGAAGTTTAAATCCTTTTTCCAATATTTTCCATTCATTATGGGACGGTGGCGTGCCGCCACATTCTCTGGGAAAACACTGAAATTACTTTAAAGCTTATGATTCTGTATCTTCACTTTTCTTTTTCTTTTTTTTTAATTGTTTTATTTATTCATCATCAGCTTCTAGAAGAAATGAGCAGCACCACCACCAATGTTGACGTGGACAAGTGTGTTATTACAAATTTAAGAAAACTCTCTCCCCAACTTCTGGAGAAGGCTCCAAACACCGCAATGAAGCAAATGCTGAAGCTGGCACTGGATGCATGCGAGACTGAAGTAGAGCGAAATGGTGTGTACTTATCAGCAGAATTTGTTTCACTAATAATGTTTTAATTGTGCGATTATAGTAAATGTATTAGCTATTTAGCTAGAGGTGTTTTGTTTTTTTCCCATTTTTGGATGGAATATGGATCTTTTTTTAAATTTGCAGGCTCTGAAACTCTTAAGGAATTAATGCAGTTTATACTAAACTTGTTCATCATGCCAAGATATACTGTTGTCCATTAACAAGTAGAAACTGTCCCTGTTTGTGTGCGTGTCTGTAGTGTCTGTCTGTTTTAAGGGGCGGTCACACTGCACTTTTCGTTCCATTGACTTCCATTCAAATGCATCAGATCGGAAACGCAAGCCCATATGAAAAGTTTTGCATTTTGCTACATTCCAAAGTTAAAGCTTGGTGAACTCTGCCATGCGAATTCACATCACGTGACACCGTGGTCCAACGGCAGATCGATACATCACAGCATGACCTCGTAGCTGAATTAAAAGAACAAATTTAAAACTGCAGCGCTGCAGAAAAGTGTAGTAGATTTGTATGTTTTTACATTTTAGATGTATTATTTGTCATGTGTTAAAATTAACCTTTTTAAAAGACGCTGCAGAGCATGACGTCATATCATGATCGTTGTAGCTTCCAAGGGAAATTCGCATTAAAGTCTAGTGTGACCGTGGCTTAACACTGTTGTTCTGTAGTAACCCCTTCATTGCTGTGTGCTAACCCTAACAACCAGGCTGCCAGAGAGATAAATGCATGTTCCCCACTGTGCATTGTTTTCCTAAAGCTCCTGAGTGGCACTGCTTGTAGCTATATTCTTCGTTTAATTTTTGCATGTTCAATACTTTTGTCAATTTAATTTGTTGTGATGCTCTGACAGAAACAATGAATATTTGTTTTATTGCCAAATTGTGAAAATTTATGACTTTGTTTTTAGGCCAGATGGTTAATGCAGCCATTCTTCTAATGCCATCACTTTTCAAAGAAAAGGAGTCATCGCTCTATGTCATTGATCAGGTAACTTAAACAGAAATGATTTGTACCCTTATAAATGTGTGGTATTAACATCACTTAAATACTCGGTACATATCAAACAATCTGTAATAACAGACAAGGCAACAGTGACCAGATAATAAAAACAGTGTCCTAGTTCATGACCCCTTTAAAATATTAAGCAAAGTAAAAGGGTCATAAACTGAGAAACTGTTTTTATTATATTTTAAAATCACCGCTTATTTCCTACAAACCCTAAAAATGTTTGTTGTCACAGGATCCTCTGTACCCAACCCCAACCATCGTCCTAAAAAACTGTGAAGACGGGAACCCTTTAACCACTGGCTCAGTTACCATTCAGATGGATGGAGAGGACATGGTCAAAGATGATGGGGGCACTGATATTTCCCTCGCTCTCAGCCTCCTGTACTCACTCTACCAAATATACAATGTTGCGTATCCGAAATATTTGAGAAAGACCTTTACGTTTTTGGAGGCTTTCGTTTTCCAAAAGACTATACCTGTCCCTGTATGTGTACAGAGGGTTTATAATTCCCTGTAGATTCCCTGCAATCCAAACACGGTGTCTCTCACACCGAGAGACACTCACACACACTTCTCCTGTATGTATAGATAACTCAAAACACACTTACACAGACACACAAACATATTCACGGGTGTAAATATACGCGAATCGCAGTTGAAAGATTCACAGGCATTTTCCAAATGGAAGTGATCATCCCTGTTCCCTTGTTGTGGGGACTTTGGAGTGAGCAGGGCACGTGTATCATTATGCAGTCGTTTGGAATGCACTTGGTAAAGGGAGCAATGTAATTTCCTCATCTTCAGCTGGGATGTTCCTGTGACAACGCAGCATGGTGTCTGTCAGCAGATGTTGCCGTTTTAATGTCTTTTTTTTTAATTTTATTTTTTTTTAGCATAACTGTTGTAAATAAACCATACATTTTATATTTAAATATGCTAATATATAAAAACTATGTATGAAACCTTTTTAAATATCAAATAGGCAATTTTTTATGCATACAGATCGTGCTGCATTGTCACAGGAACATCCCAGCTGAAGACGAGGAAATTACATCGCTCCCCACTACAAGGGGACGGATAATCCCTTCCATTTTGGAAAATGCCCATGAATCGTTCAACCGCGAGTTGTGTATCGTTACACCCCTACACACAACACATACAGACACACACACAACACATACACTCACACGTTTATATTAAACCGTAGATAATTTTCATTGTTCGTGAAAATTCATAGTCTCTCCATCACTTTTGGATGTTTTAACTGTATTTGTTTGTAGCTGCAATTCATCGTTACAATTCTCAAGTCTTAAGATGGATCAGTTTAAGGCTTTCTTTTTGAAAGAAATGCGTTTCTCTGGGAAGGAAGTTTTTAAATTCCCTGTAGTTAAAATTAATCATAAATTGCATATTTGTTGCAGCTGCTGTTCATCTTACAAGTATCAGTACTGTTTTATATTGTACTGTTTTTATTGTATTTTTTCTGGTTTATTTAATGCTGTTTTCAGTTTGATTTTGGGCAATTTGTCTAATTTATTAATCTTGGTTGCCTATTCATATGATTTTTGTGGCACAAGGGATAAAAGTAATAAACATGCATTTATTCCTGTTCCTGGATTTCTTTGTATGTCTATTAAATACATTGGGGCCATGAAGAACCTTTTCATAAATGGTTCCACAAAGAACCTAATAAAGTGACATGAAGAACTGCAAGGGGTTCTTTTAAGAACCTTTGAAAAGGGTTCTTTGCAGTACCAAAAAGGGTTCTTTATGGCACTAAGAAAAAAAAGGTTCTTCAAGGAACCATTTAATAAAAGGTTCTTCAGGGAACCAAAAAAGGTTCTTCTATGGCATCGCCGCGAAACCCCCTTTTTGGTTCTTCCTGGCACCTTTTTTTTTAAGAGTGTATAGTGTTATATTGTCTGTGGTTATATGTTTGTTTTCTAACACCAGAAAAAATACAATGACAATAAAGGCTTTTAATTCAATTCAAAAGCTTTATTGAGAAATTTAAAACAAAGCCCAAACAGCAACCATTTGCCTATAATGCAAATACGATCAGCAGACAATAAAATATGTTGATAAAATATAAAAGGTAAAGATAATAAAAAAGTTAACATTTAACCAATAATTACTCAATCGGTCCGAGCTGATAAGCAGCTCAACCCAGTAGCGCTGTTTTGTTACATTTTGTTTGCTTTTCTGTTTGAACTTTCTCATATGCAACAGAAATGGCAGCGCTTATAAGTTGGACAAGGTGCAACCTTGGAAATAAATTAAGTTGCAGCAAAAAAAAAATGGCTGCAGTCTGGAGCCCTGCCTTATTATTTGATGCTTCGGGTTATTGCAGAGCACTAAAGATGTTTTCCTATTACAGCAAATCTAAATCTGCTTGAAGCTTTATAACCATCAGCACTTAATAAAGAAAGAAAAATAAACACCAACCTGTTAGTTGTTGAGTATCTTCAGTGTGTTTGATTCTGCAGGGATCTCTCATCTTCTCTCTGTCCTCTTTAATAAACTCAGTCTCTGCAGATTTCAGCTCTTCCTGATGATCTGATGCTCGTCTTCACTTCTGAACTGATGGGAATATTCATTTATTGAACAATAATATGAATATGAACAATAATACATTTATTGGTGAATTACTGTGGGAGGAGCTTTACGGACGATACAATTACTGTGGGAGGAGCTTCACGGACGATACAATTCTTGTGGGAGGAGCTTCACTGAAGGTGAATTGCAGCATGGGAGGAGCTGATCTGCCAAAAAAAAGTATATCACTTAGTGAGATTGTTTTTACAGTACAATATGAATAATGTTATATATATATATATATATATATATATATATATATATATATATATATAAATAATGGTAAGAAAAAATAATTGAAAACATAAACACAGAAATACATATTTGTAACTAACAAATACCCTCAGTATTGACTCCAGAATAGAGGTCAGCATTCCCGCGGGACCCGACTATTTCTTGCAACATGGGATTAAATTTCCGAATAAAACGCGGCAGCGGGCGGTCTAACTATATCCCGTTCCCGTCCTTTCAAAAGCACATATATCTGGGCTTTATTCAAGCAGAGGTAGAGCCTGCACTCCACTGTTCTGCAGGCGCTGCACACATGAACCAGTGCCTTGTATTTGCGAGATCTGTGTGTGCATAACTCAGAGCAGGCTGTCCCGGTGGTGAAGATACGGCCCGCAGACACAACACTAACAGCCATCTTGTGATGAGTGACAGAGCAGAATAAAGATGGAGCAAAATGCACTGTCCTTCAAGAACTTTCAACTCGGTTTTGTTTATATTTTGCTTATAATTTTAAATGACATATATCGAATTTATTTATTTTTCTTCTGCGACACTTCCTAGGATTCCTATAGATTCCTAGGCTACTGTGTTTACAGCAATATGTTTAACGAATTTAGTATTTTGACAAGACGAATACAATTATAATTGGCCATTTTTGTACAACCTACATTTTTTCCCTCTGAGACAATTGTTCGTATTGTGTTATAAAGGCTAAACGAATTGTATCCCGACAAGACGAATAAAAATAAGGAATACAGTTTTTGTACATAATTATTTTCTCTGTGGCACTTTTTTCCCTACTGTGCTGGACACAAGATGTGTTTAACATTTTGCTGTCAGTAAAAGACTCTTGACAAGACGAATAAGAAATACAATTTTGTGCAGCCTACATTTTTATTTGTTATCTCGCTTTCTTTCAGTAGATGACATTTAAATGTGTGATTCTGTGAACAGATCTAAGAACATTATTGAAAGCGGACAGCGGGACTAAAAACAGTCTGGAAATTGCCACTTAAAGCTAATTTAATTGAAGACATCAACATAATAAATGAGGTGAAAACAGGAACTATTGAGATGAAATAAAGAGTCTTTTCAGCAGCTGTTAATATCAGACGATCAACACTCATTCAACAACACATTCAGGATCATTAGCAGCTCATCTCTCTTTATTCTGAGTGTTTGCTGATAAACACATTATGTCAGGATATATGATAAAAGCCTGTAAGTGTTAGACTGAAAGACAGTACTCTTTCTCACAATGTGACATGGAAATAATCAATAATACAAAAACGCTGTAAATAACTATACTACAACACACATGTCCATATGAATCTTAATATAGTTAGATTTTATAAAAAAAAACTACATTAATTGCCATAGAGTAATTAGATTATTAACATGTTACAGTTTTTCATGTATACAGAAACTGACAATGGTCATGAAACTTCTTAAAAATAGAGAGCACCAGCAATATTTCTTGTTATTGCTGGTGCTCATTACTTCATTACTATTTATCTAGTCACATTTATGAATATATTTGAAATTTCCCACATTCATTACTCATTACAGGGACAATACAATGTTTATTCTATAGTTCTATATTCAGTTCTAACTAGTAGCTAATCTGCGCTTGGATTTAGTTTTTATTATTGTTGTTGTTGTTTTGTCGCTGTTGTTGTTAATAATAATAATAGTAATAATAATAATGATCCGGCTATCTTATCATTGTCACGTTTTCATTGATCTTAATTTCCATATTTATATGCTGCAACATTGTGTGATTTTCATTGAAATATTAGAGTAATACTTCGCTCGTTTTTCTCTAATCCTCAGACACGAAGACTGTTGATGTTGATCAAATACTATGCGAGTCTATCATTTTAAGTCCTTTTCATCTATTTGTGCAGATCAGCTTAAGACATTTCCCTCCTCTCGCCGCTTCACTCCAGTCCAGCGGGGGGCGCTAAAACACTCGTTTGTTTGCCAAACACCATTAAACCTCAGAGGAAGAAGATTCGTTTTATTTTTTGAATGTATGTAGTAAATATGATGATCAGCGTAACAGTCTTTTTAGCAATATAAGGAACAGGCCTTCTGGGAAAGGGTTTGAGTGATAATCAGATATTTAATGTGGTTTTGACATGTTTAGAGCTGACAGGACTAGACCACACGATTTAGTGTTTGATAGATATACAGTAGGTGGCGGTAATCTTCCTGAGGAGTGAACGGCCATTGAACCAAACGAAGAAGAAGAAGATTAGTTTCACCGCGCTTTCTGTTGTTTTGTCCTGATGCTGGCTCAATACAAACGGTTAGAAATGTTGTTTCTGTAAATATAAAAATACAGTTTTTGAATCAGGTCAATAAATACCTGTAATATTCTCATCCTCACAGTCGTGACTAAGTTTTGAATCAAGCAGGAATATCTGGAGGAGTATCATCTGAACTGAGATCTGCTGTGAAGATGGTGTTTGTTAAAGAAGAGAGTGAGGAGAACATGATTGAACCAGAAACCAGGAGAATAAAACACGAGGAACCAGAAACCTGGAGAATAAAACACGAGGAACCAGAAACATGGAGAATAAAAGAGGAACCAGAAACCTGGAGAATAAAACACGAGGAACCAGAAACATGGAGAATGAAACAAGAGGAACCAGAAACCAAACATAAGGAACCAGAAACATGGAGAATAAAACACGAGGAACCAGAAACCTGGAGAATAAAACACGAGGAACCAGAAACCTGGAGAATAAAACACGAGGAACCAGAAACATGGAGAATAAAACACGAGGAACCAGAAACATGGAGAATGAAACAAGAGGAACCAGAAACATGGAGAATGAAACAAGAGGAACCAGAAACATGGAGAATGAAACAAGAGGAACCAGAAACATGGAGAATGAAACAAGAGGAACCAGAAACCAAACATGAGGAACCAGAAACCAAACATGAGGAACCAGAAACCTGGAGAATAAAACACGAGGAACAAGGAGGTTGGTGTTGGTATTCTTTATTTGTCTTTAATGACTGTTTGTGGTACATGCTTTCAAAGCTTTAAATACAGGGTGTCTGCAGGTCCTTGTTAAAACAAGGCCTTAACTGTTTCTACTAGAAATGCGACTGAACAGACACAGAGAAAATTTAATTCGTTGACTTTATTCTTGCTCTTTACCCCTGGTTTCACAGACAAGGCTTAAACCTAGTCCTAGACTAAAATGTTAGTCTGAGCTGTTTCAACTGAAAGAAACTTGCACTGACTGATCTTAAAATATATCTGTGCCTTTGTTGTGTCTCAAGATGCACACCAGTAAAGTTTTTTCAAAGGCACATTTATAAAAAAAATCACTTAAATGTCTTAATTGAACTATGGCCTAATCTTGGTTTAGGCTAAACCCTGTCTATGAAACCGGGCCTTAGAGTCATAAAGCAGTGTTTAACTCTGAGCGTGTGTTTTTTTTTTTACATTAGTAGAAGCCAAAAACGCTACAGGTCTGTGGTTACCCTATATTTAAAATGCATTTAAGTATAGTTCAGATTTATTAACAGATTTACTGACAGATAAAGCGAAAAAAATGTAATTAAACTTTATTTGGAGTATTACTTGTGCGTGTTAATGTCACTTTTACTGAGGATTGTGTAACATCGCCCTTTAAATGCAAAATATTTAAAGTGTACTTAAAGTATACTTGCAATAGTTTCAATTTAGCACAATCAAATATACCAAGTACGTCTTTAATTGGACTTCAGCACTACTTCAGCACAATGAAAGTGCATTAAGTACAAAATTAGTTCCAATTTAGCAGACTTGAAGTATATCAGTTTAGTATACTGAATGTAAAGCTGCAGGGCATGTAAAGAAATACATAAAAATTAAAATGTATTTGTAGCATACTTAGCATGAAATAAATGTATTTCAAATACAGTTAAGTATATTTATTTTTCACTAGGGTATTTTCAACCATTATTTGCTTTTTCTGTACATTTCACTGTGGATTTTAAGCGTTTCACAGGTTTGCAAACAGACTTTTACTGTTAGATATAAACCTGACAGTATTGTCACAACATGGCAGTGTTTGTAATGTCTGATCTGTGATCAGTGATTTCTGATGTGTAATTATTCAAGTTCAGTCAGATTTCATTCAAAATCTTTTGTTTTATTGTGTGACAGTAAGTCAAGCCAGTGATCAAACTTAACATTGTTTTTCCTAATAGTATGAATATAAAATGTTAGTTAATATTTAATATGTTAGTTAGTTAATCATGTAATCTAGATACAGTAAGCGATCAAAGACACAATCACACAGTGCGAGTTTATCTGGACAATTTATTATCATCAATTAATTAAAAGTTTAACAAAAATTACATGTTTAGGGCACTATTAAATGTTTTATTTTTTCTCACCATATTTTTTATTGTTACCAAAGTCTGTGTTTTAGCATGTCTAAAGCCCTATTGGCACGGGATTGGTATTACCTGGTGACCTCTAGTCATTTTAAATAATTGCGGAGGTTGTCTGTGATCTTAATCCCGTGCGAATCGGCATCTATAATATTAGTCCCGTGCGAATCGGCATCTCTGTGATTTGGCAGGTCGTATAACATTTTTCAAGGTTTTTGTTTCCTGTGCCTTTTTATCCATCTTTTGCAAAGAATGGAGCTGCGTTGGAGTGTTTGATAGTATTTTGGGTGCTGTCATATCGCTACACCATACCATTTTTTTTAGAAAGAGAAAGCTGAAAAGGTTTAATGTGTTACAAATAAAACAAACAAAGCTTGAGATATTATTTTAACCTGGTGAAATTATATCTAGTAAATGACACTGGGCACAAAACTATATTAGTTTCTTTTCTTTCTTTTTAATCCATCTAACTGGACCATAGAACGGGACTTTAAAGCCTTGACATCAGGGAGATAAGTCAGTAATTTCGAGTAAAATCACAGGCTTTGCTTATCCCGTGCGAATGCACCACACGAAATTCAGATGTGGGGTGAATCACACATGGTCCCCAGATAATACTAATCCTGTGCGAATAGGGCTTTATTATATGAGTTTGTAAAACATATATTTATTCATTTTTTTCTTAAAGTAGCCTTATGATTTTTTTTTCCCTCAAATTTTGTGTATTATTTTTTTCTGGTTATCAAATAAACGGATTATAATTAACAAATAAAAATTAACAAATTATTAAAAATAATCAGTGTTTTATCTGGTCGGTATTGAAAAGTCAATTTTTTTATTTTACGCAAAATACGATATCTGCCGTGTTATTCTGTCATGTTTTCTCCCTTTTTTCCAAGCCGCGACAAACGCCAGTCTCCCTTCTCTGCAGAATGCGATAAATCCGCTCAACCAATCACAGCGCACCATTCCACACACTGTAAACAGTACCGGTAATGCTGGTGCTTTGAATACACCCGGCATCCTAGTTTTCTCATCTACTTTGTACTTTGTGATCAACAAACAAACAAAAATTAGGGCTGCATGATAAATCGCATGTGATTGTCATGCGCATCTCGTCATGATCTCCATAATGTGCTTTCAGATGGAGCGGAATTTAATACACAGAGCCGTAGATCACTTCGCAATATCACGTTCATTGTCGCATTGCATTCGATTATGAACGCGAAATTGCGTAGCTTGTCAGTGTAAGTGTTTTTATGAATGCCATTGACAGCTTATAGCACTAGTCAACTAAATGAATATAACATGGCAAAGATAACGCACGTTTGGAAGTTGAATGTAAGGGAATGTTATTTTGGAATTTCTGTGGTCTATTGTGATATTGTTGTTCATGTTCTTGTTCATGATTAAATTTTATTTTATTGTTGTAATCAATTTAAAGCATTAACAAGATAATAAAGACGTCCATATGAGAAACAATTACCGTCCGAATCGGGCTATAGATTGATTTTTTTTATATATGTATTATATAAATAGATATATATTAGTGCTGTCAATTTATTAATCTTGATTAATCTCGTTAATCACGATTAATCGCAAATTTAAAATACCAGGATTTACCTGTAAATGTGTTGAAATAAAGGAATGCATGACAAACTAGTTTAAGGAAACATAACCTTTCACGTCTCAGCCAGGTATGAGACATAATCCTTATTATTCTTTTGTTTTAATTCAGCCTTTATACTGACATTTTCTTGCGACCTTACATGAAGTATTATGACAAAATACATTATGAAGAAGAATTGGACCTGTTTTGCAGGTACATTAGAGCTAACATTAGCATCATGCTACATTAGACAATTTATGAGATTAATAGTACACTTTTACTCGGAACTCACTTTAAACCACCATCGAGTGTTTGTAATAACTTCCTTTTGCGATCACATGTGTATACTTTGGGCAGCCGCAGTACATTATAAAAGTAGCCCAAAAAACCGCAATCCACGGCTCTGTCATTTTTCCCACGACTGTATTTTCAAAATAGCCCAATTGTGCGGGATAACCACAACCCTGGCAACTCTGGCTCACTGTACCTTTATCACATATGAGTATACATATCTCTCTCTCTCTCGGTTACCTGCTCTCTCGCTCCCTTTCGCTTCACTTTTGTCGAGCTCAGCGTCATAATCACACAATCCCTGCGTCCCAATGTGCATACTATACACCCTATCTGCCCTAAATAGTATTGAAAATTACTAATATCACATAGAATTTAGGATGGATAGTGTGCACATTGGGACGCAGGCAATGATTACATTCCATGCTGTGATGACGGCAAAAAGTTGGGGTCAAACCATATCAAACGATTAATTTGCTATTAATGCGTTAAAATGGTTAGATTAATCACATGCGTTAATGCGTTAACGTTGACAGCCTTAATATATGTATGTATTTTTCATTAAAATCAGCTTGTCCATATTGTCATTGATTTACAAAAAAATTAAATAAACTGCACTAGTATGAGATCGATATCGGCAGATTGGGTTGCTTCTGAAAAAAATGGTATCATTGCATCCCTACTTATCACTTACCTTTATTTTGTTTCTTATCCATATGAGTTACAAAAAGGAGATGTTAGGCAGGATGATGTGTAGTGTTCGACCGATATTGTTTTTTTTTATGGCCGATGCCGATATCTTGGAAAGCAGAGTGGCTGATGGCCGATTTAAAGCCGATATAATTTTATTTGTTTTAATTATTATTTAAGAAATTTGACATCATTTTTAAAATTTATAAAAAAAAAAAAAAAGTGTAAAATAAACATGCTTATACTTTAAATGACAAAGTATTTCTCACAAATAAATAAATATTTAAAGGTGCCATAGAATGAAAAGCTGTCTTTACCCTGGCATATTTAAATAATAACAGTTCTGTACATGGAAATGACATACAGTGAGCCTCAAACACCACAGTTTTCTCCTTCATATGTAAATCTCGTGATTAAAAAAGACCACTGAAAAACAGGCGAATCAGAACATAACACCGACTGTGACGCAACAGCAGTGTTGGGGAGTAGTTAACTACAAGTAGCGACGCTACTAACTTAACTACATTTTTCAGTAGCTTGGCAGTAGCTCAGTTGCTTTTTAAACAGTGTAGCTTTTCCAGTAGCTAACTACTTTTTGCAGCAAGTAGCGGTGTAGCGCGAGCAAAAGCTACATTGCGTTTTGTCGAGCCTGCGCGAATCAGCGCGATGCAAGGATATTCTTCTTGTTAGATTACAAACTCATTTTTTGCCATTACCGCCACCTGTTGTTTATTCACGCATCTTGCGGCTAACGGTTCACTGACGTACAGAAGTGGGTTGACACACCCATATTATCCATGATGGAGCAAGACGTGGCGGCAGATTTGGAGGATGGAGAAACAACTAACGTTAATTACCCATGGCCTTATTTGTCCAAGTTCATGTCTCTCAAAGAAACGACAAGTAAAGGTTACACTTTTTGTAACAGTCTGAGATATTTGAGTGTTGTGTGTAATAAAACAATACTCTTTGAAATCATAATTGTATTGCATTGTTTTAAACACTAAATATTTTACTTAAAACATTCCTCAGACACTTATTCAGTTATTTATAATATACGTTGTTCAAAAAAATCAAAAGTAGTTTCAATGTAGCTAGCTACTTTTTGATAGTAACTTGTAGTGTAGCTAACTACTTTTCCAAAAGGGTAGCTTGACTGTAGTTTAACTACTTTAACTTACGAGTAGCTTGTAGCTTGTCAAACTACAGTTTCAGAGTAGCTTCCCCAACACTGCGCAACAGTCGGGATCACTACGCCTCCAACATTTGCATAAACCCGCCCTTGTTCTAAGCCGGCCGAACCATCAGAAGCTCTGCAGGTATTGTAAATAAATAAGCGCGGACAACAGCGAAAATAACAAAATAAATGTTATGTTCCAGGCCGTGCAGGGGGTGTGAAGTGCAGGGATGGATTGGTGTCTGCATTCAGAAAGGCACAGAAAGCAAATAACTAGTGCTGTCAAACGATTAATCGCGATTAATCTTATCCAAAATAAAAGTTTTTGTTTACATAATATATGTTTGTGCTGTGTATATTTATATGTATATATAAATACAAACACATACATGTATATATTTAAGAAAAATATGTTATGCTTATATATTAAATATATTTATATATAATTAAAAAATATAAATATATAAATGTATATGCATGTAAATATTTCTCAAATGTATGCTGTATGTGAGTGCATGTGTGTATATATATATATATATATATATATATATATATATATATATATATATATAATAAATATACACAGTACACACACATATATTATGTAAACAAAAACTTTTATTTTGAATGCGATTAATCGCGATTAATCATTTGACAGCACTACAAATAACGCGAGCCACTAAAGGGACATGGTTAGCTCCTTGCTAGCGGTAGCCTGTTACAGTACATAAGATTTCACTCTCAGTAAGGAGAGATGAGGATGATGGCGAATGACTTACAGATCCTGAGCACCACTGACAAGCATCTGATCTTGTGAAATGTGTGGTAAGTACTGTTGCTCCATAATGTAAACATAGTTTGTGTGATCGCGTCTCTTGAAAGTGAACTATAACGCGATCGATGGATCGTTCAAAAGCAGTTTCAATGCCTCGCATATTAATAACGGCTCCCTGATGCCCGCGTTTTATATACAGTATAATTACCCGACGATATAACTGCGAGAGAAAGTATTTAAATATATATTTTCCTCCCTGTGCTTCCTTCTTGCTGATGAGCCGTACTGTGAAACAGCCAATCAGAGCAGAGCTCAACATTGAGCAGCACTGTGAACCAGCCAATCAGAGCAGAGCTCATTATTATTCATGACCCTGCCAAATAAGCCAATAACAGACCGTTTCATTCTAGGGAGAAATCCTAGGGTTGTAAATGGACATGTAAAATCGTTTCTGGAGATTTTTTGCCCTTACCTAAGCCACATACCTTCTGTGTAGATATCAGAGAACAATTTAAAATACTGTATCAATGCATTCTATGGCACCTTTAATAAATATAATTAAAAAGGAAGTAAACACTGTAACCAACAGGGCACACCCTATTCTGGGAAGTTTGTGTGCATTGGGAATCATATTTTTTCAAATAAAGTATATAATATGAGACTTGATGGAGCCGGTCCCCAAGAATATTTTCAAAGTGTTACCGGTCCGTGATGTAAAAAAGGTTGGAGACCCCTGTTATAAGTAATTGCAAAAGCTGAATAATCAGTCAATGTCTACTGATTAATCAGTTAAATAATTGATGGTTAGTTGATTAATCATTCTTATAATCGTTAGATTAATCAATTAATCAATAATTTGTTGCAGCCCTAATACACAAATGTTTTCCTTTTTCCAAATGTCCCAATTGATTCTCATTTATTCATTTTAGGCCTGATGAAAGTGAAAGAGGAAAGACGAGATCTGAATGAAGTGGAGGAGAAACATAAGGATCAGAACGATTGTGATGTCAATGGAGAAAAATCAGTGAGTTGCAGCATTCAAATAACAGAAGTCCAAAGTCCTTTCCGCTGCTCTCAGTGTGGAAACGCTTACAAACATAAAAGAAGCCTTATGAAACACATGAGAATTCATAGTGAGGAAAAGTCTTTCAGCTGCTCTCAGTGCGGAAACACTTTCGCGTGCAGCAAAAACCTTAAGAATCACATGTTAATTCATGCTGGGATAAAGCCTTTTACCTGCTCTCAGTGTGGAAAGAGTTTTACCAGGAAAAGTCTACTTGAGGATCATTTGCATATTCACACTTCAGAAAAACCTTTCAGCTGCTCTCAGTGTGGAAACACTTTCACACGCAAACCAAATCTTATGACTCACATGTTAATTCATACTGGAATAAAGCCTTTCAGCTGCTCTCAGTGTGGAAGGAGTTTTACAAAGAAAGAACACCTTAAGAATCATTTGGTTACTCACTCTTCAGAAAAGCCTTTCAGCTGCTCTCAGTGTGGAAAGCCTATCGCAAGTAAAGAGAGCCTTAAGACTCACATGTTAATTCATGCTGGAATAAAGCCTTTCAGCTGCTCTCAGTGTGGAAAGAGCTTTACAAAGAAAAGGCAACTTAATGATCATTTGATAATTCACTCTTCAGAAAAGCCTTTCAGCTGCTCTCAGTGTGGAAACACTTTTACTCGTAAAACAAACCTTAAGCATCACATGTTAATTCATACTGGGATAAAGTCTTTCAGCTGTTCTCAGTGTGGAAAGAGTTTTATTAAGAAAGGACACCTTAAGGAACATTTGCTAACTCACTCTTCAGAAAAGCCTTTTACCTGCTCTCAGTGTGGAACCTCTTTCACACGTAAAGAAAGCCTTAAGAATCACATGTTAATTCATACTGGGATGAAGTCTTACAGCTGCTCTCAGTGTGGAAAGAGTTTTATTAAGAAAGGACACCTTAAGGAACATTTGCTAACTCACTCTTCAGAAAAGCCTTTCAGCTGCTCTCAGTGTGGAAAGTCTTTCCCACGTAAAGACAGTCTTAAGAAGCACATGTTAATTCATACTGGAATAAAGCCTTTCAGCTGCTCTCAGTGTGGAAAGAGTTTTACACAGAGAGGACACCTTAAGAATCATTTGATAACTCACACTTCAGAAAAGCCTTTCATCTGCTCTCAGTGTGGAAAGTCTTTCAACTATAAAAGAAGCCTTATGAAACACATGAAAATTCATAGTGAGGAAGAGCCTTACACTGTGTCCTAACTACACGCAACGACACGACACGCAAAAAAAGGTATCTCTTCCATGTTAATCAGAGTTTTTGTCTTAACTAGCCACGACGGCAGCGCGCAAAATTTCTAATTTAGAAACTGTTTCTATTTCCGCGACGTCGTGGCTGGAACAACAACATACAAACTATATGACAGTGCTTGACGCTGGAACCTTGTCACGTCGCATGTAGTTAGGACACGGTGTTATGGCTGTTATCTGTGAGGAAACACTTAATATGTAATGAAAACCTTAAGAATGACATATTAATTCATACAGGGATAAAGCCTTTCAGCTGCTTTCAGTGTGGATAGAGTTTACATTTGTCTACATTTATTCATTTAGCAGATGTTTTTATCCAAAGTGACTTACAATTGGGGAATGCATCAAGCAGTTCATCTCAAAGAGGCAAACATACACAGGAAGTGCTCGTAAAACCAAATTTCAGGCATTGTTCAAATAAGTAAAAGCTAGAAAGGGTAAGATTAAAGAAAAGCTAAAGCAAGTTCTGTTTTTTTCAAGTAGTGACGAAAAAGATTGAGTATTCAGCCATCGATTGAAAATTGTTAGGGAATCAGCATTCCGGATTGGGGTGGGAAGATCATTGCACCAGCCAGGAACGGTGAACACAAAAGTTCTGGAAAGTGATTTTGAGCCCTTTCTGTGATGGTACCATGAGGCGTCGCTCACTCGTAGATCTCAGTCTTCTGAAGGGGATGTAGATTTGTTATAGTGAGTGGTAGTAGAAGGGTGCTGAGCCTGTGGTTTTTCTATATGCAGGCATCAATGTCTTGAACTTGATGAGAGCCACAACCTTAAGCCAGTGCAGGGAAATAAAAGCAGGGTTTAACATGGACTCTTTCGGGCTCCTTGAAGACCAGTCGTGCCGCTGCATTCTGAATCATTTGTAGAGGTTTGATTGTGCTTGATGGAAGTCCAGCCAGAAGAGCGTCAGAAGTCCGAAAGAGCTTTATTGCCAATTATGTTTGCGCACACAAGGAATTTGTTTTAGTGTCACAAGCTTCAAAGTACACAGACACAAAAACATAAACAGAAATAACCCACAAAAAGGAATACATTTTATGTACAGGTGTGCTGTAGATAAAGTAGAATAGGAATAGATTAAAACTTAAGTTGTAGGGATATACTAGGATGTAGGGTGATAAGTATAAGATTATTGCATATACTTTTATTGCACAATGGGAGAACATTTAACTGTTCATGAGGTAGATTGCCTGGGGAAAGAAACTGTTCTTGTGCCTGGCTGTCCTAGTATTTGGTGCTCTGTAGCGCCGACCACATGCGAAAAGTTAAAAAAGAGATGGCTTGGATGTGAGGGATCCAGAGTGATTTTCTGAGCCCTTTTCCGTACTCTGGATGTATACAGTCCTTGGAGGGTGGGCAGGGGAGCATCAATAATCCATTTAGCAGTCCGAACTGTTCTCTGTAGTCTTCTGATGTCTGATTTTGTAGCTGAACCAAACAACACAGTGATTGAAGTGCACAGGACAGACTCATTGACGGCTGAGTAGAACTATTTCAGCAGCTCCTGTGGCAGGTTGAATTTCCTCAGCTGGTGAAGGAAGTACAACCTTTGTTAGGCCTTTTTAACAATGGAGTCGATGTGAGTGTTCCACTTCAGGTCCTGAGAAATGGTGGTGCCACAGTGCTGTCCATGATGGTGAGTGGGGGAAGTGCAGGGGAATTCCTCCTGAAGTCCACTATCATCTCTTCTGTTTTGAGCGTGTTAAGCTCCGGGTTGTTGTGACTGCACCAGACAGCCAACTATTTAACCTCCTGTCTGTAAGCAGGCTCATCTCTGTCCTGGATGAGACCGATGACTGTAGTGTTGCCTGCGAACTTCAGATGCTTGACAGAGGGGTCTTTAGAGGTGCAGTCGTTGGTGTACAAGGAGAAGAGCAGTAGGGAGAGGACACAACCCTGAGGGGTGCCAGTGCTGGTGGTGCGGCTGTTGGATGTGAATTTACCAATTCTCACTAGCTGTTGCCTATCTGTCAGAAAGCTGGTGATCCACTGACAGAGAGCTGGGTTCGTTTGGTCTGGAGGAGTGTTGGAATGATGGTGTTGAAAGCATTGCAGTTGTCCAGCCTAGAAGTGACAAGGGCCTGGACAAGAAGTTGTGCAGCATACTCTGTCTGATGTTGTTTCATCTGTAAATGAGGATTTAATCATCACATGAGAATTCACACTAAAGAGATGCCTCACCAGAAAATTCATGCAAATTAAAAGCATTACGTCTGTCCTGTTTGTGGCAGAATATTTCTACGGGTTTTAAAAGTGTGGAAAATTGTGTGCTGTGTAGGGATGGATATTGTTAAGGTTTTAAAGGCATTACTGTTCTTACTGTTACTACTGATCTATTTGGTATTTTTATTGGTTGTTTTTTTTATTTGGCTCAATTCTTAGGATGTGAACTTCTCAAAGCTATAAAACTATGTAATATGTTCAAGCTCTCTGAACAATTAGTTTCTTGTTCTGTTTATATGTAACACACTGCTACACAAATAAATGTACTGTTTAAATTCAAATGTGCATATTCTTTTTCTGTGTACTATAATATAGACTTTTCCCAGTAAATGTTTACCTACCGTTGAAATCAACCTGTAAACACACATATGGGACCCAAATTGGTTGCATCTACGGTCAATTTTGTCCCATAAAACAACACATCATCTGCTGGCAATTTTAATTCTATTTAATTGTTCAAAAAACATGTTGAAACAATGAATCAAACACATCAGGGTTATGTTTAGTAGTATAAAGGCAATTCCCTTCATTTCAATGGAGAGCCAGCAATTTCCAGGCGACGTGAGCGACAGGATGTAGGGGTGTCCAGCGCCTACAATGGAGGAAATGTTTGTAGAGCTATGACAACAATACTCCTGCATTTATGATGTTTCCTCAAGGGACTACTGCAACAGTGAACAAAAGTCAAAAAAATATATATTTTACCTCAAGTTCTCTTTGGAGGACTAAAAGTCCATACTGTTCTCTTCATGCAATCCAGGTATGCGTCCACTGTTAGGTTTTCTTTTGGACTTTTCTGATGACAAGACAGCAAGAGCAAAACACACTATTAGGTAGCGATTGTTTGTTTATGCTCACAGTACCTTCTGTTAGTCGATAATAGGGCTGCACGATATATTGTATGCGGTGTCATGCGCATTTCATCAGTAAAGCCGGTTCTGTGATTATTAATAAATCTCCATCACCTGTTTTCAAATGGAGCGGCATTTAATACACAGAGCCGTAGTTCACCGACAAGCTACGCAATTCGTGCCCACAATCGCAGATGAATCACCTGCGATATTGAACGTGATATTGTGTATCTTGTTGGTGAACTACGGCTCTGTGTATTAAATGCCGCTCCATTTGAAAACAGGTGATGGAGATTTATTAATAATCACAGAACCGGCTTTACTGACTAGATGTGCATGACTATCGCATGCAATATATTGTGCAGCCCTAGTCGATAGTCTGTGGTGGTTTCCCTTCTCTATGAAGAATCACTCTCAGAGCCTTGTGGGGTTTTGATGCCAGAAAATACTTTATTAAATGAGAATAAAGCCGAGAAGTTTTCTGCAGAAAAGATCTCCAGAATGTTTTCTGTCATCTCTTTAAATAGTCTTTTCTCTAGGCGTCTTCAAGACATTTCAGACACACGTTTTACCTTTTTAGGCCGTGTTTACCTTATATATACAATTTAGTCTCTCTCTAGGGAGAAGCTATACATGTTATAGTAAAGAAAGCCTATAGCCTGCCTTCAACACACACATGCACATGATTATGTGACATGATTATTGTGACAAGAAACACATTGTCACAGTAAAGCAGAAATATGCATATGCATTTTCATTAAACATATATTTAACTTTATCCTTCCGATTCATGCTGTCTTTTGACTAACTACTTTATGAAATCCTACATTCATATAGGTGGTTTTGTCCTGACCAGTCCTTGGTGGATTTCATGAGTTGAACAGAGGGAAGCAGGTTTTTCAAAATGGTGCTCATCTCACATTATCAGTCTATCGTGCATAACTCATTATGGGTTAAGAAGAATGATGACAGGGTCGTATCGTCATCAGGGGCAGTTCTAGACCCTTTTTAGGTGGGCTTCAGCCCCCCTATTTGTCATCTCAGCCCCCCTAAAACTATACTCAGCTAGCTGAACGATCAGGCCAGTGCTGCTTCCTCAAGAAAGTCTATCATTCTTGCTCGTTTATCGATCTCAATGTGGTACTCACACGCTGTGATAGATCGTAATGTGTGCGCACATGTTTGAATGAACACACACTGAGTGACATTTTACGGACAGCACACCAGTACCAAATTGCAGCCTGCTTTCATGAAAGTGCCTTTAAATGGCACGATTTTCTGTTTCTATTTGGTGTGCTGTTTATATGCAGAAACTGACTTTGCATATGGCGTGCATATTTTTTCAAAAGTATGTGAAATGGTTAGGTTTAGGGGTGTGGGGAAGGTGCGTGTCATCATAAGCACGCCAAAGTAAGTTTTTGCATATAAATAGCACACCAAATAGAAACAGAAAATTGTTGCTTTGAAACGCACTTCTTGAGCAAATACACACAATATTATGGCACAATTGCTGTCTTGACGAGTATCCAAGAAGTTAAACATAATCGGTTATGTCTTAAATAAACATAAACAGTTACGAAAATATTGGATGTGTGTCAGTGTAACGGATCCATGCATTTCTTATATTAATCAAACAAGAAAAACATGAGAATCACTCACTGCTCTTAAGTAACTTAGGTAATTGTGTCTAATTACTTCATACAGTAATACAGTTTTCATAAGCACAGTAAAATACTGTTTATTTAGGTCATTTGTATCTTTGTATCCAATGGTCTCTCTGAGGGCTAAGCTAAGCCTCTCTAAAGATGATCATCATCCTTCCTGTTGTGTGGTCATCCCTTCAGGATTTGCGTTCAAAGCAAACTCGGCTCAGGACAGGATTCAGAAGCTGTTGTGAAGACCAGAGTTGGTGATCCCGGGAAGATTGCAGAGAGCATTTCAGGTTTCTTAAAGCTGTAAACCATTATTGGTATGGGCATTCTTGATAAGAAAAACACAGCAGCTGGGCTGACCATCTCACCACTCTCATTCCAACATGTCCAATTTCTTCTGTACAGCAATGTAGTTAACGCTTTGTGGTCAATTCATAGCAAAAAAGTGATGCCCCCACATGATGCCAAGCCATGTCTCCGTTTACTACAGTTAGCATGCAGGCTAATGCCTCTTTGTCCGCTGTGGAGTATTTTCTTTCAGCCGCAGTGAGCATTTCTGCAGCATCTGCGTGTTGTCAAATCTCTGCCAGGACCATTGTCAGATGCATCAGTCGACACTGCAGTAGTAAGAGAACGTTTAAAGAGAGCGGGACTGGGCTCTCCACCAGCACTGCTTTCACTCTATTCAAATTAAGTATATTTAATTAATTAATTAATCATTTGTAGCTTCTGCAGTCCATTCAAACAAATTGCATTTCTCACAGGAGCACGCAGTGGCTCTACTTCTGTATCAAAGTTCAATAAGAATTTGCTGTACCAAGAAGTTCATCAGAGGAACGAAAAAAGAAAGGGTATTTCTGTATTTTTTGGCTGCTTTGCGGTATACATATATATCTCTGTATTTTGTATTTGGATTAAACAAATAAATAAAGTGAACGTAACCATGTAGGCATGTGCAAAAAAAAAAAAAGGGTTGAAATCACACTACATTGTAACATTGCAATCTAGAAACAAAAATAATGATTTTAAAGCAGAAGTTAAATTTACTAAACTAAAAATGAAAATAATAAAAAAGCACATACTAGGTTCAGTATGTCCTCCCTAGATATTTTCAGATCCGCTCGTATCAAACTACTGTATATCGATATTAACGGTATTGCTTCATACTGTATCGCTCATAACATATATATGTCGAGATATCGTACAAACTCGATATACCGCCCAGCCCAGTCCAAGCAAGTCGTGTGGAGTCTGAGTTGCTTTGATGTGAGCTGCATCAGGCAAGATCCAGTTTTTTGAGACCCAGAAATTTTACAGATGTATCGTTGAATGAACTATGGACTACGTTGACGAGAGTGATGTGGAAGTTTTCATGATGAAGCTTACACTGGTGATGTACTGAAGAGAAAACGGATTTCACAGTAAATTATCTAATTTTCAGCAGTAAGAAAAAAAAGTGTTTTAAAGCTTGTATTGTAGAACATCACAGGTATATATGATATGAGAACAGGGCCTGTCTGTAGACAGGGAGTACGTGTTATTTAATAAAAATATAATAATATATATTTTAGAATGACTATTTATTTCTCAAACATAGTCTGTGGGGTAACAGGGAGCAATGAGCATAATAACTGTAGTTATTCTGTTCTGAATGTCAAATCCTTAGTTTTTCAATCAAATGTATTCTAGTTGTTTGAATCAAAATATTTGGACTTTATATTTAAAAATTACCTCAAGTTAGCATCAGGTAGCTAGTTAGCTAGCCAGTTAGCATCAGCTAACTTTTTTTTTCAAATAGGCTATAATAATTTTGTAATTCATAATTATTGATTATATTCTTTTTTTTAATTTTAAGCTAAAACTGCATGTCCTCCGATTTTGCTGTAAATGTTTAAAGCAAATTGCTTTGTTTGACCGGGGGGTATTTTACCCCACCCATTGGGGCGTTTATAGGTGGGGTAAAACACCCCCTTGGTACAAATTTTTGTTAAAAATCTAATAACATGAAAACTCTGGACATTTTTCATACTTAGTTTAGTGACACTGACATTAATTATAAACTATGATAACTTTTCTGAACACATTTATTCATTGTTTTACAGGAAAATTAATTATACGTGTCTATTAAAAAATAAAGTTTCAGAATAGCCTATTTTATTTTAAGTATATACCTATTCTGATACATGCAATAATGGGTCTGGGCTAAATCCCGGATATCCACTCACCCTAGAACCGCCCTGGAATATAGTACATTTTAGTGCTTACATCCATGCCTAATAAGGTACTGGTGGTGGGTGAGGAGAGATTGATTGTAAAGCACTTTGGCTGTACAGCAATACACAATAAAGCGCTATATAAATTCCTCATTTATTCATTCAAAAGATATATTTTTGATTTTGGCAGATCAGATCCTCCCACACATCAATCATATAATCTTTGAAGCTCCTCCCACAACAGTCACTTGATCACTGAAGCTCCTCCCACAGCCATTCACTAATAAATGATGGAATATTCCCTCCGCATCAGGAAGAGCTGAAAATCAAGATTCACGATTGTTTTATTCGTCACATACACAATTATACAGAGTATAACCAGCAGTGAAATGTAAGAGTAAATCTGTAAAGACTGAGTTTATTCAAGAGGACAGAGAGAAGATGAGAGATCCTGAACCCTGGAGAATCGAACACACTGAAGATACTCAACAACTAACAGGTTGGTGTTTATTTTTGATTTCTCATTCATTCGTGATGCTGAAGAACATTTGTGTTATAAAGATTCAAGCACTTCATCAGATTTAGATGAACAGAAATGTGACTTTTGTTGTTTTTATCAATAAACCATAAAGACTAAACTGTATCAATACATGAACTTTCCAGAATGCCTGTCAGGATTGCAAGTGTATCTTAAGCAAAACCTGACTTAGAGTTTCTAAACAAAGCTGTATTTTTCATAAATGATCTGTAATCTCATTTCTCTCATTCTTCCTGCAATAACTTTGGTAAGTGGGCTGATGAATGCGATCAACACTCAGGAAGTGCAGTAGTTAAAGCCGTGGTCACTCTGGACATTGAGCATATGAAGTGTCATTGTAAAGTTGAACAGGAATGCAGGGAAACTGGCTTGAGGTTGTGTTTCAATCTTCCACGTTCACATGCATATGGATGGAAGTGAATGGAATTGTTGGAAATTTAGATGCAAAAACAAGGGACACTTGATGTCTCTTCAGCAAGGTTTTTCATTGAAGACAGCAGCATCCCACAGAACATTCTCAAAGTTCAACTAAAGACGTGTTTCACTGTTGTTTACATTTTAAGTCAAGTCACCTTTACTTATATAGCGCTTTTTACAATGCAAATTGTGTCAAAGCACTGCACAATATCAAAAAAAAGGAAAATAAAGTGTCAATAAGTTTGAATAGTGTCTTTGCAATAAGGTCGGCGATATCGCTGGAAATGAAGCGTCCCCAACTAAGCAAGCCAGAGGCGACAGCGGCAAGGAACCAAAACTCCATCGGTGACAGAATAGAGAAAAAAAACCTTGGGAGAAACCAGGCTCAGTCGGGGGGCCAATTCTCCTCTGGCCAAACAAACCAGCAGTTCAGTTCCAAACTGCAGCAAGTCAGGTTGAATGGGCTCAGCTGGTTCCAGTGGTCTTTTCCGATGGCTGTCTAAGTGGCGGGGTCCTCAATGGGGATCTGTCTCTGGCGTTCATCCAGGTGTTTGGCCTCTGCCTACGATCAGGGACACATACGTCATCTCCCGGCGCTGATCCTCCATCTCAGGTGTTCGGTCATCTCAGATCATGTAATGGTTAGATCCAGACTGAAGTTCTGTAATTCCTGGCTACCACGGGATGTTAATCCCGTGGCAGAAACGTAGAGACAAGCAGAGACATGATTAGCGTAGCTGCTGTTCCATCTAAGCAAAAATAAATTGTTCAACCCAAGCTAAAGAATAATAATAATGTACATTTGATCAGATATAACTGCAGTACAAGATTATAAAATGCATTATGTGTATGCTTGGCTAAAGAGATGTGTCTTTAATCTAGATTTAAACAGAGAGAGTGTGTCTGAACCCCGAATGTTATCAGGAAGGCTATTCCAGAGTTTGGGAGCCAAATGTGAAAAAGCTCTACCTCCTTTAGTGGACTTTGCTATCCTAGGTACTACCAAAAGTCCAGAGTTTTGCGACCTTAGAGAGCGGGTTGGATTGTAGCGTGGTAGAAGACAAGTTAGGTGCGCAGGAGCTAAACCATTTAGGGCCTTATAGGCAAGTAATAATAATTTGTAAATGATACGGAACTGAATAGGTAGCCAGTGCAGAGACTGTAAAATTGGAGTAATATGATCATATTTTCTTGATCTGGTAAGAACTCTAGCCGCTGCATTTTGGACTATCTGTAGCTTGTTTATTGAAGATGCAGGACAACCAGCTAGCAGTGCATTACAATAGTCCAGTCTAGAGGTCATGAATGCATGAACTAGCTTTTCTGCATCAGAAACAGGTAGCATGTTTCGAAGCTTGGCAATATTTCTAAGATGGAAGAATGCTGTTTTTGTAACATGGGAAATATGATTTTCAAAGGACAAGTTGCTGTCTAAAATAACACCCAGATTTTTGACTTTAGAGGACGTAACAGTACATCCGTCTAGTTGTAAATTATAATCCACGAGATTCTGTGTACGGTTTTTTGGTCCAATAAATAATATCTCTGTCTTATCTGAATTTAGTAGGAGGAAATTATTGGTCATCCAATCTTTTACACTTTTTACACAATATTAGCTTAGATAGTTTAGAAGTTTCATCTGGTTTTGTTGAGATATATAATTGAGTATCATCAGCATAGCAATGAAAACTAATCCCGTATTTTCTAATAATATTTCCAAGGGGCAACATGTAAATTGAAAATAGCAAAGGACCTAGGACAGATCCTTGTGGTACTCCATACTTGTAATCGATCTATGAGTATATCATGGTCTATAGTGTCAAACGCAGCACTAAGATCAAGTAATACTAGCAATGAGGTGCAGCCTTGATCTGAAGCAAGTAGTAAGTCATTCGTAATTTTAACAAGTGCAGTTTCTGTACTATGATTGGGCCTGAAACCTGATTGAAATTCTTCATAGAGATCATTTTTTTGCAAAAAGGAGCATAATTGAGCAGACACAACTTTTTCTAAAATTTTAGACATAAACGGAAGATTTGAAATGGGTCTGTAATTTGCCAGTTCATTAGAATCTAGTTGTGGTTTCTTAATAAGAGGCTTAATAACCGCCACCTTGAATGGTTTTGGGACGTGACCTAAATATAACGATGAGTTAATAATATTGAGAAGCGGTTTTTCTGCTACGGGTAACAACTCTTTCAGTAATTTAGTAGGTACAGGATCTAATAAACACATTGTTGGTTTAGATGCACTGATAAGTTTATTTAGCTCTTCCTGTCCTATAGTTGTAAAGCACTGCAGTTTTTCTTTGGGTGCGATGAATGAAGCTGAAATACTAGACGCAGTAGAATCTACATTTGTTATTGTATTTCTGATGTTATCTATTTTATCAGTAAAGAAATTCATAAAGTCATGACTATTAAACTGTGAGGGAATATTTAGATCGGGTGGCGTGTGTTTATTTGTTAATCTAGCCACTGTGCTAAATAAGAACCTTGGATTGTTTTGGTTATTTTCTATGAGTTTGTGGATATGCTCTACCCTGGCAGCTTTTAGAGCCTGTCTATAACTGGACATACTGTTTTTCCACGCAATTCTAAAAACTTCTAATTTAGTTTTTCTCCATTTGCGCTCAAGATTACGAGTTTCTTTCTTGAGAGAATGGGTATAACTGTTGTACCATGGCGCAGTACGTTTTTCTCTAACCTTTTTCAATTTGAGGGGGGCAACAGCTTCTAATGTATTAGAGAAGATAGTGCCCATGTTGCTAGTCATTTCGTCTAGTTCATGTGTATTTATGGGAGCAGTTGAGATAACTCAGGTTATTTGTGAATCTGTTATTGGTGGCTGGAACAATAGTTCTGCCCGGACGATAACGCAGAGCCATATAATTAATATCAGTAATAGGTAGCATGCATGATACAAGGAAATGATCAGTAACATCATCACTTTGAGGTACTATATCTATATCAGTAAGATCAATTCCATGCGATATAATTAAATCTAGCGTATGATTAAGACGATGAGTGGGCCCGGTGACGTTTTGCTTGACTCCAAAAGAGTTTATTAGCTCAGTAAACGCAAGTCCTAACGCATCATTTGTATTATCAACGTGAATGTTAAAATCTCCGACAATTAGCAGTTTATCAACATTAACTAGTAGATCTGAGAGGAAATCTGCAAATTCTTTTAGGAAATCTGTATATGGCCCTGGCGGTCTATACACAGCAGCCAGAGCAAGAGATGGGAGAGATTTCTTTTGCATATCTAACAGTGTAACATTAAGCAGAAGTATTTCGAATGATTTAAACCTCCTGTATCCTGTTTTCTGAGTAACATTGAGAATATCACTATATATTGTTGCCACACCGCCGCCACGACCAGTCTGACGGGGCTCATGTTTATAACAGTAGCTCGGTGGAGTAGACTCATTTAGACCAAAATATTCATTTGGTTTAAGCCATTTTATGGGGTCATTTGTTTAGAGATGGAGACAAACACCTGGGTGACGACCTTAGATAAAGCATGGAAATGAGGTATTCAGGTATCGTTAACTGCTCCAGACTCCAGAGTTTCACAAGTCCTGATCCAATCTGTATAACTACTCAAAGAATGGGACGATGGCTCCATGAACCATTAAAGACAATAGAAGAGAGTCTCTGTAATCTGGCTCATTTGGTTTACAGTGAAGAGGACAGGAACCTCATGCTGGAGAATTTGCTTAACATGATGTTACTTTATTCAGAACTTTATTCTGATCTTTCATTTTTCATCTTTCGTGAGATGTTGTCAGGATCAGCACATCTTAATCTGATTCTTACATTTATAATCCCACAGAACAAAAAGTCAAGTGTGATTTTATAATTAAAATGTTTTTAGAAAAATATATTCTCAATCTAAAAAATTGTCAAATTTATGGTACTTTTACGGCACATTTTAATGTTGTTATTACGTTTGATAGAAATAATGTACCTCATTCATGGAACGTTTCAGGGACATATAATTAATTTATAGAAATGCATCAAAATGATAATAGAAGTTGTGTATTTTATCACTGCTCTTTCATTTAACTTCATATTTCTCTGTTTGAATTATTTTGATGTACTGAAAATGAAATTCAACGTTTTTCAGAGCTGATGGAAGAGAACGAGGAGAGATGACAAACATCATGACAAACCTGGAGAAAAACCTTTGAGTCACTCTAATACTAAAAATACACTTTTAAAGAAAACAAGAGCCAAGAAGTCTTTCACCTGCACTCAGTGTGGAAAGAGTTTCCCGTACAAAAAACATCTTGAGATTCACACGAGAGTTCATACTGGAGAAAGTTCACATGTGCTCAGTGTGGGAAGAGTAACATGCTAACATCACATCTTAAGAGACACATGAGGATCCGCACAGGAGAGAAGCCGTATGTATGTGATCAGTGCGGGAAGAGTTTCTCAGAAAAACGAAGCCTTGAGATTCACATAAGAGTTCATTCTGGAGAGAAGCCATTCACATGTGATCAGTGCGGAAAAACATTTTTTGTGGCATCAGCTCTGAAGACACGCTTGAAAGTTCATGTGAAGGAGAAGCATTCATGTTCTGAGTGTGGAGAGAGTTTTTCATGTCTGCAATATTTACAAGAACATCAGAAAATACATACATACGTGAGAGAGTACATGTGCTTTGAGTGTGAACAGACTTATTTCAGAGAGCCATTTAAAGCGTCACCAGGTAATTTACACTGGAGAAAAACCTTATAAGTGTTCACATTGTGACAAGAGATTCAGTCATTCTGAAGAAAGACCATTTATCTGTGATCAGTGTGGTAATCATTTTTTGTTGGGCTTCAGTCCTGAAGAAACACCTGACGGTTCACACAAAGGAGAAGACTCATTTGTAATATAAGGAAGTCATTTACTACAAAAGCACCAAAAAAAAACCTTCAACTTTTTAAGAGAGTCTTGAATCTAATATACATTTTTAACCAGTTCTTCATTGTTTTTCATCAGAACATCTACTTAGAGCCACTTCTGGGGCCTGTACCATGATGGTAGATGAACAAATTCAGAGTTATAGGATAAGTTTTGAGTTGACAAATCCAAACCACTCCAATCTGGCTTTGTCGGTACCATGAAGCTGATCATCAACTTTCTCTGTCAACTCAGGCTTAATCCTGAGTTAATGGAGTGTGTGCACATGAATGTGTGACATCAGCGGCGAACAGCCAATCACAACACAGCGCAAGTGTGATTTACTTCTCGCGAGAGCCAGCGAGATTCAGAACTATTTTGTTAAAGGTTAAGAGATTAAAGAATATGAGGAATTTAAACGCATTTCCACAGAAGTACTTGTCCATGAAAGAGGACAAATAAAGGAAATTATCTTGCTCTATAAGTGCAGTCATAACTTGTGAAGTTAGTTTATATAGTTGATAATATATAGTGATAGAGACTCAAACATGTAAAGTCACATTTTAAAGCATTATCTATTGATTCTACCACTTATTTATATTACATATGATCTGTATATATTCATATTAATTTAAAATGAATGCTTTATAATAATTGTTAAACTAAAGGTGCTTGTGTGTAATGGAGTAATAATAATATAAATCTTATAATAATTATATAAATCGTAAATTGTAATTATCATTGAAGCCAGACAATTTTGTTGTATTTTTTTTAAGGTACGTCATAGTGACCTTTAATTTGTAGAAAGAGAAACTGGGGGAGTGACTTTTTTTGTGTCATACATATGTCACTTTGCTCACATCTGATTGGTCCAATTTCAGTCTGAGATCTCTAACCCAGAACATAATCTGCCCCGGAGCAGGTTAGCCGTGGAGTGTAAGTTACTATGGCAATGAACGCAGCTAAAAGCCAAGCCACTTTCATGGTATCTAAAACCCAGGATTGGTGCAAACTAAACTGAAATTTACCTGGCTAGCCAGCTAATCCGGCTTCATGGTACAGGCCCCTGCTCTTCCATGCAAATACAAGATATACTTTCATGTAGTTTTGCAACTGGCCACTTCTCTTCTTTATTTGTATCAATACAGAGTACCTTTTACCCCATGCCCCCTTGCCATCTCATACATTTATACGATTTTTAAACAAAATAAACATCTTGAATGATTTATTTCCACACAAAATATGTTGCTCCATTAATGTTCAATATAACGCATCTACTTTTCCTGCAATTATACATTTTAGGAGCAGTGAATAGCACATTTTTTCTTAAGGGGGGCCTTTAGCCCCGTGGTACCCTACAGGTGTTTACTTACCTGATTCATAAACACTATTTTTCTACGTACAGAAACTTCCTTTCTAAGAGTTTATATTAAAATGACATCAGGACAAAACAACAGAGATCAGGGTGAAATTTAATCTTCTTCTTACTGGTTTTTACTGGCGGATTTGAGCAAATTGAGCATTACTGCATCTACTGAAGCAATGGATCAGAAACTTAAATCTCCTTTCCCCAGACCTATCAGGACTCGAGCTTTTGATGTTGCTGCGTGTTCAGCTCCTCCATCTACAGCCCGGAGAAGAGGAATAGCAATAATAATAGGAATAGCAATTGGGGTGGTGATGGCGCAGTGGATAAGACACATGCCTTTGGTGTGAGAGACCCGGGTTCGAATCCACTGTGAGACACCAATGTGTCCCTGAGCAAGACACTTAACCCCTAGTTGCTCCAGAGGCGTGCGACCTCTGACATATATAGCAATTGTAAGTCGCTTTGGATAAAAGCGTCAGCTAAATGAATAAATGTAAATGTAAAATGTAATAATAATAATCTATACTATGAACTATGAGTTCTTTTTAGAAATTGTATTAACAGACTATCACCTACTGGATTTAAAATCTTGTTTAATGTTAATTGCTGCTCACCGTTCTTCTGAAGTTCATTGATCAATACTTCTTTCCTCTGTATATCTATTACACTGAATAAGTACATGTTCTACTGTTTCTCAGACTCTGCACCAATCAGTCCTGTTGGATCTCTTCCTATTATATATTGCCGAATTTAGTCCTGTATGTCCCAACATTAGTCTTGAAAGCATAGAATCGTCCTTTCTTCTCCCTCTTGAGTTCCTTCCTCTACCATTGATTGTAGGCAGATGCCTGTCCTTTTTCTCATTATCTCAATACAGCAGATATCAACTGGCCTTAAGAACAATTCTAAGAACTATTCGAGCAAGCAATGGGACCAGGAAATACAGCAGGACAAAGATACAAATTGGCTTAACAGTAATGAGAAATACTACTGAATAAACTAACCAAATGTTTTTAAAAAGAAACCTCTTTATGTTATGAATTAAACAGACATATTCTTTAAGGACAGGGACAGCAGGGAAGCTGTTTAAAGTGGAAGTCAAGCAGCCAGTCAAGTTTGCATTCTTTTGTAAAGTTATTTCCACTTTAATTAATATATATATAACAACCAAGATTAATGATTAATTCATTTTAAAGAAAAAATGATGTTTTGTTATAGCTTTTAGAGCAAGGGCGCCGCTATCTTGCAGTACCACCTCGTGAGACGTCATGGGGTTGGTTTGCTCCTTTGGCCAGTTAAATAATATAGGCATTTCTTTATTTTTTGAACACATAAATATTATTTTGACACACCAATATTTTGGTTTTCACCATAATTTGGATGAATAGTCAACATAAATATCTATATTACATTATCTAGGCCTATTTCACAAAGTTTTAAATATTAAGTTATCCCAAACATAATTTTCATATTGTGAGGCACAACGTGATGTAAACAAACAATGCTTCATACAGTATCGTTCATGTGGCTCCTTGTTATGTCAGATCTTTCAGACCAATTTGCATTAGCAGGACTGTGCACAGTAGTGATGCGCGGATGGCGGTTATATCTGCGGGCGCTGTGGATAATCCGCGGGCCGGGTAATAAAAAATTGCATTCTGATTATTTGCGGGTGGGTCATTAGATAAATCATTAATGATGCAATATTAACTGCATTTTTCTAAAATATGAACTTGTGTTAAAAATAGGCCACAGAAATAAACTGTAAATTAACATATTAAAATTATTCAACAAAACATTTACTCTGTCTTTTGTTGTTTGATTAAAACTAATGACAGACGGCACAGCGTTATTAGGCTGCAGTCACAAGACCCATTTCATCAATACCTACTGATACACATGCGTTTTCATTCGCAACTGTTTACATTAACTTAAGACAAAACCGACAGTGCTTATGAGGCTACTCACCAGGATGGCCATTTTAACGTTATTATATGTGTGTATTTGGTCACTTGAACGCAACAAGCTTTGCTTTGATGTGACTGCAGTGCACAGAAAAGCGCCTCTGGAGCACACGAGTACCGAAAGGCTTTAAAACACGTGCAAATAATATATTTGTGTGACGATGCAACAATAAGCCGATTAGGCAATTGATCATTCTGTCAACTGTACCAATGCGCGAGCTAAAGTCTTGTATCGCAGCGTTCAGCTCTAGATGCGCCGATGTGAAGAGAAGGTCGAAGTGAGAAGACGCGGTACAGCTGAATCACTCGCGCTGTTTTCAAATGACTGATTTGATCTGATGGTTTGTGTGAATTTATTTACTCATCTAACCTACATGCTATATTGAATAAATGTTTTACAGGAATTTTCCTCATTTTAAAGTCGAAAGCTGCGGGAATGAGTAATGTGATACATAGGCAAGTCAGTGCAAATTCAGGACCTGATTAAACACAATTCTATTGTACAGAGAATTGTGAAACATGACTTATCCAAAAATTTCTGGGTTTATTTATTTTTTCCAAAACTTTCCAGGCCTGGAAATTGCTGTTTTAAAATGCCATGACTTTTCCAGGTTTTGCATGACCGTAGGAACCCTGAATGTGATGATCGGGTGCGGTTATCGAAATCAGACAAAAATATAGGTGCGGGTGGATAATTTATTTGAAGCTGCAAATTCAGGTGACGTTTTAGCTCATCCGCGCATCACTAGTGCACATGCATTTTGAGGGGCAGTGGCCCAAACCAAAAAAAAGGGGCACTAAGGGGGTGAGTGCTTGTTAATAGAAATGATCCAGTTGTTACAAATATACACATCAAAAGGTTTTTGAAGATTTTTAATGTTTTTTTTTAAGAAGCCTCTTCTGCTCAATAATCACTCTAATATTCTGATTTGCTGCACAGGAAACATTTTTTATTGTTATTATTATCAATATTTAAAACAGTTGAGTAGAAAACCACATTTTATTCGGGAATTTAATCAAGCGGCGGGAGAGCCGTGGGAATGGAGACCTCTACAATGAATTAACATGTGTTTCTTAAAAGTGCTGTATGTAAGTTTTTGACTCTTCTAAAGCCAAAAAATAACATAACATGTTTGTAGATACTTAGGAAACATGTTGTTTACATAGCTGTTTCTCTGAAAAAAATAATGCTATAGCCAGTAATTCTACTCGTTTCGGGCAGATTCCGGGCCGGAATTGCAGTACCCATTTCAACCGCTAGCTGTCAATCTCACATACTGCACCTTTTGGGCAACCCATTTGGGCCCCACATGGATGTGTTTACAGGTTGATTTCAACGGTAGGTAAAAGTTTACTGGGAAAAGTCTATATTATAGTACACAGAAAATAATATGCACATTTGAATTTAAACAGTACATTTATTTGTGTAGCAGTGTGTTACATGTAAACAGAACAAGAAACTAATTGTTCAGAGAGCTTGAACATATTACATAGTTTTATAGCTTTGAGAGAAAAAGTTCACATCCTGAGAATTGAGCCAAAGGAACTCATCAGTAAGAGCAGTAATAGCTTTAAAACCTTAACAATATCCATCCTGACACAGCACACAAGTTTTTCACGCTTTTAAAACCTGTAGAAATATCCTGCCACAAAAAGGACAGGCGTAAGGCTTTTAATTTGTATGAATTATCTAGTGAGGCAGCTCTTTAGTGTGAATTCTCATGTGATGATTAAATCCTCATTTACAGATCCATACTGAGAGCAGCTGAAATGCTTTTACCCGGCATGAATTAACATGTGAGACTTAAGGTATCCTTTACGTGTGAAACTCTTTCCACACCGAGAGCAGATGAAGGGCTTTTCTGAAGAGTGAGTTACCAGATGATTCTGAAGGTGTCCTTTCTGTGTAAAACTCTTTCCACACTGAGAGCAGCTGAAAGACTTTACTCCAGCATGAATTAACATGTGATTCCTCAGGATTCCTTTGCATATGAAACTCTTTCCACACTGAGAGCAGGTAAAACGCTTTATTCCAGTATGAATTAACATGTGCGTGTTAAGGTATCTTTTACGTGTAAAACTCTTTCCACAATGAGAGCAGCTGAAAGGCTTTTCTGAAGAGTGAGTTACCAAATGATCCATAAGGTCTCCTTTCTGTGTAAAACTCTTTCCACACTGAGAGCAGGTAAAACGCTTTATTCCGGTATGAATTAACATGTGCTTCTTAAGGTTTCCTTTATATTTGTAAGTTTTTCCACACTGAGAGCAGCTGAAAGGCTTTTTGGCGTCTGTTGTTTGAATGCTGCAACTCTCTGATTTTTCTCCATTGGCATCATGATCTTTCTGACGCTGATGTTTCTCCTCCACCTCATTCAGATCTGGTCTTTCTTCTTTCACTTTCATCAGGCCTAAAATGAAAACATTAAAGTGATGAAAATCCATTGGGACATTTGGAATATAAAAGGAAAACCTTTGTGTACAAACGAAACTGTCGCTGTTCACACGACTAAAACGCTGCATTATGCTGCCAGAACAGTAGTTGGCAATGTCACTTTGTAAAGAAACACTACACATCTATAAGCTGAATAAGTAATACACATGTGCATGATGCTACTGCTGTCTACAGGGAATCTGCAGGTATCAGCAATTCAAATGTAATACTTTTAAAGGGGTCATGACCTGCATTTATTATTATTATTTATGTTTCCTGCACCTATAAATGTTTTACATAGAAATAAATGATGATTTTAGGCTCTGAATGCTCTGTTTGAAGGGGCATGTCTGCTGTGAGACTTCAATGAAAACACCCACTGCTGTGACTAACATCCAGGGCCGTAGCTGGGGTTTGCGGGGCCCCGGTGCAGGTTGTACCAGTGGGCCTTGTTTAAAACTGTTTAATTTGTATGTTCGTTATAATTATTTATTTGTGCTGTTTACACAATTAGTTTGTTCAAATTTGTAGGTGTTCAGGTACAGAAACCGAATAATCAAATGTAAAATAGCACTACATAGTCTTTACTGTAAAAATTGATCAATTATACATTATACATTTAGAAAATGATAATAAAATATGTCAAGAACTCAGAGTTAAACTGTGTCAACAAATTCATCTCGATAATGTCAGATAACTTTGATGGAAAGGACACTGACAGCAGCTAGTAAATTACGTTTACTTACATGTCACTGCTGGTTATACTAGAATACAAATCTTGAATCTTAAATTAGGCGCGGTCACTTTAAGAAACAATGCATCCATTATAATGATACACATCCAATTTCTTTCTCCACTGTTTACTTTCACTTAAGACATAACCTACAGTTTTTTCGTGGATACTCTCCAAGATGGGTATTTTGACAATTTTGTAGAAGAGAAAAATTTGTTTAAGCGCTTTGAGATGCGTTGTTCGTTCAGGTGCAGGAGGAGGCGCAGGAGAGCTGTGTTCGGTGTTGCTGTCCGTGAGACATGACGCGCGAGTACTCAGTTCAGCTTTTCCGCGTCTTTCGTTTGAATGCTTTAAACTCTTTTGAATTTTAAATTGGCAAGGCTTAAAAACACGTGCAAATGATAAGCTTTCGTGACGATGCACAGCAGTGGCCCATCAACTGTCCTGAGTGTCTTTTTAGGCTGGCCCCATCCAGTCAGTTGAGATTGCCAGGGCCCCCCCCTCAGCCGTGGGCCCCTATAATCGTCACCACCTTTCACCCCACTAGCGACGGCCCTGCTAACATCTTTGCATAGGAAGTATTACCTGTCGAACAGTCTCAAACACTTTTATGTTTTTACCATTACAGCTGTCGAGATTAACTAATCATGTGAGGTGTTAATTTTAGTGTTATATGTAGATCTACTCTCATCACATGAAATGTTGCAGCGATGAGCACTGAGCTGATGACAGTTACCCCTTTTCCACCAAGGCAGTTCCAGTGCTGGTTCGGAGCCAGAGCCTAGTTTCAAACCGGTTCTTTGTTTTTCGACATCCAAAGCACCAGCTCCGAACCAGGAAAAGCGGTTCGTAAGTAGCACCACAACATTGCTGGGCTAGAAGGAAGAACCGCTTGCGTCAGGAGCTGGGGGCGGGGTTACCGTGACCAACAAGACGAACAGAAACTTGGACCGCCATATTTGAAATAGCAGCTAAACGCTAACACGTTTGATTCGCCGTGTTTGGATGCCGATGTAGGTTCGCAAAGCCATGAACATCAATAGCAACGCAACGGCCCCCATTGCTGATAGTTTGTTTAGGCTTGTCGGGGATAGATCGGCGCTGCGCGGACCGTTCGGTGCGAGGCATATCGGGGTGCTGCGGGAGCGACTGGAAAGCAGACGGCTCTTTTTGCTTTTGGATCGCTCTCACGGTGCTTTAGTGTGTTGTGTGCCGATCGATCGATCTGCGTGGCGCTGTTGCTTTGTACAGATGCCTGTTGTGCCGCGCTAGTGATCCAAAACATGAAACGTATTCAGTGACGTAAGACCTGGCTCTGTATTGGCTCTCTAGCTTGTGGAAAAGCAACCGGTTCTTAAAGCGCTCGTCAGTCGAACCAACTAAGAACCGGCAATAGCACTGGCTCTGAACTAGCACCTGGAACTGCTTTGGTGGAAAAGGGGTAAGTCTGTTTGATCTCATCATTACATCTGGTTTTCTGAACTCTCAGGAAATGCTTTCATCCAGTTTGGTCACTGGCTTGACTTACTGACACACCCACACACACAAAATAGGCTAATAATAAAATGAAATTGAGACAAAATCTGACTGAACTTCAATAATTACACATCAGTAATCACTGATCACAGATCAGGCATTACTAAGCAAGTAAACAAGGTTACTTCCATGTTGTGACATTGCTCTCAGGTATATATCTTACAGCAAAAGTCTGTTTGCAAAGCCTGCTGCAAAACTGTTACTGATTTACAGTGAAATGTACTGAACAAGCAAATATTCCTCTGAGACATTCAAATAATTGAAAATAACCGTAGTCCTATAGCGACTTTACTTAAAATTTGGCTTCTACTAACGTAAACAGGGCTGGAAATGGCGACCATTTTAGTTGCATATGCTCCGAAATGCAATCTGTGTGACCCCAAAATATATTTGGGAGCATTTGTGCGAGTGCAAATGACTGTTGTAGTGCAACCTCTTTATATCTCTGCTAAACGTTAGTGAATTACTGCACAGTATGTGCTCACTTTGAGCTGATACAATAACCGGTCCACCATTCTATCCAATGCGGATTTTAGATTGGCCGCCAATCACTCCCTTTTGCAGCACTCCATTGTCATGTGACAGGAAGCTAACGTCACAACGTGCAAAATATAGAAAGGAAATCCTAAATATTAAATTGGGAGTGGGGGAATATGAATGTATTTCTGAGGGTAACTGACTGTCTTGAGAAAAGCTTAAATTACCTTTTATTCTCATATTTTCTCTGTATATTGCAAGTAAAAAACAAACAAACAAACAAACAAAAAACAGGTAACCAAGGAAATGCTATATTGTCTGTTCCATAAGCGCCACCTGCTGTCAGAGAGTGAATTGTGTAACTTAATTTTACAAAGCTAAAGTCAGACCATTCTGTTTTTCTTCAGATTTAAAAAAAATTAATTTACATCTGAAACTGCTCATGTATGCAGCATCTTTGTTTGGATCATGATGAAAATGCTGCGGTGGCCTCTAATTTTAAATGGCTACAGATAAAGCCTGTAACAGACCAAATGAACATCTTGTCCATTAACTCATATTTTAACTTTTTTCTTGTCTCTTGCTTAAACGAAAGAAAGAAAAAAAAGAAAGAAAATACATATTAAAAAAAATCGGCTATAAGAATCATCTTCCTCGCTTCTAAAGCAATAGCAAGAATTGGCCATGAAAGATCAATGAATTCAGGATCAGGTTCAATCAATGAAGCTTTTAATCATCAGGATATTGCCAGACCGTCCACTCAATTGGCAATAGTGATGCTCTTTAATATTCAGTGGGTGCTCCTGTATTTTTGATGGTTCAAATCCTTGAAGTTGGGAGCACCAGTGCTACCGACTAAAAAAGTTCATTTTGAGCCCTGCTAAAAACATATTCAGTCTCACACGCTCTTTAACAGAGTTTAACACTGTTTTATGATTCCAAAAAGCAAAAATAAAGTATTATAATCAAATCTTCTCAGTGTTGGTTCAGTCACATTTCCAACTTTGAAACATGGATTTAAGACTGTTTAATGACCGTTAAGGTCTTATTTTTACATTAAGGATCTGTGGATATACATCAAACAGTGATTAAAGATGAATGAAGAATAATCACCAACCTCCGTGTTCCTCGTGTTTTATTCTCCGTGTTTCTGGTTCCTCGTGTTTTATTCTCCAGGTTTCTGGTTCCTCGTGTTTTATTCTCCGTGTTTCTGGTTCCTCGTGTTTTATTCTCCAGGTTTCTGGTTCCTCGTGTTTTATTCTCCAGGTTTCTGGTTCCTCGTGTTTTATTCTCCATGTTTCTGGTTCCTCGTGTTTTATTCTCCAGGTTTCTGGTTCCTCGTGTTTTATTCTCCAGGTTTCTGGTTCCTCGTGTTTTATTCTCCATGTTTCTGGTTCCTCGTGTTTTATTCTCCAGGTTTCTGGTTCCTCGTGTTTTATTCTCCATGTTTCTGATTCACTGGTGTTCTCCTCACTCTCTTCTTTAACAAACACCATCTTCACAGCAGATCTCAGTTCAGATGATACTCCTCCAGATATTCCTGCTTCAACACTTAGTCACGACCCTGAGGACTGAGAATATTACAGCTATTTATTGACCTGATTCAAAAACTGTATGTTTATATTTACAGAAACAACTTTAAATTTCTATCTGTTTGTATTAAGCAAGCATCCCGACAAAACAACAGAAAGTGCGGTGAAACTAATCTTCTTCCTCTGAGGTTTAACAAACATGTGTTTTAGCGCCACCCGCTGGACTGGAGTGAAGCAGAGAGCGGAGGGAAAATGACTTGGTGCGTCTAAAGGTGGCTGTTTCTTCCTTAAAAAAAAGCCGATCTGCACAAATAAAGGAAAGTGATTTAAAATTATAGACTCACATGTAATTTAATCAGCCTCAACCGTCTCCGTGAGTGAGGATTAGAGGAGAAAAACGAGCGAATTATTAGTGAAATATTTAATTGAAAATCACACAACATTACAGAATGTAAATATGGAGATTTAAAAACAATGAAAACGCGTGACAATGATTAGATGTGGCCTAATTAAAAATGATATTATAAAATGGATAGTTCCGGTCCTTGATTCTGATTGGTTGAGCCGCGTTAGAAGCCATTGTAAATTACACTACAAACCTGCACCTTTGTTTACTTTGTGTGTTGCTTGGAAACCACTTTGTTCCAACCATAGGTTCCAACCACAACTGTTTCTGAGGAACTGCATTGTTTGGTGCAAGAATACTGTTTTTATTAATATCATTACAGTTATTTGCTCTGTTTTATTTTGTGAAACCTTAGGCTACTATGTATATGGAATAACCACCGGAGTGCCTAAAACCGCCTTAGCTGTTATAACTTCACTGCAAACCATGGCTTCTTGGGGCTTATTGCTTAATAGATAAATAATAATATATTAAAAAAAAAGTCCTGAAGTGGCCAGAACAGGTTTTATTATTGGTACAGTTTCTCAGCCATAAGCAAACCACATCAACGCTTTAAACAGAAACCCCAAAACTGAGCCATACCCAGCCGAATCGTGTCCAAATCATGTGTATAAATAATTACAATTCAATTCTGAAAACGACTTTATTTGACAGTCATACACAATTGTTTATATTAGAACAAAATTATTAGCATTTGAACACTTTGTAATTTTGAAATTAAAGTATTTTGCTCAAAGTGTAAAACAAACTTGTTAAAATAAAACTTATCCGACAGCTTCGTTAATGAAGAATAAAGACCAACCTGTTAGTTGTTGAGTATCTTCAGTGTGTTTGATTCTGCAGGGATCTCTCATCTTCTCTCTGTCGTCTTTAATAAACTCAGTCTCTGCAGATTTCAGCTCTTCCTGATGATCTGATGCTCGTCTTCACTTCTGAACTGATGGGAATATTCCTGCATTTATTGCTGAACTGCTGAATGTGTGATTGTTGTGGGAGGAGCTTCACTGATGACGTGATTGTTGTGGGAGGAGCTTCACTGATGACGTGATTGTTGTGGGAGGAGCAGATTTGCCGAAAACAATTACATGTAAGTAACTACACCAGAGAACACAATATTTAAATATAGTCTTATTTTCTAATAACTACATTCAGAGCAATAAAGTAATGAACATGTTATAGTTTCATGTGTGCAGAAACTGACGGAACTCTTCTTTAAACAGAAAGTAATTTAAATAAATAATTACTTTAAATAATTTTAATGTTTCCATATCATAAATCTCTTCATATATATTTAAACTGTCCTATGTGGCTCATTTTATAGGAAGTATTTAGATATTTTCGTATTAACTAATTTGTTGCATGAATAAACAGCACACAAACACTTGTGGACTTTTCAACCTGCTTTATTCTCTGTTTCCACAGTGTCCCCTCCTGGACAGAAACAGTATCAGGGATTCAAACTGTCAGTCATTAATATGCAATTCCACCACATAGATTGTCCCACAGATATGTTCTGAATTTTAACCAGAAATGGGGGGGGGGGGGGGGGGCAGCAAAACCTGATATCGGTTCTCATCTATTCCCCTCATAGATCATTCATTACAGCAACATTATCACACCAACATCAAACCAATTGTTCACACTAACATACGAAAACACAAAATCACTCAGGTCTTAATTAACTTAACTCATACTTCTCAATGAGTTCTAAGACCTTGAAGACCTTCAAGAATATTAGCAAAATTTATTAAAATTCTTTCTAAATGCTCTTCCGTTCTTATTTTGCTCTGGAACCTGAACGAACAAATATATATAACCGAAATGAAAACATTTTCTGTGTATTTAACATCCTGGGAGATCTTCACAGGGCAGTAGCCTGCCTCACAGAATCCGAGTGCCCTCGCTGGAGATGGCATTAGAGGTGAGGGGACACTGAGGCTATTAAACAAATATATATTTTTTATTATCAAAAGTTCTGTGCGTTTGCCGGAGGCGCTATGGTCCAATCTTGTGCTGCGGCTCATGCTGTATGAAGCAGATACTTGTCATCCAACTCAACTAGGCTATATTATTTATGTTAGGCCTATTATATAAAAATCAGTGGATTGCCGAATACACCGTCACAGGCCTCAAGAGTTAGTTATTTATCTGTCTAGTTATTTATCAACATTAAAAATTAAATAGACTCTCAGCCGATTTGCATTTACAGTAGGCTACTTACAATGACCATCCCATGACCAAAACATCCCATGTCTAAAACAGTGCTTTAATGGAGGTAAATCTTATTTTATCCTGTTTTTTTGAAGAGGCTGGGGGTTCTTATGTTACTGTTGCTATAGCTATATATTCATCATGGCATATGGTATTCATGACTATACATCATTTATAAGAACAGGCTTTTGAGTTCATCAACAATACAAAAATATACATATTCAGTCAATGCAATGTTAGGCTATATAACAACGAGAGATAAGCTATATTGTTCATCTTTTTAATTGCTTACACTAATTAATATTTAATGTGACTTCCAAATAGTTGAAATATCTAAAAAATAAATAAAAATAATAATCTTACTGGAGGGTATCTGTCAAATTCAGTAGCAATTTATTTGCACCACCAGGTGGAGATTTCACTAATGAGATTGTATGACTGCATGCATACTTCATGCACGATGATTTTGATTATAATAATTAATGAATTAATGACCAGTTATAATTACAGACTTTCTCTTGATGACTCATTTATTTATTTATTTTCGTTTAGCGGTCTATAAATGTTGTGGCATTTACATTTTGACAGCCTAAAAACAGACTTCAGTCAAATGAATGACTGTAAATAATTAAAGAAATTAATATACGAAATGTGCCATATCCTAACTGCCTGAGCTTAATCAGATTTGTCATCATTATTAAAAAAAAATAAAAAAAAATCTGGGGGACCCCCACATCTATTTGTATTCATCCGTTCTGCACTGTCTATGGGTAGCGCAGCTTCAGCATACAGATTTAACTACAGGCACAGCTAAATAAAACAGGCTGGGTGCTGATGAAAATTTCTGAAATAAATATTTCTGCACTTCTACAATTGAAATGGATGCAGTCACCACATAACTAATGTCTATATTGTTAAAAATGTACAGTAGTCAAAAGGATTTCAAATCAATTGATTTATTAAAGGGATAGTTCACCCAAAAATGAAAATGTGATGTTTATCTGCTTACTCCAGGGAATCCAAGATATAGGTGACTTTGTTTCTTCAGTAGAACACAAACAAAGATATTTAACTCAAACCATTGCAGTCTATCAGTCATATAATGCCAGTCAATGGCACCAAATCTTTGAGAGTAAAAAAAAACAAACTTGCACAGATAAATCCAAATTAAACCCTGCGGCTCGTGACGATACATGGATGTCCTAAGACACGAAACGATTGGTTTGTGCAAGAAACTGAACAGTATTTATATCATTTTTTACTTCTGATACACCACAATGTCCAACTGTCCTGAGCTAGACGAACACAACTATAAACGTTTCTTTTTGAAACTTGCAAAAGTGATGTAATTTGAAGAAAATTAAATTGGCCCTTACAAAAAAATAAAAAATAACTGCAGTTATGGGACTGAAAAACAGCAATTTTACTGTAGGCTAGTACAAATAAGTAGGCTACTGTAACATTTTTCGGTTTTTCAGTAAATGCAGAACTTTGTAGTGCTTTTTTTTTTTTTTTGCTGTACAAAATTTATTGCATTTCCTGCATGTTAACTGCAAATAATCATTGAAATACTGCAGTAACACAATAATGCAGTAGGGCAGTTATTTCTGTCTAAGGAGAATATCTATAGTTGCAGTTCCACTGGCATGAAGCGGACGTGACAGCAGATAAAATTGACATATAAAAACATTGTGCAAACAGGTAAGGCATCCCAGGAGGGAGCTTCTATGAGGCCAGTGTCCACCATGACACAAATGGCTACATAAAATGTCAGTGTGTATGTAGAAGAGTGTGTGCAGTAGATGGTGTCATCCACCTTCACCGGTATTATCCAGTAGCCCCAACAGAAGGCCCTGCAGTTGTAAGCAATCTGAATTCCAGACATTTGGTTAAATATATACCAATTGTAATGCTAAGAGCTTTTCTACAGCATGGTGACGATGACTGTAGTGATGATGACTATGTTGCTGGTTGTGGTCATCTTGATGAGGACACGGTCACAGAGTAGACTTCTGCAAGGCCTACAGAGGTGTCGACCTAATTTGTCTTGCATAACTGTGAGAATTTGACCGTTTGAAATGTATAGAGGTGATGTGACAAACGTGAGTGAATTTTAAATAGCTTCTTTTTTTTTTTACAGAGCATGCCAGGCCTATGCCAGGACCAGCCATCAATGAGCGCAGCACATATGAAGACTGTGATATGTTAATTATGTTCCTGCTTTATGCAAGTACAATGTAATCTGATGTTCCAGTATAATAAATGACCCATTTCTGTTTTAGGAAATAAACAACAGATGATCACTAGTGATTTTGTCTTTATTTCTGATCAGGGAGAAATTAAGTAAAATGATTACAGCAAATAGTGACCCGGACAGCCCTGCCATCCTAGACATCTTCCAGAGGGAAGGGGTCATCATTTTCAATTTGTTTGGCAGGGTGCTGCTCTCCTCTAATTCTAACAATATTATGAAGAACAACACATGCCACAAGGATGTCACGTGCTCTTTCAGGGTTTACTCTGAGTTTTCGCAGACACTGAAACCTTGTTTTGAGCACACCAAGGGCGTAGGTTTGCTTTTGACATTGGTGGGGACATAAACCCAATTCCCCCCCGCACCACCGGTTATAATTCATATAGCTCAGAGGTTCTTTTTTCAATAGTATGTTTAACAGACAATAATTACAAAATTACGATTTTGTGAACCAACAACATCAGCATCAGAGCACTGGGTGTTTTAATCACACATCACTTTATTTGAAATAAAATAAAATTTACTTTATTTTATACACTTCAGGTGTATCCACTACCACGGGAGGTGGAAACACTTTCCCCCCGGCCAAATCATTCCCAAGAATAAACTCAACCCCTTCCCCTGGGAGATTCGGACACACTGCTACAGTGACATAACCCGTCACTAAATCTGACTTCAGATACATTCGGTGTAACGGAACCTTTATACAGTCAGAGCCCACCCCACGCAACAACACATCTGTATTGGTATATGTTTCAGACGATAAATCTAACATAGTATCCAATGCTATGGATTGGGCAGCACCAGTGTCACGAAGCAAAGTAACTTGCTTAGTTTCATTATCAGCATTAATTGCGACATAACCATTAAACAAAAATGGTTCATAACCCGCCGGAGGAGAGACAGAAGGAAAAGAATGCACAAATCCCACACTCTTAGCCTTGGCTGCCACATTCTTTTTTTTCCAGGCTTCCCAATCGGCAATCAAGTGACCGGGACTTAGACAGTTAAAACATACCCGTCCTTCACCTGCTCACATTTTCGCTGCTCTCCCTCCCCCATAGGTCCCACCCCGATTAAACCTAGAACCCCACTCTCTACCTTTTAGCTGCACTTCAGCACCCTGGACAGCGAACCTATCAGACTTCACCATAGGAGAGAAAACAGTACGATGAGTTAAGACAAATTCATCAGCCAGAACGGCGGCAGCAGAAAGAGACGTCACCTTCCGTTCATTTAGGTGAACCACCAGAGTTTCCGAAACACACCTTTTAAAATCTTTTACCAGAATTATGGCTTTCAGAACTTCAAAGCTAGAGACTTTACTTGCTGCACACCATTTATCAAACAAAGTTTTTTTTCTCTCTGGCAAACTCCACAAAGATTTGTTTGTCTGTTTTCAAATGCTCTAAATTTCTGTCTATACGCTTCAGGCACCAGCTCGTAAGCACATACAACAGTTATTTTAATCACGTCATAGTCAAGACTCTCTTCAACCGGCAATGCCGAACAAACTTCTTGGGCTTTTCCAACCAATTTACACTGCAATAGCAGAGCAGAGCATTTTGATATCAAGAAAGAGACATCTAGAAGATAATAAACCAGATACATTCATATACCTGAATATGAGCATTTAGAGCTTAACTAATACAGATAACAAGTGGTAACTAGGCTAACATACTAAGGAAACATACAAACAACACATGCATATACCATATACATTAGTAACTGATTGATTATAGTCTAAATAAAGGAAATGTCTCTATGCGTGTGTGTTATGTGTTGTAATTGTGGAGGTAGTCCACTGGTCAACCAGGCCATTGGTGTCTGTTATCGAGGATCATTTAGTTCTCTGGAATGTGTTTGAAGTCCGATGGAGAGAACAGAGAAGTGATCTATTTAGCATCTTTTTGACAGTGGGGGGGGGGGGGGGGCAACCATTGAAAATTTAGCATCCATATAAAGGTGGGGCTAAAAGGGTCTCTTAACACAAAGTCCCAACGACCATCAAGGATCATAAGCATAAGCTTCTGCAGCACGAACACAAGCATGTAGTTCACCTTTGTTGTTGTTGCTGTTACGTGACATAGCGGTGTCTGACTGGGGTCGAAACATAGGGTAATGACATCATCGTTTCATAAAATATAGGACTCGCTGTGCACACAAAACGCAAAGGTGTCATTTTCAGATTTATCCACTCTGGGACCCAGTTTCAGGCTCCTAAAATGCTGGATCCATCTGGACGAAACAATACAAAATATTTATGTATACAGCTAAATGTGTGTATGTGTGTATGGGTCTTTACTGTGATTGTTTTTTGTATGTCTGTGTAGAGCAGATGAATGATTGAAACGCTTCCCACATGCAGTGCAGTAATACGGTGTCTCTCCAGTGTGGATCCTCTCGTGCGTTTTCAGATTTGATGACTGATTGAATCTTTGATCACAGTGTGAACACTTATAAGGTTTCTCTCTAGTGTGGATCCTCTCATGTGTTTTCAGATTTGTTGACTTATTGAATCTCTTGTTGCAGTGTGAACACTTATAAGGTTTCTCTCCAGTGTGAATGCTCATGTGTTCTTTAACATGTACTGATTGTGTGAAACTCTTCCCGCACTGATCACATGTGTATGGTTTCTCTCCAGTATGGAGTCTCATGTGACCATCAAGACTATATTTGCATTTCAAACTTTTTTCACATAGAATACAGGTGTACAGTTTCTCTCCAGTATGAACTCTCATGTGTGTCATAAGGCTTCCTTTTACTGCGAAATTCTTCCCGCACTGATCACATGTGTGCAGTTTCTCTCCAGTGTGGACTACCTTGTGTTTCTTCAGGTGCCCTGACTGAGTGAATCTCTTGTCACAGTGTGAACATTTATAAGGTTTCTCTCCAGTGTGGATGTTCATATGTACCTTAAGGTTTGCCAAGTGTGCAAAACTCTTTCCACATTCATTACATATGAACAGTTTCTCTCCTGTATGAACTCTCATGTGTGTCATAAGGTTTCCTCTTTGTGTGAAACTCTTCCCGCACTGATCACATGTGTACGGTTTCTCACCAGTGTGGATTACCTTGTGTTTATTCAGGCCTCCAGACCGAGTGAATCTCTTGTCACAGTGTGAACATTTATAAGGTTTCTCTCCAGTGTGGATGTTCATATGTACCTTAAGGTTTGCCAAGTGTGCAAAACTCTTTCCACATTCATTACATATGAACAGTTTCTCTCCTGTATGAACTCTCATATGTATCATAATGCTTCCTTTATGTGTGAAACTCTTCCCGCACTGATCACAGGTGTACGGTTTCTCTCCAGTATGGATTAACTTGTGTTTCTTCAGGTCTCCTGACCGACTGAATCTCTTGTCGCAGTGTGAACACTTGTACCGTTTCTCTCCAGTGTGGATGTCCATGTGTACCTTAAGGCTTAACGATTGTGTGAAACTCTTCCCGCAATGATCACAAGTGAACGGTTTCTCTCCAGTGTGAACTCTCAAGTGAACATCAAGACTATATTTGCATGTCAAACTCTTTCCACACTGAGTGCAGGTGAAAGACTTCTTGGCTCTTCTTTTCTGTAAATCTTCCGGTTTCGTTTGAGAGCAACTCAAATGTTTTTCTCCAGTTTCGACATGATTTTTCTCCTCAACTTCACTCAGTTCTTGGTTCTCCTCACTTTCTTCAATAAACTCTAAAAGAAAAGGAAAAACAGTTCATTTGTCAGTGACAAATGGAGAAATGTGAAAGTACATAAAAGTGAACCCTTGTGTAACAGTGTAAAGCATTTCTATACAAAATGTTCATTTTAATGCAGTTTTATAAATTATACACTTCCCTGAAACTTTTCATGAATGAGGTACATTGATCTTCAAAATATAATTTTTGAAACATTAGACAAATCCCATGTTTCTATGAGGAGAACTATTAAATATGTTTGATCAACTACAAAATTATTTAACATACATTTTGTTGAAAAACAAAAGTGTCCCTTATTATTTGCTGCGTCATCTATATTATTCAACAGCAATTATAAAACAACCTGAATTTCAGTGAATACTTGTCTCACAAACATGATAAATATGCATAGAAAGCTTGAAATGTCTGCTTTTAAATGAAGTAATGTCGAAAAAAATATTATCTGATAAAGTAATCCATATGAAACCAAAGCAAGGTCCAGTCTTTCTCGTCTGAGCTCATTATCTGTAATGTGATCACACCCACGAGTGGCTTCGCTTTTGGTATGACAATCGACCATGTGAGACACCACGCGAACATGTAAACGTCCACGTCATCTCCGAAAATGGTTCATCTCAGATAATGTTCATTTTTGGAAGAAGACGTGCTGAGAGGAATGTGACAGAGGGGTGGATAGAGATTAAGCTCAGTCCTATACTAAAAGGGTTAATCCTATGATACAAAGAGAATTTCCAATCAGCAGAAAATGTTAAAAATCTGCCTGGAAGATGACATGTGTCTATATCGTCCTAATACACGGTGAAGAGGAGAGTTTGAGCGGCCAAAGATTCTTCAAGGACCACAGCTAGAGAATTGCAGAAAAAAGTTGAGTTTCGGGGTCAGAAAACCTTTAAAAAAAAAAAAAAAAAATTCAAACAGCACCTGCATCACCACATGTTGTTTGGGAGGGCTTCAAGCAAAAAAATAAAAAGAAAAGAAAAGAAAACGCTTTTACCAAAAAACAATCCCCAGCATATTCAGTTAGACACGACTGGAACTTCAAATGGGACTGGCTTCTATGGTCAGATGAAACAAAAAATTTATAGCAGCAAACACTCAAGATGGGTTTGGTGAACACAGGGATAAAAAGTACCCCATATGAACAATGAGATACAGGCCCACAACATTAAAAATACAGCAGAATATTTCTGCTGGAGGTCCTGGACATTTTGTTTAGACACACATGGCATCAGTGATTCTATCAAATACCAACAGATAAATAAAATAAAAAAGTGACTGACTCGTTCTGAAATCTTATAATGGGCCATGTTTGGATCTTCCAACAGGACAATAATCCAAAACCAAACCTTAAAGCTTCTTCTGTGGCCATTTCAGTTCCCTGACCTGCACTCTATAGAAAATGAGTGAGGTGAACTGAAGAGAAGAGGCACCGTCATGGAGCTCAAAAATATTTATTTCATAATGATACCCCCCCCCCCCCCTTTTAATTCTTATTCTCCAATGAAAGGTTAGATTTTTGTGATTTTTTAAAATAATAGATCAAAAGGATTAACAAAGCAGCCAACAATTCTGACCGCTACACTACTGATCCAGAGACAGTAATTAAAAATAATAATAGTTTAAAAATTAATTGAAAAATAATATAATAATGTTGTGTAGTCTATAATACTATAGACACAGACAGTTTTACTATGGTTATTTATTCATGACAAAATAATTACTATATAATTGTATGGAGTCTTACACACATGCTGTACAGTTCATCCGAGTCGTGCATTAATTTGTGTGGTGACATATTATGGGAGTGGCTTGGTGGAGTGCAGGAGATGCAGATAACTTGATTTTAAGAAACTTTAATTAATGCGGTCATGTAACAAATCTGTTTCAAAGTGAATTGCTAATTGCAACATTGAAATAAAAATGTAAAGCCTGTACAAATACTAGAAGCTATGAATATACTTAAAGTACTGGGACGATTTTGCGCAGACTATTTCCCAGTACCATTTAAAGGGTTGTATTCGCACCGACAGTGGGTACTAGGAAGTGATGTAAGCCGGTCGACAGCGACGCCATTTGTGCACGGCGTTCAACAACGAAAACAAAGAACAATGACGTTAACAACAGGAGGATGGAGGACGCTGTGATCGGAGCGGTGTTTTTGTTGTGTCTCTCGGGTTTCACAATAATGGACATGGAATGTTTACACAGCGTTTTCGTACGCATCATTTAGCCAATCAGCGTACACTTACGATAGTTCATATGCAGCTGTTTTAGACCCTACTCTGAAGTAAGAGCTAATTTGGTTCCTTCAAACGGAGTTCCGGGAACTAAAACAGTTCCTAGTTCCCGCGGTGCAAGCCTGACAAAAAGTGGGCAGTTCCACAATTAGTTCAGGTACAATGAAAAGGTTCCTGCAGTGTGAAAGAGCCTTATTATACCATTTATTGTAGTTTTGTTCGCTTGGCTGTTTCCTTATAAAAGTTCAGAATTTTGTCAAGTTTTTCCTCCGGTGTCTTTTATAATTATATGATGTCATTGCGTTGCTGCCTTGCCACCAGCCAATCGCTGCATTGCTGATTGTGGTTTCGAGTATCGATACATCTGCCCTTTTCGGGGAACATGAAAACGCACAGTAATCTTAGACAACTTAATCCAGACATAATCAAATCCACAAATTTGTTTGAAGAACCAAACTAGCCAGAGATCAGTTATAATGATTAGAAGATCTGGCATCTTTCAAATCATCTCAGATGTGAGGTATGAAGAACAGGACCCAGGAGTTAATAATCTGTACTTAATCTGTGCTTCAGAAAACTATTTTTAAACCTTGATTAACTATTCTAGATTATGTCTACTCCTGTCTTAATTTAAACCACCCCAGAATTGACCTCAGAAGAAGAACGTGATGCAATGCAACACGCAGCTTGATCCAGTGCAGGATATCATTCTGATAAGATTATTTCTGAACCAGTTATTTATTTTATAAACAAAGCTTTACTTGATTTGTATCATAATACTCACATTAAAATGTTTCATGTGAGCAACAGTGTGTTTAGCCATAGCACTGCTGGTGGAAGAGGTTCACCAATCGCGCGTCACAGTCTCACATGCCGCAGTAACATTTGAGATCACTTATTTTAAAAGGCAATAATGTCAATTGACAACTTTGCGATTGTATTGTAAAACACAACAAGGAGCAACACCATGAAACCATTTAAAAAAAGGTGCATTCAATGGTGTCCGTGACAGGATATCAAACAGCCAACAAAGTAAAATGATTCCAAACATAACTACGGTGCGCTCTCTTTATTTTATCAAATGATCATAATCACATCCATTCATTTTACAATCCTGTTACTAGCCTTTTATTTAGACTAAAAACCCCTTCATTCGGGGGAGGAAGCTGGCTTTTTGAGTGGCATTTGCACATCCTGACACAGGGCTGGGCTGGGTATCATTCAAAAATTTTCGATACGATACCTTGTGTTTGATACCGGTTCCTGAACGATACTTTTTTCCGATATCAATTTTATTAAATCAATTTTAACAAGATTATATTATCTAAAAACTTTAAACTTTGGTTTCTATTTTTTTCAGCTTTTTGACATATTTACACAGACTCAAAGCCTCATCTCCTGAGCCACTGCACAAAGGAACAAAATACATCCAACAATAAATCACTGCAAATAGTTTTCAGTTTACACATCTATTAGGCTACGTTAACATTAGTGCATGTTCCTTTTAAAATGCCTAGCTCAGACAGAATCATCATTTCTATTCATCTATTCTAGGTTGTTAAAGACTTCAAGAAATTGAAAATCTTTATCCACTTTCATAAGTGGGTGTTATATTTTCTTTCACCAAATATTTTATTGTTATAACATTCTGTGTTGTAATATGTCTAATTATTTGAATGCATAAAAACAACTTTATTCAAATTTATTCTTAAAAAAGCCTTATGAAATGTCTCATGACTTTGGAAAACTTGCATCTGATGTTTCTCTGCGTCCCTATTTGCATAATTCCAGGTCATCGACACCAAGCTTCGTTGCAATTTCTGTCTAGTAATTAAATGCTTTCTCTGAGTCTCCCTGCGAGCAGTTGAACAGGATATATTTGTGGCAGCTCAGCTATTCGACACAGTGTATTTATGTTGCTAGTGACTTGGAGATGTTGTTCTCCTGCCTGACCTTTGTTGAATGAGAAACGAACCGAAAAAAATTTTTAAATTGCATGTCAAAGAAGGTGGAGTTCCAGAACACACCCACGATTGCATAATCGCCACGGACCAATAGTAGCTCAAAGGTGTTTAGGAGCCAAAATGAACTCCCCCAGAAAGTTAGCTTTGGTGAGCGGTTTCGAACTGCCGAAACAAACTCAAAACGAACTTCGTTTCGGCCTGATTTCATTCGAAATGATGTCATATCAGTTCGTTCTTCGATTTCGTTAGTAGGGTTGGACAGGTAGACAGTGCCATTGTCCTTTACAGATGGCTGACAGACATCACTATGTTGAGCCGGCATCATGATTCCTTCCCCCATCCCCTCTTCCGCAATCTGCCGCATCCCAATTCAGTGTTCGGAAAGGAATTTAAGCATACTACGGAACCCCTAAGGGGAATAAATAGCCTACTAGATGGGAGCAATTATATCGTTGGGTAATTATAATTAAATTGCTGGCATCAGGGAAGCGCTACTAATATGCAGGCAGGGCACTGAAACCGCTTTCGAATGCACACTCTCATTTCACTTTCACGATTCACAATCACACGGACTCTATACTACGGAGCAGCAGCACCATACATTTCACAAGATTAGATGTTTATCAGTGGTGCTCAGTATCTGCAAATAATTTGCCATCGTCCTATCAGTCATCTCTCCTTATGCTGGGAACACACCACAAGATAATCGGGCCGATTTTGGGCCGATTTCTCCCTTTCCGATAATCCTAGGTAATGTCCCGAGTATCTTGGTGGTTCTAAACATTATCTTATCAGATTTTCCTGTGGTGTGAGGTGTGTTAAGAGTGACTGAATCTGCTCGGAAGAACGTCAGAGGCACACCGATACTCAAAATGCTGAATATTTACAATCAGAAATCCTGATGTGTGGGGGGAATCCCGAGGACACCACACACTATAGACCATTTCAAGGACGTAAACAATAACTAAGGCGTTGGAACGCTACTGCGCATGTCTGGTCCTGAAGCATTTCCGGTAGCACCATTTTTAAATCTCAGATCTATCAAAACCTACAGCACGTACTATTTAAGTCTAGAGAAAACGCAAGTTAGGTATTTAAAAAAAATAAATAATTAGAATTACCCTTTAAATATGATTGAAGTGCAAACTTACAAAGAACATTAAAAGTAGTCTTCCGGGCGGCTCTGATTGATGTTGCGTGCGTGTACACGAGAGATGGTGGTAAACACTTTTCACAGTCTGGATGCTTACAATTAACTCCTTATCGGAAAAGTTGGGATCATTTGTTTGTACAATGGATGTTCAGTTATACTGAAGCAAGACAAACAGTGTTACTTACGATCTTATCATGGTTTGTGCTAAGATGTTCGGGGAGGTTTTTGGTGGACATTTCACTTGCATTGCTGGATGAGTCTGTATGTCTATGCAAATACTCTATTTATTTGTACAGCACTTTTCACAATATTTATCGTTTCATTGCAGCTTTACAGAACATGCACGTTTATTACAACGCTAAATGAATGCTAGTAAGCTAATCACTTCATGCTATTATTACTGGTTTCATTCGTTTTATAATGTGTGCTTAGTTTGGTCAAGTTTGTTGCTGTGGAACAATGCTAGAAAGCATTTGAATGCTCTGAGCCATCATGTGGTCACATATTCAAGTTCAAGTTCAAGTCAGCTGTATTGTCAATTCTTCCACATGTACAGCACATACATACAGAGAATTGAAATTGTGTTACTCTCAGACCCTTGGTGCATACAGTTAACATTAAACACGTTCAGATACAGATAAATACAGTTTAAACATATGTACATACAACTATACAAATATACAAATGAGGATATTGTAGAAAAAAATAAGAATTAGATTGATAAAGTGGCATAAGGCGCATGGCAGGTAGAGTGCAAAACCAGTTAAATAAAAACAACACTGTGTAGATATATTTGTAGTTCAAAAGAGCTTATCAGTCTGAGGACATTGTAGAAAAAAAAAGAGAGCTAGATAAAGATAAGGCACATGGCAGAATAGATGGAGTGCAAACCAGTTGAATGTACAAAAACAAAACTGTGCAGATTTGTTTTGTTTTGTTATGGGTGTAGTGCAAGAAGAGCTTATCAGTCTGTTAAAGTGACAAGTCGAAGTGACTGTTCGGATAGATTTTTGTCAGACTATCCGAAGAGGTAATTTGCAGTCAATGTTGGATGGGTAGTGATCAGCCAATGCTGCACAAGTGACAGGTGCCGGTCACAGTTTGTTGGTCGGTGGGGGGGGGGTCCTATGGGTGTGGGGGGGGATGTCACAGAGTCAGAGTTCCTAGGCAAGGCAAGGCAAGGCAAGTTTATTTATATAGCACATTTCATACACAGTGGTAATTCAAAGTGCTTTACATAAAAGAAAGTGAAATAGACATTAAAATCAATAAAAACATGGAAATAAGAATAATAAAAACAAGGAATTTTAAAATGATATAGAAAATGATTTAAGATAAATTTAAAGAAAATGATTATACATAAAATATATTGCAGTCAGTTCGGACATATAGCACAGTGCTCATTCAACAAATGCACAGTTAAACAGATGAGTTTTGAGTCTTGATTTAAATGTGGCTAATATTTTAGCACATCTGATCTCTTCTGGAAGCTGGTTCCAACTGCGGGCCGCATAATAGCTGAACGCAGACTCCCCTTGTTTTGTGTGAACCCTTGGTATTTCTAACTGACTCGATCCTAATGATCTGAGTGGTCTGTTTGGTTTATATTCAGTGAGCATATCAGCAATATATTTAGGTCCTAGGCCATTGAGTGACTTATAAACGAGTAAAAGTACTTTAAAATCAATCCTAAATGTAACTGGAAGCCAGTGTAAGGACCTGAGGACTGGTGTGATATGCTCAGATTTTCTGGTTCTAGTCAGAATCCTGGCAGCAGCGTTCTGGATGAGCTGCAGTTGTCTAATGGTCTTCTTGGGAAGGCCGGTGAGGAGACCATTACAGTAATCCACCCTGCTGGTGATAAAGGCATGAACAAGTTTCTCCAAGTCTTGACTGGAAACAAAACATCTAATTCTTGCAATATTTTTGAGATGATAGTATGCTGATTTAGTTATTGCTTTGACATGACTACTGAAACTAAGGTCTGTCTCCAGAATCACCCCAAGATTTCTGACTTGATTTTTCGTTGTTTGACCCCTAGAGTCAAGGTATGCATTCACCTTGAGAACTTCATCTTTGTTTCCAAATGCAATGACTTCAGTTTTCTCCTTGTTTAACTGAAGAAAGTTCTGGCACATCCAACTGTTAATTTCATCAATGCATTGGCAGAGGGAGTCAATGGGGCTGTAGTCATTTGGAGATAAGGCTAGGTAAATCTGGGTATCATCAGCATAGCTGTGATAGGCAATTTGGTTCTTCCTCATTATCTGACTTAGTGGGAGCATATACAGGTTAAACAAGAGCGGTGCAAGAATTGAGCCTTGTGGGACTCCACATGTCATGGCCGTCCACTTAGACTTATGCTCTGCTATACTCACATAATAACCTCTCCCTTCTAAGTATGACCTGAACCATTTGAGTGCCATCCCAGAAAGCCCGACCCAGTTTTCCAGTCTCTCTAAAAGTATGTTATGATCGACAGTGTCAAACGCAGCACTAAGATCTAGTAGTACCAGCACTGATATTTTGCCAGAATCAGAATTGACGCGAATATCATTTATTATCTTAATGAGTGCTGTCTCTGTGCTGTGATGTGCTCGGAAACCAGATTGAAAATTGTCCAGGTATCCATTTGACTTTAAGTAGTTGTTCAGCTGATTAAAAACTACCTTTTCAATAATCTTACCTATAAAAGGAAGATTTGATATGGGTCTATAGTTGCTCAAGATGGTGTTATCAAGATTGCGCTTCTTCAGAAGGGGCTTAATAACTGCAGTTTTAAGGGAGTTTGGAAAAGTCCCAGAAAGAAGTGAGGCGTTCACCACTTCTAAGAGATCCGCTTCTAAACAGTTAAGCACATTTTTGAAAAAGGATGTCGGAAGTGTGTCAAGATAGCAGGTTGAAGATTTAAGGTGCTGTACTATTTCTTCCAAAATTTTGTTATCAATTTCTTTAAAAACACACATTGTCACTTCTTTTTGAAATTGCGGTCGAATCTGTGTGACCTCTGCATAACTTGAGGATGTGCCAATCTCCTTTCTGATATTATTGATCTTCTCAGAAAAGAAGGAAGCAAACTCATTGCATTTGCTGTCGGAGAGCATTTCACTGGGAATCTGACTTGGGGGGTTTGTCAGTCTCTCAACAGTCGCAAAAAGAGTGCGGGTGTTGTTTAAGTTACTGTTTATAAGGTTTGAAAAGAAAGCCTGTCTAGCTGTGGCTAGTTCCACATTGAAAGCATGAAGGCTGTCTTTATAGATGCTATAGTGAATTTCGAGTTTCGAATTTCCTAGTGTGTTGCTGTGTTAAATGGAGGTGAAAGAGGGGAGGGGCAAGGACGGGAGGGAGTTCAGCTTCCTGACAGCCTGATGTATGAAGCTGTCCTTCAGTCTGCTGGTCCTCGCCTGGAGACTCCGCAGTCTCCTCCCTGATGGCAGCAGACTGAAGAAGCTGTGTGTCGGGTGGGTGGGATCACCTGCAATGCAGAGGGCTCTGCGGGTGAGACAGGTGCTGAAAATATCCTGGAGGGAGGGGAGAGAGACACCAACGATCTTCTCAGCTGCTCTCACAATGCGCTGAAGTGACTTGCGCCAGGATGCGTTGCAAGCGCCATACCACACAGTGATGCAGCTAGTTAGGATGCTCTCGATGGTGTCTCTGTAGAAGGTGCACATGATGGGGGCCGGGGCTCTGGCTCTTCTGAGTTTGCGGAGGAAGTAGAGACGCTGCTGTGCTTTCTTGGCCAGTGCTACAGTGTTGTTAGTCCAGGAGAGGTCCTCAGTGATGTGCACACCCAGGAACTTGGTGCTGCTCACTCTCTCCACAGTCGCACCGTTGATGGTCAGAGGGGCATGCTGAGTGTGTACTCTCCTGAAGTCAACAACAATCTCCTTCGTCTTCTTCACATTCAGAGAGAGATTGTTGTCACTGCACCACCCGGCCAGGCGGCTCACCTCGCTCCTGTAGTTTGTCTCATCTCTGTTGCTGATGAGACCCACCACAGTCGTGTCATCCGCAAACTTAATGAAAATGTTGGAGTTGTGTGATGGTGTGCAGTCGTGGGTCAGCAGAGTGAAGAGGAGGGGGCTCAGCACACATCCTTGGGGGGCCCCAGTGTTCAGTGTGATGGTGCTGGATGTGTTACTGCCGACCCGTACTGCTTGAGGTCTCCCGGTCAGGAAGTCCAACAGCCAGTTGCACAGAGAGGTATTGAGCCCCAGCTGGGCCAGTTTGTGAGTGAGCTGATATAACCAAGAGATATAAACAAGATGAATGCAATTCAATGCTGACTACCATGTTTTGCATAAACCTTTATTGGTTTTTTTTTTTTTTTTTAAGATAACAGTATAGCCTTACAGATTAATAAATGCACACACACACTACATACAATATATATGTGGGTATGCTTGTTTTTTATGCACATTTGCTGTAAACACATACAGGTAAAAAAGTGTGAACTTATGAGATTAGTTTACAATATGAATTGCATTATTATATTTAAATGTTTTGTATATTTAAATTATGGTATTATGGAACAATCTGTATGGTTTCAATAAAATAGTGCAAATTAAAAATACATGAATTAAAATTTCAATCTATACATTATTTTTTTCCCTTTTTTTTAGAAAAAAGTGCCAAAGACTCTTGTGTTGAAAGCGTAACATCTATCTGCAAGAAAGTCGTCAGTACCTTCTCTTTCAGCTGGAAGAAATAGAGGGAGCTAAGTAAAGCACAAATTGAGCTGAAACTACCTCTACAGAAACTAATCACCGAGTCCCCAACACGGTGGGGTTCCAGACTCAACATGATTCAGAGAGTTCTTGACCAGGAAAAGGCCATTTCTCAGGTCCTGAAAGCAGACAGGAAGACGAGACATTTGGTCCCATCATGGCAGGATATTGACATGATGGAGTCTGTGAAAAAGGCCCTGAGTCCACTGAAAGACTTTACTGATGCACTCTCGGGTAAGGAATATGTGAATGTGTCCTACGTAAAGCCAGTGCTTTACCTGCTGAAAGTCAACATCTTGAGCCGGAATGATGACGACACGGAACTAACAAAAACAATGAAGACAACCATTCTCAGTTACCTCACTGACAAACATCAGGATCCCACCACTGATGACCTGTTGGATATGGCTTCACTTGTCGATCCCAGGTTCAAAACCCAGTACATTGACAGAGACAAGATAGAGGGAATACAAGCCAGAGCTGTGTCTGAGCTGGAGTCTTTGCTGACCATACAGTATCCAGCTGCAGCAGCATCGGATCAGCAGCCTACATCTACCCCGAGCCTTGATGCAGAACAATCCCAACCCCAAAAAGCAAAGATTGGGTTGGGTTGAAACATGGTGGCAACACTGTTCCAGGCCGTTGTTTCACAGTTGAAAACTAAACTAAAGAGACGCACATCAAAATAGCTTAGACTGCAACAAAAGACGCTCACATTGACAAGCACTTGTGAGCGAGCGGGTATTAGACAGCTCACCTTTGGTTTCAAAGAATTATTTGTTATCAGTCATGACTTAGAGCAGACAAAAATAGAGCAGACACTGAACATGGTTGAAGCTTTCTATAGTTCCCATACAACTTCAAATGGAGTATACTTTGAAAGGCTGGACATTCGACTGTACGCGAGCGCTAGCGTACACGTACAAAAACAAAGTAACGTTAGGCCTTTAACATCATGATGTCTATCAGCCATCGGCGATGGACGATGGCATTGTCTATCGGCCAAACCCTATATGGCAAATGTGCGGGGGGAGAGCTGAGCTCATTCGGAACTATGGGAGCCCAGAGGGGAGCGTCGGTGAATGTTAAAGAGAAAAACGATATACATTCAAACAAATCGACATAAACTACACATTCGATAAAATCGATTTATCTCCCAGCCCTACCACTGTATGTCATTTCACAGTATTTTCACCTCCTAAATTACTACACTATAGGAGTGGGCGATATAGCCTCAAACTTATATCACGATATTTCAAGAATATTTGCAATAACAATATTTATGATATACAAAAAAAATATGGAACATTTGATGGGACTCGTTAGCCTTGGATGGCAACTCATCTAGGAGAAGGTAAACTCCGATTTCAAACCTATACCCATCCATGGGAAAGGCTAGCTGTATCGAATTCTGTCCTACCCTTGGATACACCAACTGCACGGAGAGGGGGAGTCTGCTGCATGGGCAACAGATGATTTTCCATATTACCATATCCAGGCCTTGTGGCTCCACTGGAGAGGACACTCCAGCGACACCGTAAGGTGTCGACACAACACGGGAAGTGGCAGTTACCGGTGATACTTAGAGTTACAAATGACCTGCTCTTATCATCTGATCGTGGTTGTATCTCTCTATTAGTGCTACTGGATCTTAGTGCCGCGTTTGACACTATCGACCACAACATTCTTTTGAATAGACTAGAAAACTTTGTTGGCATTAGTGGAAGTGCATTAGAATGGTTCAATCATACTTATCTGACGGCCATCAATTTGTAGCAGTGAATGAAGCGGTATCATTGATCCCAAGTGCAGTATGGAGTACCTCAAGGTTCTTTACATGTTACCCTTGGGAAATATCATCAAGAAACACTGTATTAGCTTTCACTGTTATGCTGACGCGGTGTGGCTGGTATAAACACAAGCACTGACTGCCGAGATCAACTCCAGTGATGCGCCATAGGTGCGTACAGATGCGCAAATCAGTCTGCTGTTAAAAATGAACCATCCATTCACCATATCATCACGCAAAACTAAGAATTAGAATCAGTGTATTGTGACGATAAAATATAGGTGCGGGTGGATAATTTGAAGCAGTGGACTCGGATGAAGTTTGAGCTCATCCGCACATCTCTACAACACACTGACCTGGGTCACCAGTATCAAACAATTGGCTAGTTGCATATCTCCGCCATCTTGGATTTCCAGTATAGTGAGTGTGTGGATAGATACTTCCGGTTGTGCTAAACGCCAGTGCAGAGAACCAGGGAAATCCAAATCTTGCCTTCTATATATGTTTACAGGATTTAGAAAATCACTTTAAATACAGATAAGATCTACACTGCTATTATTACTATACTATAGTGCTGAACGATTTTGGAAAATAATCGAATTGCGATTTAATATGCAATTATTTTTTAAAGCTTTTTATATTCTGTATTATTCAACAAAGACAAGTAATAAATCATTGTACAGTATGCAGTGGTGGGCACGTTACTTTAAAAGACTAATTAGTTATATTACTAGTTACTTCTCACAAACAGTAACATCATTATAAAAGAAACTAATTACCAGGGAAAGTTACTTTTTTTTTTTTTTAATGTTCAAATATGTCAAATAACTTGGATGCCCCCAATTTTAAATATGTTAAATGAATGAAATGGTCACTAAATAGAATAAATTATTATTATAAAACATTGTACACTAATCTACACTATTTTAATGTTATACCTATCAAATTTGTTACGGCTGGTGCTGTTTGTTGTTTTTTCTCGTCTTTTTGTTTCTCTGTTGTTTGTTTTTACTTTTACTTTTTTGGTGCTACGCCATTGGTCCTGCTCCCTGCCAATCATCGTTGGAGGAGATGATGTCATCTGTCTCGTCCTAATTAGTGACCAGCTGGATCTATAAAAGTTAGATGCTGAGACAATGCGGCAGATGTCTTGCTTGTGTCTGTTGCTAGTTGGTTTATGATGGTGTTGTTTAGCTAATGCTAAATTTGTATACTGTGGGTTAAGCTATAGTTCCATATGTTTGCGTGTGTTTTTGTACATTAAGCTTCATCTTATCTTTATTTGTGTAAATTTCATTTGTATGTATGTATATAAAGGGGAGAGAAGGGGAGGAAAGGTAAGAATATAACGTGATATACATTTTACATTCTGTAGTGAATGATTGTTAAATACACTAGGTAAGGAGTGTGCCTCACTTGTCTTACTTTGTTTTTGCTAGTGAGAGTACCTTAGTTTAGGGTATCTTTGGATACTGAAGATTTTCTTTTCTTTTTGTTTCCCTTTAGTTAAGTTTAGACTTGATAACTGAGTTAGAGTTAGTTTTGATTATTTGATTAAACTATTGATTTCTTACTTTAGTTTTTTTTAATGTAAATATTATATTGAATGGTTTAGGGACAAGGGTTTTCCCACTGTAAACATTGTAAATAAACACAGTTTTGTTGCCTTTAGCGCTTCGGTTTTTATTGCTTACACTGGTATCGGGTCGAGATCAGACCTCAGCAATTAATGTTATTCCCTATACCCCTTAAAATCGCTAGGGATTGTAACATTAAATGGGGGCTCGCCCGGGATATTTTATAATTTTCCGAGATGATGTTGTTTGGTTTTGTGTTGAGGCCTGATATATAAGCTGGTGTGGTATGATTTAGTCTATCCGATTAAAGATAGAATTGATGCAGTGCGCTAGGGTGTATGTAGTGTTGTTAATATACTTAATGGGCATGATTGATAATTGATTATTGTAAATATTATCAACCCTCTGCTTGGCAATAGAATCTCCATTGGCTTGTAATTTTTTTTTAGTTTACTCACCAGACTAATATTAATTATCTGATATACTAAACGCTTACGTTTGGAAAATGGCACAGTTTTTTTTAAATATCTCACATAGCATCAGTCAGTCAAACATTATATGATATTATGATAATTTAGCATTAATGATGATAGAACTTTAGTAATTAGAATAACCATGTATGAATGCATATTTGTCATGTTGACTGAACTGGTCTGGTGGTGGTGCTTAAGATATTGTTTGTCATTTAGTGTTTCTATATGAAAAAAATATAATACTGATAAAACTACTACGAATTCTACTACTAAGAACAATATAAAACGCACTAAGGATTATTGAGCTGCTGGGTTCATGAATATTAATCAGGCTCGAACTGATTCGCTGAAATCAAAACAGGGAGGATAATAGGTGAGCACCAGCCAATGAGATTGCCGTTTGCGGATTAGTCCCGCCCACTACCGTAAAACCTGGCAGTTCTTAAAAGCTGAAGAATTCCAAAGGAACTCTTTGACAGGAAAATACAACAAAGGATATAATTTACATGTAGCGCGTCAGTTCTGCATGATATGTAAGACCGCAAACTGTGGACTTGGCAACATAGCGTGCCAACTTGATGCTTCCTCTGAAGACTGCTTAGATGTGTTCGACTTGAAGCAGCGCAGCTACATTTTACATTTACATTTATTCATTTAGCTGACGCTTTTATCCAAAGCGACTTACAATTGCTATATATGTCAGAGGTCGCACGCCTCTGGAGCAACTAGGGGTTAAGTGTCTTGCTCAGGGACACATTGGTGTCTCACAGTGGATTCGAACCCGGGTCTCTCACACCAAAGGCATGTGTCTTATCCACTGCGCCATCACCACCCCAGCTAGACCGATCGCTGTGTGTCATCAAATACTGCTAGAGCTATAAGAGAGCGGGCGTCTCCTTATGCTTTCTCTCTCCGTACTTTGATGTCATACACCGATCGATCTTCAAGTCGAGCACACCTCTTTACTCTCGCGTGTCACGCAACAGAGTGTAATTGCAGCCTCTGCGGTTGAAAAATCGTGTTTTTTAATATTGCAATATTATCGCAAATGCAATAAATCGTTCATCCCTACTATACTATAAATGTTAACCGTGCCAGTGCATTTGAAATTTAGGTAATTTGGGTCCGATAAATTAATGAAATGCACTAATCCCTACTGTTCATGAAACGAACATTGAACTCATGGTTTGTACACACAGCTACACAATGTCTATTTCCTTTACCAATTGTGTAAATGTACAAATTACTTATTTCCCGAGTTTGTATTACATTGATTTTTTTTAATTAAATATTTATCTTGTGAGACATGGGCTGAGATTGATCTTCATAAATATACTTTTCTCAATTGTGCACATATCAGTTTGTTCCATAATTTTCACAACATATTTTAATATTTTACACATTTAACTTTGCATCAAGCTATTTTTTAAATGAAAAGAGCTGTAAAAGGATACAACTAATACGAATAAGTTAAAGATTTTTTTTATCTGATAATTAATGCAAAAGAAATCGTAAAAACACATGCACTGCTTATAGACAATGATTTATGCAACAGATCTTTCACAAAACATAAATATTAATAAAACACACGGAAATGCAAACACTGATCTTTTAATTAATGCAAACCTACCATAATTACATTAAGCTATGTTAAATTGTACAGTTACAGTTCATAATTTTCAAATAAAGTTAATAAAACAAAAATCTTGAGTGTTTATTTTGACAGTCGCAAACCTTATGATCTTATAAATAGCAGTCAAAACAAAATCAACTCAAGAAAATTGCACATTTGAGTGGTTTGTGTTTGAATGAAGAGATCCCCGTAGACTGACTAACCACTGACGCTGAACCGCATGATTAAGAATGAAGCAAATCTCTGCGTTTTATCTTCATGAATTTCCACAAAGAGGTAGGCAATAATGTAGGGAGGATATTTTCTCTTGTCTTTGATATACCACTATCCGCTATTTAATTTGAAAAACATTAATTATATCTATCTAGCCAAGTTTCGTTTGAAGTTCCCCTTGCAGTATGCGAACGTCGCAAGACCGGAAGTATCCATGCACACATGCATGCACATATATATATCGGTGCCATACATGTGGCATATTCGCCGATACCGATATATCTGCGACAGGCTCATATCAGCCGATAAAATCGGCAAATGGATATATTGGTCGGGCTCTAATTTTCACATAATTTTTGTAGCAAAAACTAGGGCTGTGCAAATTCGATTTCAGCCACCAACGATCATGAAAATACAATAATCGAGATTAAAAGATTATTGCACCCCATTCCACCCCTTTTCCAGCAGTGCACGGTCACTCCTCTACAAAAGCCCTATTTCATGTGCAGATCAGTAAAATCATGTGACTTGCAAAATGGGACATGCTTGATTTATTGAAGTGTATTAGACTTACTGATGTTTTAAAAGCAAGAAAGACAACGTGCGCTGTTCCTCAGGAGGATTTCTGTGCCTGCACTTTACACGGATATGTAAAGTCATCTTTTAGTCTAACGTGTGCACCTTAATGAGCAAATACACGCAAAAATGTTTAAAAATGTGGTGCTTAGCGATTATTCTTGTAAACCCTCGTCGGTTATGTAATAAATGAACAAGTGTTGAGAATGAAAATACATGTGTAAGATCTGTGTGGCTCTTAAAGTGACTGCCGACTGTATGCTTAATATTAATCAAACAGCAAAAAAATAATTAAAAATCACTAACTGCTCTTGACTGAAGGAAAAAAATAAAGTTGAATTCTTACAGTGAAGACTATGCTGTTTCACTCATATAAAATTTTGGACATATGGCTCACTCATAATCGATAAGTGTTAAATAATCGTGATTACAATATTGACCCCCCCCCCCAAAAAAATATCGTACTTATGTTTTTGCAATAATCGAGCAGCCCTAGCAAAAACTCTAGTCTAGATGAAGAATAAACACCAACCTCCTTGTCCCTCCTGTTTTATTCTCCAGGTTTCTGGTTCCTCGTGTTTTATTCTCCGTGTTTCTGGTTCCTCATGTTTTATTCTCCAGGTTTCTGGTTCCTCGTGTTTTATTCTCCAGGTTTCTGGTTCCTCGTGTTTTATTCTCCAGGTTTCTGGTTCCTCGTGTTTTATTCTCCATGTTTCTGGTTCCTCGTGTTTTATTCTCCAGGTTTCTGGTTCCTCGTGTTTTATTCTCCTGGTTTCTGGTTCCTCGTGTTTTATTCTCCAGGTTTCTGGTTCCTCGTGTTTTATTCTCCATGTTTCTGGCTCCTCGTGTTTTATTCTCCATGTTTCTGGTTCCTCGTGTTTTATTCTCCAGGTTTCTGGTTCCTCGTGTTTTATTCTCCATGTTTCTGGTTCACTGGTGTTCTCCTCACTCTCTTCTTTAACAAACACCATCTTCACAGCAGATCACAGTTCATATGATACTCCTCCAGAAATTCCTGCTTGCTTCAAAAGTAACGACTGTGAGGATGAGAATATTACAGGTATTTACTGACCTGATTCAAAAACTATATTTTTCTATTTACAGAAACAACATTTCTAACCGTTTAGCATCCCGACAAAACAACAGAGAGCGCGGTGAATCTGAACTTCTTCCTCCTAGACTTCATGGTCTTTGGAAAACAAAAGTGTCTTATCGCCACCCGCTGGACTGGAGTGTGAAGCGGCGAGAGGAGGGAAAATAATACGGGGAAAGTTCACATAAATTACTTGGTGCGCCTATAAGGTGCGCTGTGTTTATTTGTATTTTGTTTATTTATTTGTTTTACAAAAAGCCGATCTGCACAAATAAGGAATTAAAATTATAGCCTCGCATGGTACTTGATCAGCATCAGGGCCATTCTCCGGGTGGCAAATGAGAGACAGAATTTGTAAAAATGCTTGTTTTTTTGTTGTTGTTTTTTATATAAAATATATTGCTATGCATTTAAAATTAGTTTACTATGCTGTATCCATTCAAATAAAAGCTTAAGAACATTTAGATTTTTTTTGTATCTCAAACCCCGTTGCACATCGTTTCCAGGAAACATGTCGTTCAACCCGGAAACCGTCGCAAAATGTTGTGCACCGGTGTGAGCCTGAACGTGCCAAGACACAAGACACGGGTACAGAGGCCTGACAGTAAGGCAGGAACATCCATATTTTGTCACAAATGCAATCTCTAAAACTCAATTAAATATGTATTCTAAAACAAAAAATGTAACCGTTAACAGTGCACAAATTGGGTTTACGCTACAGAATACAAACATTTTATGATTTATTGGTATTTAAAAATGTATTTCAACTGTTGTAAAGTAGAGGGACACCACTTGCCACCACCAATGAACAATGACCCATGTTAGGAGAAAAACTAGCAAATTATTAGTGAAATATTTCATCGAAAATCACACAACGTTGCAGTATGTAAATATGGGAATTATGATCAATGAAAACATGTGATAATAAGATGTAGTCTAATTAAAAATAATAAAATCTAAATAATAGCCTAATAATAATATTAAATATAAAAAAAACCCAATTTTTTACAGGTTTAGCATGAAAAACAACATCCTTGGGTTATGTGTCCATCTAAATATCTGGGACTTAAGACATAACCGACTGTGTTTACAAGGATATTTTGATATAGGTCATTGTTTAAATAGCAAAGGCATTTGTGCTCAATTATGCGCTCAATGGTGTGCTATTTTGAGGCAACACACTTGTATATATATATCTGAGACCTGTCAAACTGATTTATTTACCAATCAGTGCAAACATACAAATATTGCAATATCACTGTAAGGACAATACATTTCTATTAAAAAACAAACTCGTCCAGTGGCCTTTTACAGTGATTTCATATTATGTGTAATTTTGACCATAGGAATTAAAATGTTAAAAACGCTATTCCTGTGAAGATCTCTAGCAGTTTATAAATGCACTTTATTCATTAGCCTTGTCGTTATTGTATTTACAGTGTCTTGTGTGCAGAAGGATTCCAGTAAGTTCATCTGTCAGTCTATACATAATCTGTTCCCAAAATAAATGTACATAAAAACATCAAGGAGAATGTGTGCATCGTTTCTGTTTTATGTAGTCATTCAGTATCACATGAATTCTGTAAATGACATTCAACTGCTATTTGAATTATATTGAAATACAAACTTTCACTATGTTGTAAAACTAAATCTTTATGAGAAGTCACACATTTCCTCTGGAGGGTCAACTGAAACAAGAGCTGAGATCATTCTATGGGATCATTTATGGTGCTAGCTTCTTTTTTTTTTTTTAGGATAATTATCTTTAAAGCTATGTAATTAACCAACTAATAAATCAATCACAATCATATTCTGTGCATATCAATAAATGAATTAAAAACAACAAAACCCAATCTGTTAATAGATAGCAATGCAAGTACAGGACATATTAATGCATGTCTTATTTCTATACTCTTAACTTCTGCTCATTTCACACTGATGGTCTGATTTTATGGATCTGACGGAGATATCTAGTCTCTTCCATCCTGTTCAGCTCACTTGAGTCGAGCCTCACTTCTTGTAGATCTGATGTCATAAACAATAAAAGCAACAGCAGCCACTCCCACCAGAGCAGAGACGACCAATCGGATCACAGTTTCAATAAAACCACAACAGTGGATGTGATCTGAAAAAAGAGAAACGCTGAATCAGAACTGTGCATTTACCTCCTCTTCAATAAGACTTACAGGTTTTGTGGGTTATATTAAAGTTCAAGCATTCATTGTGTAGGAAAAACATCCAAAAGCTTTGCTGTCTGCATGTTTAAATGTGTTTGCATACACTCTTTCTTTGCCAAAACAGCATTAGCTAGAACATAATTAATATTATTCTAGGCTCTTTTAAAAGCTTCAGCCTCTTCTTTAATCTCAGCTCTCATAGAAACCTGTGCAATTATGTGATTCTTTCTCTGAGATCTTTTTTTGTTGTTTCAATGTTTTATAAAGCCACACGGCCCGCGCTCAGACACCTGTTTCACAGAGCGCTCTTCTGTGGTCTGCTCTCTGCTCCAGTGAAATCACAATAAGAAAAAAAGGAAGTGCACATATTTTTGCACAAACATTTCAATTTTTCTATGAATGCATGAGCTGATCAAATAAACCTTGAATGCAATGTAAGAAAAAGCATCTGCCAAATGCATAAATGCAATGCAAATTCACATCTTGCAATTTTAATTGGTTTATGTGGTGGATTGTTTAGCACCCATCAGCAGTAACATAAAGTGCCACATAAGGATATGTTTGATAACAACGGCATGAGTGTGATTTCTGACTTAAGTGATGTACCTGAGCATGGCTGATGGAGTTCAGTAATGTTGGCGTCCTCAGTTTGATTGACAGATACGTTATTTACTGCACAAGTGGATGACAAAAAATTGCAGCTTGATGAACTTTCTGGTGATAAAATACTTTGCAGAGATTCTGATAATTACAAATACTTTCATGTCAGTCTAATCGCACGTACTTCTGATCTTTATTTATAGTAGACCCATATTTATCTTCAAATGTTCATGCAAGAAATATTGAAAAATACCTAAATGAAATGAAGAATGGTCATGCTAACAGTTATTCTCCACTCACCATAGACAGTAAGATTGAAATGCATGTAGCTGGTCTCTTTGCTGATAACTGTTACTTTATAAAGTCCAGAGTCGGTGGTTCTGGTGTTTGTGATGTTCAGAGATCCAGTCTGATGGTCCAGCGTCAGTCTGTCTTTGAATCTCTCATCAGCACCATCATATGTTGAGTTGGTTTGCGTGAGTCTGTCAAATTCAGCTATTCTTGTGCTTCCAAACATCCACTGTATCAACAAATATTTCTGTTCTTCAGTAAGATCAGTGTTTAGAGTGACAGAATCTCCCTCCATCACTGATACGGTCTTCACATCTACAGAAAAATGGGAACAGACTATAATCATCAGTTAAAGTGATTTGTATTATGCAGACATTCTTTAGTGAATATTGGATTAATTGCAGTTATAAGGATGTAAGCATTTAAAGTGAGTGTTATTAGACATTAAAACAATGAAAGTTCAGAAGTTCAGTTTCAGGTAATTTTCCTCTCTTGAAAACAGAAGTGAAACAAACATTTGTTTTTGGATCAGACTGATTTCAAACTAAATATCGAGCTCTGTTTGGATTTCTCAGCTGGAGACAAAACTACTAAATTACATTTGTAAAGATATGAGAGAGATACGGAACTGATAGACTTAAAAAAAATAAAAAAATAAATGAAAACCACTGCAAGCTTTTATTTATAAAAATGAATGGACTTTCATAATGAAAAACACTCATAACTTACCAACCAGACCCCACGAGCACACAAAGAACATCACAACATCGGTAATCATATTCCCTGGTCGTTTGTCAGCCACTTTAAACACGCAGTAAATCTCTAAACGCTCTGTTCACACTAGCAGTGACCACTTTGTCGCTTCATGTCGCCAAATACCACTAGTAGGCGTTCCCGCTGCTGGTTGCCTATAGAGGATGTTGTGGCAAGTTGTTGACTGAATATGTGTTCTTACCATTTAAAATATATGTTTTGGAGGAGGAACGTTGTACATTAAGTCCATAAACTTAAACCCCCATAATATTTAGTTTTTAATTATTTTTTTTTAGTTATGATTTGAGTAATCAGATAAAATCTGATTTTTCTTTTTTTTTTTTTTTTTTTGTGGTAATAAAAACAGTCCTAAGTGAACAATAGCCCTTAAAATGATCTAAATATGTATATAATGACAATGAGGCAATATTAATTCAGTAAAATAAAATATCAAAAGCAACTAATTTCAAAGTTTTATTGAACAACACTGTTATACATAATGCAATATACATCATATAAACAATATACAACAATCAATTAACTTGTATCAATTATGTACAAATGATGGCAGAGGTCGCCAACGGCCCAGTGATTGCTTTTGTTAGATTTACAGTGCGATCAGATCCTTGGCATTTAATCTAAATCTCCACTAACTCTTTCATGTTTGGCCACTTCTTTATGATAGAAATGCTACTGTAATTTCTTAAACAAGCACGTGGACATCAAAATATTTCAAAATCTCGATGATCAATAATTCACATAATTAGAAACACATTCTCCTGTCTTAGCATAGGTTTACAAATGATAGCACTATTATCTGCTATATTAATGATTATTTTCAAATTGTTTACTATATCGTGTACTGTGGTTCATTCATCACTGGAATGCGCCATTTCCTGTATTTTACAGGTGAATGTAAAAAAAATGAAGGCGTTTTGCGCCACTACGTGTGGGTTGCTTCTTCCCATGTCTTTTAAAATTTCTATCATGAAATAGTGAGTAAAATAAAGGCGTTTTACATAATTTTGAAGAAGAGTGCCTTGGATTGCTCTTTTTTACACTGGTTCTTCTTTAAACGTCATTCACATTTTTGATGAAAGTCGTAATCTTATCTCGTGTAACATCTCTCCGTTGATGTTTTTTTTTTTAAAACAATCTTTTTTTGTTTTGTAAACCTGTAAACAAACAATGTTTTTGTCTTCTGAGTTTAGGATCTAATGTGAGCGACTGTGGGACGACAAACAGCAGAGATTCAGCGAAACAGAAAAATAAAAATCTCATTGATCATCTTTAATAATTTCAGATTCTTCACAGCTCTACAACGGCATTTGGAACATGTTTCTCTTTGTGTTTTTATTATTAATGTACGGTAACTTTTGAACCTCGATTTCTTTTCGGTTTCGATTTAGACATGTTTACACAAGTTTAGGCAAGTTTGTTTGATGATTTTACTGATCAAACTGAATAAGGATTGGAGGGAAGATGTTTAATTGGGCAAAGGATTTTCTTTTCGGTAGGAAAATTCAAGTAAGAGTAGGGACAGACATGTCAAATCAATACATAGCTGAAAATGGTACACCTCAAGGGAGCGTGATAAGTCCATTACTCTTTATTATTATGATCAATGATGTATTTGGGAAAATTCCAGAAGATATAGGAAGATCGCTGTTCGCGTATGATGGAGCATTGTGGAAGAGAGGAAGGAATATGGAATTTATAAGCAGGAAAATACAGGGAGCAATTGATCAAGTGGTTGAGTGGGGATATGATTGGGGGTTTAGGTTTTCTATAGAAAAGACTCAGTCAGTCTTTTTCACAAGGAAAAGAATTCCGGAAGGAATAAAGTTACAAATGTATAGAAGTGACCTAGAGAGGGTTGGAAGTTTTAAATTTCTAGGAATTAATTTGGATTCACGATTAACATTTGCAGATCATATCAGGAAAATGGAGGAAAAGTGTAAAAAGGTAATAAACATAATGCAATGTTTGAGGGGAAGAGAGTGGGGTGCGAGCAGATTATCACTGAAAAGAATATATGTGGCTCTAATACGGTCAGTATTAGATTATGGTAGCGTAGTATTTGGGTCGGCAGCCAAATCGCAGTTAAAAAAGTTAGATGTAGTCCAGGCTCGGGCACTGAGAATATGTTGCAGAGCTTTCAAAACAACGCCAGTGTCAGCCATACAGGTAGAAATGGGGGAGTTGCCACTAGAGTTAAGAAGGAAGCAGTTGATGGCTAACTTTTGGGTAGGTTTACAAGGGCATACAAATTCGCATCCCACTAAAGCAGTACTGAAGGGGAGTTGGGAGAATGGGAAAATTCTAAAGGAGAATTTTGGTCGGATTGGAAATGTTGTTGCTAAAGAATTGGAAGTGTTTCATTTGAGGATAAGTTTCACGGTAGTTTATCCAGAGATTGCTCCATGGAGGCTAACCTGGCCTGAGGTAGACTGGTTTGTATTAGAGGAAAAAAGGAAGGCAAAGGAGGGTATTAATCTGGAAAGAGTGTTTAATAATTGGGTAGTGGAAAAATATTATGAGTATATACAGATTTATACGGATGGTGCAAAGAACCCAGAGACCGATGTAACGGGACTGGGGGCGGTGATACCAGACAGAAGTATAGGATTAAATAGAAGAACATCTGATAGTTTAGGGGTTTACACAGTGGAGATGCTGGCCATGTTAATCGCATTAAGGTGGGTGGAAAAGACAGGACAGGACAAATGTTTGATTTGCTCAGATTCGGTATCAGCTCTGGCAAGTCTAAGGTCATTCTATTCAAGAAGTCGCCAAGATATTCTGTTTGAAGTACTCCAGTTAATAACAAGAATAATAAGTCAAGGAAGGCAGGTGAAATTTATATGGGTTCCAGGTCGTGTAGGGATTAAGGGAAATGAAATGGCAGATAGATTAGCAAAAAGGGCATTAACAAAAGGAAACATAGAAATGCAGGTACGTGTTAGCAAAGCAGAGGTTAAAAGTGTGATATGGGAGAGAATAAATCAAAAGTGGCAAGAGAGGTGGGATGGAGAAAGGAAAAGGGAGAGCGGGTGATTTAGTCTGTGAACCTATTTTCTGATCCACACTCCGGAGCAGAAGGTGGCGGTAATGCACCAAAAACGCTGGTTGCCAACCGCCGTAAAAATATAAGAAGAAGAAGAAAAAGAAGAGACGTGGTCTGAGCTGCTTTTTCAAAACAAAGGATTTGCAACGTTTTCAAAGCATCTTGAGTCATTTAGAAGTGAAAACCTGCATACAGAAACCTGTATTAATAGGGTTTATTGAAGTGTACAGAGAGAACATGAGTGATCCAGAACCGTTCAAGAGTGAAGCATGAAGAAGCTGAAGAAGAAAGAGGTTGGTGTTTATTCCCGATTCTTCATTAATGATGCTGTGAAACATTAAGCATTAGATTTTTGCTTTGTGGTACTCTTTCTTTACAATCACTTTCAGTTAAACTATAATGTGTTAATAATTTAATTCCATTATTACTATGAATGTAGTTTTTAGAAAACCACACTATTTTTAGATGCTATGAGCTCTAATGTAGTACTCACCTGTAGTTAATGAGGATGGGTGTTGTTTTTACATTTCTGTGTTAATGCTATTTTCATTCATTTATTTCAGTCTTACTGCTGTCTGTATTTGGAAGAATTTAATATATATAATATATTTATTTATACAGATATCTTCTATGTACAGGGGCAAAATGGAAAAACAAAAGATAAAAATTTGTGCTCTCAAGCGATTAATTGCAATATTTCCATGGATATTTCCATACATTCCATGGCGATATTTCCATGTATTTATTTATATTCATATAATTGATATTATATAAAACGATTTTAAATGTAGAAGCTTAACATATTTTTCTTAAATATATACATGCATGTGTGTGTATTTATATATGCATAATAAATATACACAGTACACAGGTATATATTATGTAAACAGAAACTTTTATTTTTATTAATCGCAATTAATCGTTTTACAGCACTAATAGAAATGTGAACAACAGAAAGACAGAAATGCATAGAATGTGGGAATGACCACATATGAGATTGCAGTGTTACAGAATGAGCATTTTAAATTGATGTGCTCTTTGTCTCGATGCTTTTACTATAGTAATATAATGATTTACAAAGAGACAACACTGTATAAGGCTCTGGTCTCTTCAGATATAGAATTAGGAGGACATCTGCTTCACTTACATAAATGCTTAAATGTCTAAATTAGTTAAAGAAAATATAAGTTAACTGATTTATTTATGATACGCACACACGTACAGAAATGAATGTTCAGTGACTCTCCTCTCACATCAATCACACATTCAGCAATTCACCAATACTTGCTATAATATTCCCATCAGTTTACAAGTGAAGACCAGCATCAGATCAAGCTGAAATCTGCAGAGACTGAGTTTATTAAAGAGGACAGAGAGAAGATGAGAGAACCCTGCAGAATCAAACACACTGAAGATACTCAACAACTAACAGGTTGGTGTTTATTCTTCATTCTTCATTAATGAGGCCGATGGTTATAAAGATTCAAGCAGATTTTGATTGTGTTTGTTGTAATAGGAACAATCTTTAGAGCTGTTCAATAATCTAGATCAGTGTTTCTGAAACTCTTTACAGTTGCATACCCCCTCTCTCACACTAGTCACAACATATTTTAAAAACGAGCACATATAACATATATCTTTGTAAAAATAACTCTCTCACATTATTTTAATACAACTTATCCTATATACTTTTTAATAAATTCCCATTTAATGACGGGGAGGGGGGCACACTTATATATTTTCCCTGTGAGAAACACATGCTCAGTTGAATGTTAAAGAGTGTGAAATAATTAAAATACCAGTACATTTCAGTAGTTTGTTCCCATACCCCCTCCGTCACTTTGTGTACCCCAGTTTGAAAATCACTAACTTATATGAAGCCATGAATAATAGGAGAAACTTTTTCAACAAAATTAGTTCAAACAGATGCATTAGTTCTCCCTATAGGAGCATGGGATTTGTGCCTATAATGTTTATAAATAAGTAGTTTATAAAAATGCATCAAAATTACCAAAAATTGTATAGCAACTATCTTCTTGACATCAGGTTTCACTTCATTTTTGTTTTTACGAGTTACTGAAAATTAACAATTTTTTACTTTTATTTCAGAGTTGATTGAAGAAAACCAGGAGAATGAAGAACTGAGTGAAGTTGAAGAAAAAAATCACTCGAAAACTGGAGAAAAAAGTTGCTCTCAAATCAAACTGAAAGATTTAAAGAAAAGAAGAGCCAAGAAATCTTTCACCTGTACTCAGTGTGGAAAGAGTTTCACATGCAAAAATAGTCTTGGTGTTCACATGAGAGTTCATACTGCAGTGAAAATGTACAAGTGTTCACACTGTGACAAGAGATTCACTCGGTCAGGAGACCTAAAAACACATGAGAAGATCCACACTGGAGAGAAATTGCACACATGTGATCAGTGCGGGACGAGTTTCACAATAAAAGGAAGCCTTACGGTACATATGAGAGTTCATACTGGAGAGAAACCATTCTCTTGTGATCAGTGCGGGAAGAGTTTTACGCGATCATCAAGCCTTAACGCACACATGAACGTCCACACTAGAGAGAAGCAGCACCCATGCGATCAATGCGGTAAAATGTTTTTATGGGCTTCAGTGCTGAAGAAACACCTGAAACTTCATACAAAGGAGAAACCACATTCATGTCATTTGTGTGAAAAGAGTTTTTCATGGTCACAACATTTAAAAGTACATCAGAAAATACATACTGGTGTGAAAGAATACATGTGCTTTGAGTGTGAAAAGACTTTTTCTTCAGCGACCCGTTTAAAACTGCATGAGAGGATTCACACTGGAGAGAAACCTTATAAGTGTTCACACTGTGACAAGAGATTTAGTTGGTCAGGAGACCTGAAAATACATGAGAGGATCCACACTGGTGAGAAACCGTATCACTGCACTGAATGTGGGAAGTGTTTCAATCATTCATCTAATCTACACAGACATACAAAAAACTATCACAGTAATTAAATCATCTTCAGATCCAGCACTTTCAGGTCTGATGTCACGTCATCAAATGAGACACAATGATGAATCAAACAATAAAATATCATCTGGATAAACCAGTCATTACAAGCGACATGACAAATAATCATTATCTAAAGTTTTCACAGTGAATAAAGTTCAGCTTCATCTTCAATACCAGCAGATTCAACTGAGATTCAGATCAACTCGATGGAGTTCCTTCCCAAAGAACAATGTGAAAAAGTTGTATTTTGCTTCATGATATAAATATCATTGTGCTTTCATATGAGTTTCATATTATGTTAAATTGTCTTATAATGCGCATGTATCAATTGTAGTTTGCTTACTCTTTCATAAAGGGAAAGTAGAAGCTTTTTTACAAACTGTTCTTGTTCAGGAAGCTGAAGAAGAGACTGTAACCCTTTTAAGAGAGCCGGGGTTTATTTTTTAACCTTTTTCTTCACTGTTGTTTTTAAAATTACTAGTTATTCTTCCACATATGATGTATTCAGAAAATGCAGATGCAAGATATATTGTAAGACGGGATGGGTATCTGAACCTGGTATTAAACAAGCTCTGGGGCTAAAATCTGATGTGTCTTGAGGACTTTATGGTCGCTTTGTGCATGTGTCTATTTATTAGTATTCCCATACATTCTGTTCAAGATTCAAGATTCAAGAGTTTTATTTGTCACATACACAATTATACAGAGTATAACCAGCAGTGAAATGTAGGTCAGGTCCGCTCCAAGGACAGTGCAATTATAAGAATACAAATATTAAGAAGAAGTACAAACATAAAATAAAAGATAAGATAAAATAAGATAAAATATAAAAATATAAATATAAATGTGCAGGTCAGTATGTTGTTGACAAATAGTAATGAGAGGAATGTGCAAAAAATAATGTGCAAAAAGTTGTACAGGGTATTTGAATAGCAGCAATATGAGGTAGAGAAAAATTAGCAGCAATATGATGTTGAATTAATAGGAAATCGTATGATTTTAATGAGAAAACATTACCTAACAAATCAGTGTTCTTATATCTTTAAGTATTCCTGTACATTCTTACAGCACAAACATCCTAAGAATGTAAATTTGGGTATTTGTTTAATATTGAGAATTTTCTTTGTGTATTAAAAAGTTGCTTATAATATTCATAACAGTAGTGAACAACAGATGAACATCAGAAGGACATGATCCTCAACATACTGTATGTATTACAAATGACAAAGAACACATTCTGAAATCTGAATAAAGTTTTATGCTGTTGTAGCAGAACACAGAGGGTTTAAGAGATTGAACACCTAGTGTCTACGCCACCATGGAGTTTCACCAGGGACTATATAAATTTGCTTTTGAGGCAATACAGGTTTGTTAGTTATACAATATAATGAAATACAATAAGAGTGACCTGAGTAGCCCCAGACATCCGAATTCTGAGTGCAGGAGGCATGACAGCAGGGAATAAAGGGCACAACAAGGCCTCCACTGCAAGTCACCATTCCCTTACACTAGTGCATAAACACACACTCATGCCTACACACACCACCACGCATAACACAGCACTCGTGAAGGAAAGACCATCCCTGCCTTAGGCGCTCAGCTCCTGCAATAAACAAAATTAGGTTATACCCTGCTTCTCAGAATTGTCACCGCTCCACTTAGAAAACTACAACCACTCCATATTTCAGTTCAGCTTTTAATACAGTCACCCCCCACAAACTCGTACAAAAACTGAGCAACGTGGGTCTAGGCAGTTTACGGTGCACATGGATACTGGACTTCCTGTGCAACAGACCTCAGAATGTCAGGATGGGCAGTCACACATCATCAACTCTCATCCTGAACACTGGCACACCACAGGGGTGTGTCCTCAGCCCCCTCCTCTAATCGCTCTTAACACACGACTGCTCCCCCATCCATTCCACTAACACCATTGTCAAATTTGCTGATGACACCACCATAGTGGGACTGATTACGGACAATAATGAGACAGCCTACAAGGAGGAGGTTCAGCGTTTGACAAAATGGTGTTGCCTCAATAATCTGGACTTTTCCAAAACCAAGGAACTTATAATTGACTTCGGAAGATCAAACCATACCGAGCACTCTGCCCTCTACATACAGGGTAAGGAGGTCGAGAAGGTAGAGAACTTTAAGTTCTTTTATGTGCACCAAGGGAGTAGGTTTGCTTTTGACATTGGTGGGGACATAAACCCAACACCCCACCCCGCGTGCACAACAACCCAATCATTTTTGCATTTTTGATAGACCTTTGACAACAGTTTCTTGTCACCTAAAGTCTTTATTTATGTTAGCCAACATATTCATAATTCATATGCAGTTTTTTTTTTTTTTTTTTTTTCTACTTGTAATGGCCTCAAATTATTATTATTGTTATCTTTCTTTTCTCCTTATGCCAATTGTTATTGTGGTTAATTTACATTAATATAACCTAAAGAGAATGACAAAAAAAGCAAAACTCAATATGTACACAGCTAGGGGTGCTGTGGGAGGAGAGATGAGGGGACGATAAGGAAGAAGAAGTGTTAAGAGTGTGTGTTGTCACAGAAAAAAAAAGAAAGAAACTGGGGCAAATAAATCTACAGAAAAATCAAGTGGTAGTCCTGATCATTGTCCAAGAGGGTAACATAAAACTGGTGTTTCTGCTCAGTTTGTGACGGATTTCGGGAAGAAGAGACAGTATCTCTTTTTTTGGAAATAGGCTCATTTTACAACTCCCCAAGAGTTAAACAGTTGAGTTTTACCGTTTTTTAATACATTCAGCCGATCTCCGGGTCTGGCGGTAGCACTTTTAGCTTAGCTTAGCATAGATCATTGAATCGGATTAGACCATTAGCATTTGGTCACCAAAAATGACCAAAGAGTTTAGATAATTTTCCTATTTAAAACTTGACACTTCTGTAGTTACATTGTGTACTAAGACTGATGGAAAATGAAAAGTTGCGATTTTCTAGGCTGATATGGCTAGGAACTATACTCTCATTCTGCCGTAATAATCAAGGAACTTTGCTCTAGAGCTTTCAGGCGCTGCTTATTATCATTGCGCCTGCTGCACCCATGGTACGGCAGCAAAGTTCCTCAACAATGATTTTGCATGTGCCTACAAACAGCTTCCCAACATTAGGGTTTGGTATCGAGAACCGGTTTCCAAGAACCGAGTATTCGATAAAATATGTGCATTTCAATTCCACCCAACAATTCCTGCGTTCACATTTTAATGTGATTTTTAAACGATTTAAACGCAGTAATTGAAAGAACATATGCACTATTTGCGTGTAGCGCAGACATCTGAAGAGCGAGCACAGAGAACAGCAAATTCAATGTGGGTTCCCGACCAGTGTCCGTTCTCAACTGTTCCATGCATTTTTCACAGCAGAAAAGGTTGTTCTACATCGGAGCGGACTTCTCTTTCACTCTTGTGATTATTATGCAGCCGTTTTTTGTCTTAAGTAAAAAAAAAAAGTAAGACTTCAGACTACACATTGCTACCTGACCCTTCATCGCCTGCGACAATATGCATGCTTTATTCAAGAAGGCGGGACTATCGGCTAACAGAAGGTACCGTGAGCATAAACAAACAATGGCTAATGGTGTGTTTTGCTCTGGCTGTCTTGTCGTCAGAAAAGCTCAAAAAAGAACACCTGACAGTGGACACATACCTGGATTGCATGAAGAGGACAGTATGGACTTTGAATCCTCCAAAGAGAACTTGAGGTAAAATATTGTTTTTATTTGACCTTGACTCACTCTGTCAAAGTAGTCCCTTGAGAAAACATCATAAATGCAGGAGTATTGTTGCCATAGCTCTACTAACATTTCCTCCATTGTAGGCACTGGACACGCCTACGTCCTGTTGCCAATGGTCACTGTCACTCATGTCACCGGAAATTACTAGCTCTCCATTAAAATGACAGGGATCGTGTCACTTTTCCGCTGTGTTGCTTGAAGGGTGAACGAGGCATTAACTTGCTACTATTAAATATAACTCTGATGTGTTTGATTCATTTGTCAACATTTTTTTTTTTTTTTTTGCACAATTAAATATAATTGTGTGGTGTTAAAATCAAGTGCAAATAAACAAAGAGATTAAGAATCAATCAGGTTCTCAGCAGACGACATGTTCTTTTATGGGACAAAATTGACCGGGCCCTAGGTGCAACCCATTTGGGCCCCACATGGGTGTGAACAATGGTAGGTAAAAGTTTACTGGGTCTATTTGTAGTACACAGAAAAAGAATATGCACATCTGAATTCATACAGTAAATTTATTTGTGTGGTAGTGTTTTGCATGTAAACAGAAAATTTCAATTTGCATGTCTATTTTTACACATTTCTTTCATGAAGATATACAGTGGGTACGGAAAGTACCTGGCTTTATGGCAGAGTGGCCCGACGGAAGCCTCTCCTCAGTGCAAGACACAAAAAAACACCTGAAGGACCACAAGATGGTGAGAAATAAGATTCTCTGGTCTGATAAGACCAAGATAGAACTTTTTGGCCTTAATTCTAAGCGGTATGTGTGGAGAAAACCAGGCACTGCTCATCACCTGTCCAATACAGTCCCAACAGTGAAGCATGGTGGTGGCAGCATCATGCTGTGGGGGTGTTTTTCAGCTGCAGGGACAGGACGACTGGTTGCAATCGAGGGAAAGATGAATGCGGCCAAGTACAGGGATATCCTGGACGAAAACCTTCTCCAGAGTGCTCAGGACCTCAGACTGAGCCGAAGGTTTCCCTTCCAACAAGACAATGACCCTAAGCATACAGCTAAAATAACGAAGGAGTGGCTTCACAACAACTCCGTGACTGTTCTTGAATGGCCCAGCCAGAGCCCTGACTTAAACCCAATTGAGCATCTCCAGAGAGACCTAAAAATGGCTGTCCACCAACGTTTACCATCCAACCTGACAGAACTAGAGAGGATCTGCAAGGAGGAATGGCAGAGGATCCCCAAATCCAGGTGTGAAAAACTTGTTGCATCTTTCCCAAAAAGACTCATGGCTGTATTAGATCAAAAGGGTGCTTCTACTAAATACTGAGCAAAGGATCTGAATACTTAGGACCATGTGATATTTCAGTTTTTCTTTTTTAATAAATCTGCAAAAATGTCAACAATTCTGTGTTTTTCTGTCAATATGGGGTGCTGTGTGTACATTAATGAGGAAAACAAATGAACTTAAATGATTTTAGCAAATGGCTGCAATATAACAAAGAGTGAAACATTTAAGGGGGTCTGAATACTTTCCGTACCCACTGTGTATATATATATATATATATATATATATATATATATATATATATATATAGTAAACAGAAAATTGTAACAAAATGACATTCATCAGAGAGAGGTAAAAAACAACAACACGGGACAAACTACATTCCATATGGCTTTCATACGGAACACTTCTTTGATGCCTTAAATACGGGATGAATCCGTATTATTATACGGAAAGATTGGCAACTCTACTTTTGCCCAGCATGACTTAACATGTGCTTCTTCAGGTTTCCTTTACATATGAAACTCTTTCCACACTGAGAGCAGGTAAAAGACTTTTCTGAAGAGTGAGTTACCAAATGTTTCTTAAGGTGTCCTTTCTGTGTAAAGCTCTTTCCACACTCAGAGCAGCTGAAAGACTTTATGCCAGTGTGAATTAACATGTGCTTCTTAAGGTGTGCTTTACGTGTGAAAGTGTTTCCACACTGAGAGCAGCTGAAAGACTTTATGCCAGTGTGAATTAGCATGTGATTCCTCAGGATTCCTTTACATATGAAACTCTTTCCACACTGAGAGCAGCTGAAAGGCTTTATTCCAGCATGAATTAACATGTGATTCTTAAGGTGTGTTTTACGTGTGAAAGTGTTTCCACACTGAGAACAGCTGAAAGGCTTTTCTGAAGAATGAGTTACCAGATGATTCTTAAGATGTCCTTTCTGTGTAAAACTCTTTCCACACTGAGAGCAGGTAAAAGGCTTTATTCCAGCATGAATTAACATGTGATCCTTAAGGTTTTTGTTACACGTGAAAGTGTTTCCACACTGAGAGCAGATGAAAGGCTTTTCCCCACTATGGACTCTCATGTGTTTCTTAAGGCTCACTTTCTGTTTGAATGTTTTTCCACACTGAGAGCAGCTGAAAGGACTTTTGACGTCTGTTATTTGAATGCTGTCACTCATGGATTTTTCTCCAACGACATCATGATTTTTTTGACACTGATGTTTCTCCACTTCATTCAGATCTCGTCTTTCTTTTTTCACTCTCATCAGGCCTAAAGTGAAATCATTAAAAATATGAAAATCAATTGGAACATTTGAAAAATAAAAGGATAAAACATTTGTTTACAGACAAAAACATTGTCAAAACTGTCCCTGTTCACACAGATCCACGAAAATGACTAAAAACACTGCATTATGCTGACAGGCCAGTAGCTGACGATGTCACTTTGTAAAGAAATATTATAGACTGAACACGTAATACACATGCACAAGATGTTACTTTACAGTTTCATATGTAAAGGGGGCGGGGCCATGTTGCACTGCTTTAGAGAATTCAAGTTTATTTGTACAGCGGTTTTCACGATGCAAATCGTTGCAAAGCAGCTTTACAGAATATTAAAGTTTTTCCATTATATTTAGTAATAGCTTTTCAGTGGTGACTATCACAAGTTGATGTCCATACATAAATATACAAATGCCTGCATATCGCAATGGATAGTCATTGCATGTACCAGAATTAGGTAGGCTATGTATTTGCTCTCCCACAAGCACTTGCTGTGTAAGTAACGAATCTGCCATGGCGCATTAGACCATGTGCTGCGTGCACGGACGGTTTTTCCCATCGTTAAACTAGGAAAAGTGGACTCGGACACGCCTTAAGTGCACCTTTGCCTTAGACCAATATAATGTTGAGGTGTACACTTAAAATGTTTTTAAATAGAAATGTCTATTTTCTACACTGATTTTAACGTCTGACTTGAGCGCTCCGTTAGAAGGGGTGTGTCTGCTGTGAGACTTCAATGGAAAGGCCCACTGCTGTGACTGGCTAACATCTTTGCATAGGAAGGTTGCAGCGATGAGCACTGAGCAGATGACAGTCTGTTTGATCTCATCATCTGTTTTTCTATAGATATATTTTTGAACTCAACCAAAGAGCGCCTTCTGGGATCACTAAACAGAGTTCCTTTCAGCAAGTAGCGCTCCAAGAACTTTTCCTTGAATTATTAAAATAAACAAGGTTACTTCCATGTTGTGACAGTGCTGTCAGGTTTATATCTTACAGTAAAAGTCTGTTAGCAAACCTGCTGCAAAACTGTTACTGATTTACAGTGAAATGAACCAAACAAGCAAATATTGCTCTACTGACACATTCACATGATTTAAATATAACCACAGTCATAGCAACTTTACTTCAAATTTGACTTCTACTGATTCAGTCTCACACCAGTTCAACCAAAGACTATAGAATAAAGATACTTTGATTCAACACAGTTTTACAATTCCAAAAAAAAAAAAGTCTAAATCTTCTTGGTGTTGGTTCAATCACATTTCCATAAGAACTTTGAAACATGAATTTAAGACATTTTAGGTCTTATTATTACATTAAGGATCTGTGGGCACAATGTGTTTAAAGCTTTGTAAGCCTAACGTACCACAACCAGTCTTTAAAGATACATGAAGAATAAACACCAACCTCCTTGTTCCTCGTGTTTTATTTTCCTGGTTTCTGGTTCCTCGTGTTTTATTTTCCTGGTTTCTGGTTCCTCGTGTTTTATTCTCCAGGTTTCTGGTTCCTCGTGTTTTATTCTCCTGGTTTCTGGTTCCTCGTGTTTTATTCTCCAGGTTTCTGGTTCCTCGTGTTTTATTCTCCAGGTTTCGGGTTCCTCGTGTTTTATTCTCCAAGTTTCTGGTTCCTCGTGTTTCATTCTCCATGTTTCTGGTTCCTCGTGTTTTATTATCCAGGTTTCTGGTTCCTCGTGTTTTATTCTCCAGGTTTCTGGTTCCTCGTGTTTCATTCTCCATGTTTCTGGTTCCTCGTGTTTTATTATCCAGGTTTCTGGTTCCTCGTGTTTTATTCTCCATGTTTCTGGTTCACTGGTGTTCTCCTCACTCTCTTCTTTAACAAACACCATCTTCACAGCAGATCTCAGTTCAGATGATACTCCTCCAGATATTCCTGCTTGATTCAAAACTTAGTCACGACTCTGAGAATATTACAGGTATTTACTGACCTGATTAAAAAACTGCATTTTACAGAAACAACATTCCTGTTCAGCATCACAACAAAACAACAGAGAGCGCGGTGAAACTAAACTTCTTCCTCTGAGGTTTAATGGTGTTTGGGAAACAAACGCATGTGTCTTAGCGCCACCCGCTGGACTGGAGCGTCCAGAGGTATAAATGCCCATTTCGCGCTGTCATTTTCCTGCTGCTTATGGTTTAGAATTGTACATTGTTAGGCAACGCCTTTCACTCACTGAATTAGCGGTTATCAGTTTCATAAACAGCGATCAAGATGTATTTATGTTTAATGTTACTCATAATCAGTGTTGGGGAAGTTACATTTAAAAGTAATACATTACAATATTGCATTCTAAAAACTACCTAATTACGTTACTTAGTTACTTTTTAAAGGAAGTAATTACTTTTGCGTTACTTTAGCGTTACTTTATAAATATGAGCAGGGCTTGATTGTTTGTTCTTAATATAAAAAGTTATATTTATAGCAAATGTGAAAGTGTACAAAAATTGTAATGAATAAGCTTCTGGCTGAAGGAAAAGTAAAAGAAGAAGGTTTAACATTCTTCAGCAATAAGAAACAAAACAATGCAGCACAATTGTTAGTTCATCTAATATCATTTTTGCTTCTTAGTATGGTTGAACTGGTCAGCAGCAAAGACATTGGTTAATAAAATGCGCAATTTTGGTTAATTAACAGCGAGATTGGCATTTAATTCAAACATTCAATTTAAATGTCTACTAATGTTTGGCCACTTCTTTAAGATAGAAAACACCATTGAAATTTCTTAAACCAGCATGTGGACATCAAAACATATACACTCAGAGTGAGATCAAAGTTTTATTTTGAAATTGCGATGAACAATTCACATAATTATAAACACACACTGATCTATAATAGAGACCATTATCAGTGGAAACACATTGTATATTCTCTGGTTTTAGAGTAGGTTCACAAATGATAGCACTATTTTCTGCTATATTAATGATTATTTTAAAAGTGTTTTATAGCCTATATCTTAATGTGGTTCATGGATTCTCAACACAGGAATGCGCCATTTCCGGTATTTTACAGGTGAATTGTAATCGAGGATTGTTTTTTTTTTTTATTTAATTTAATTAAATTTTTTTTTTTTTTTTTTTAGTCCAATCGTGACAATATACAGGGAACCTGTGCGCAAACTGGAATATTAATTTATTTAAAAATAAAAATAAAATAAATAGAAAGCACCTGAGAAAAGGACACGTCTTTCTCCCGATGAATAAAAAGGGCAGGTGCTCAAACACCTGATGTGCTGCGAACCATTGGACTTTAGAAACTGCGCGTCGACCGCGCCACGCCTTCAGGACAGATTTAGGCTACAGTATCTACTTCTTTCAAGGGTAAAATTAGACTGGTTCTTCTTTAAACGTCATTCACATTGTTGATGAAAGTCGTAATCTCGTCTCTCCGCTGGAGACTGTTTTTCAAAACTGTCTTTTGAGTTTAGGACCTCTAGTGCGAGCGACTAGTGATTCAGCGGAACGGAAACATAACAATCTCAACAATCATCTTTAATAAATTCAGATTCTTCACAGCTCTACGGCAGCATTTGGAACATGTTTCTCTTTGTGTTTTTATTATTAATGCACGGTAAGTTTTGAACCTCGAGTCGATTTCCTTTCGGTTTCGATTTAGACATGTTTAAACAAGGGTATGAATCTCTATTCAATTATTATTTAGTAATGACATGAGGAGTAACACATCCAATAGAGACAGGGGCGGACTTGATCAGGTAAGCGGAATCAGGGGCTGTCTGACTGTCTCAGAACAGAGATATTCACCTCAGCAGAGAAAGTGTTTCAAGTCATACTTTGATTTGTCTTGACTGGCTTGTGCGCGTTTCCTTGGCGTGCCGGCGCGAGCTGCCGCGTACTCCAGTATAAATCCACGAATGCAATGACTGGAGATTTTCGCTTAATAAAAGGCTAACTCAGATTACATTTTAGATTTGTTTCTCGGCGAACTCTATGCCTCCAGAACACTTGGAATATGAAATTAGTTGGGATAATTTTATGTTTGAAAAAAAAATAAATGAAAAAGTTTACTTTGTGATCCGAAAAGAAAAAAAAAGTTTCGAAGGGATATAAATTATATGAGAGCGAGCAAGAAAAATAAGGGTTAGGCATAAAAGAGCACATAGTTATTATGTTGGGGCCCCATACCTGGAATTTGCTTAGGGCCCCCAAATCAATAAGTCCGCCCCTGAATAGAAATAAACTTTTTTTTTATATATAATATTTTTTGCTGTTATGCCTACTTGAGAAGAAACACGAAAGACCCAGGGTCAGTTGCATAAACTGTATGTTAAGACTCTCTTCAGAACTACTTTTTTTTTGTTCTGTTGAAAATAAAAGAAAACATGTTCAACAGTTTCTGGGCGCCTTTGATGTCCTAGTTTGAAAAAAATAAAATACCGTGGGAGTAAACGGGAACCAAATGACAGAAGTTTCATTAATCAATTAAACAGCATTGCTTCATACATTTATTGCTTACATTTATCTTGTTTTATTGCTTAGCTGTGTACACTGTAAAAAACTAAACGTTGAGCCAACTTAAAATTAAGACAACCAGCTTTTTGCAGATTTTTGAGTTCTCTCTAATTATTTTTGTAGGAGATTCTCAAGTTTTTATTGTATAAACTTAAAACAACAAGTTGAGAAAACTCAAAAATCTGCTGAAGCTGGTTGCCTTCAAATTTTAAGTTGGCTCAACTTTTAGTTTTGTACAGTGTATGGTCTTAATCTTCTCAGTTTTTCCCTTCACAATTCCATGTCTGTTTGTCTTTTCAGCAGCTGCACAGTGACTTGAGGTGAATGTGTTAGTTAGTGTGGTGTCAGTAAAACTGTTGTGTATTCCAGGTGTGTCTGGCACAGAGACGGATGAATCTGAGTCAGTGACAGTGATGGAGGGAGATTCTGTCACTCTACACACTAACCTCTCTGATCTACTGAACGACGATACCATACTGTGGATGTTCGGACCTAAAGACTTTCTCATATCTCGAATAAAGAGAAAAGATGACTTCACCTCATTTTTTGTCACCGATGATGCTGGATTCAGTGGCAGATTGCAGCTGGATCAAAAGACTGGATCTCTCACCATCACAAACACCAGAATCAGACACTCGGGACAATATAAACTCTCTATCTCTAGAGAAAAGACTACAACGAAGGCATTCAATGTGACTGTCATTGGTGAGTGTCTCAAGTCTTTCACTGTAACATCAGCTGCTCTTCCGAACTTTTTCCATTGCTTAAGAATTCTATTCCGAGATCCAATGTTGAGTTTATATTTAAAGGAACACTCCAATTTTTTGGGAAATAGGCTCATTTTACAACTCCCCAAGCGTTAAACAGTTGAGTTTTACCGTTTTTGAATCCATTCAGCCGATCTCCATGTCTGGCGGTAGCACTTTTAGCTTAGCTTAGTACAGGCGCGCAGATGGCACTAGGGACGGGGGGGACATGTCCCCCCCAGATTCATAGTGACCCGATCCGTCCCCCTCACTTTCTCTACGAAAGGCAACATCAGTATACAGAGGATAAATGAGGGTTTCCGCTCTGTACATTAGCCTAAGTAGTGGCGGCCAGGCCACATGCACTAAGCCATTTTTGAAAAACGCTTTTGACCGCAGTGTCTGACCGAGCCCCAAAACACGTGTAGCCAATCAGCAGTAAGGGGGCGTGTCTTGTACTGGTAGAAAGACAGCGCTCTGTTTGAGTGCACAGGAGTCAGGACGTATATTAGCAGATCGACTATAGATAGAGAGAGATGGCAGATTTAAAAAAAAGAGGAAAATATCATAGAATTCCCCCCCCCCCCCCCATTAGCATCTCGCTCAAAAATGACTAAAGAGTTTCGATAACTTTCCTATTTAAAACTTGACTCTTCTGTAGTTGCATCGTGTACTAAGACTGGCGGAAAATGAAAAGTTGCAATTTTCTAGACCAATATGGCTAGGAACTATACTCTCGGAATAATCAAGGAAATTTGCTGCCGTACCATGGGTGCAGCAGGTGCAATGATATTATGCAGTGCCTGAAAGTAGTCCCCAGCTATATCATAACTAGTTACTGGGACTACTTTCAGGCGCTGCATAATATCATTGCACCTGCTGCACCCATGGTACGGCAGCAAATTTCCTTGATTATTACGCCGGAACGAGAGAACACAGTTCAGAGAAAAAGTCAGAACTGTAAGATAAAAAGATGCAATTACTTGTTTTTAATATTTAATTCAGTGGTGGAAATGAGCTTCGATAAATGGTGTTCTTGGTCAGCAGAATCTGTCAGCCAGACAACAGACAGAAAGAGACCAATCCGGAGTGGCGATTATTTCACACTATACATATTGTATAGTGGTTATGTTTATTCAGGTTTTATGATTTCAGACCACACATTAGCAATTATTGAGTTAGGGTTTGCAGATTTTGCACCACACGTGCAGGTTTTCATGAAGGGAAGTGTTGTGGAAAACATTTTGTTAACGTTCTGCTTGTTTGCAGATGTGGTTGCTGAGACGGATGGAGAGAAATCAGTGTCAGTATCAGTGACAGAAGGAGATCCTGTCACTCTACATAATGATGCTGAAATGCACAAAGATGCTCTGATGCTGTGGAGGTTTGGAGATAAAGGAATCCTCCTAGCTAAAATCGACAGTGAAACAGGTGAAATCTCATTAAACAATGCTGATGAGAGATTCAGAGATCGCCTGCAGCTGAATCAGAACGGATCTCTGACTATCAAGAACAGCAGATCTGAACAAGCTGGACTTTATGAGCTCCAGATCAGAGGCCATGAGAGCTCGCAGCGATTCCTTCTTTCTGTCAATGGTGAGGAGCTGAAAGAACAAGTCTCAGCATATGGTATTGCTAGCATACATGTGAAGTCGTTTCAGATTATTACATTCACTGACTCTCTTTATAGCTGTCCCAGATCCAGGTCTTTCTTCAGGTGCTATAGTAGGAATCTTTTTTGGGGTTTTAGTTCCTGTTTTGCTGCTTGTGGCTGCAGCTTTGGCTCTGATTTACTATCGCCAAAGGATCTCTAAATTAGAAAAGCAAGTGGGTAAGTATTATTTACTTTAAACAGGATATCCATCTCCTCCAAACCTTCTTTAATTATTTTGAGTCACTTGTTTGTCCATTTACAGTATGTTAGAGTCCAGTACTGGATCTGAATCTGTAGTTTGACAAGCTGCTTGCCTTCTACTCCTGCATTAATAAATAAATGAGCTTGTCACCGATTGATAAAGTCATCAAATACAGTTTTTTAAATGATTTGAGAAACAAAATTTATGAGTCAGTTGGTGTCAGATTTCATTGGAAATATAACAGCTGCTTGAGAGACTGAATGACTTTCCTGACACGGACTTTGACCCTCATGAACACATTTCTGTTCTCTGTGTGAAGCTGTGTCAGGTGAAGAGAAGGAAGAGAAGGAAGAGACGGTGACGGAGGGAGATTCCTCAACTCTACGCACTGGTCTCACTGAAATAAATGCTAATGAAATGATAGAGTGGTGCTATGAAACTGAAGACAATCGCATTGCTGAAATCAGTGGAGGCACCAGAAGGCCATGTACATATGCGGGTGCTGATGGGAGATTCAGCAGCAAACTGATGCTGGATGATAGAACTGGAGATCTCACTATCAGTAACGTCAGAACTATTCACTCCGGACTCTATAAACTAAACATCAGCAACAGAAGCACTATAAAAACCAAACACAAAAGATTCATTCTTACTGTCAATGGTAAGTATATCTCAACTCTTCCAGTGTGCTAATGATCTGAAACACATTCTCAGAGTGCTCAAATATTACATTTCTTTTAGACTGCTTGCAAGTATAGGACCATGTCATTCATAATGTCATGAGAATAAGGCCTATACACGTATGAGATTAAAGCTGTAATATTGCATGAATGAATAGGCATAATTTGAGGAGAAATAAGTCAGACGATGAGAAAAGGAATCATAGATTGTCTTTGACAATGTTGATTACTTAATTTTAATGTATCTTCATTTCTTAAAGCTACATCTTTATTAATCCATTTACACAACACAGTTTTCAACTAAAACAAGACATTTTATGCGTTTTGACTGTCCATTTACTAAACAAAAGTGTTGTGGGGGCCTGAAAAGCACACTTTTGAAAATGGGTTTCAAGGTACTGAAAAACAAAAATGCAAATTTGTGAAAATTATAGTTTTTTTTTTTTTTACAAAGTGACTTTGCCATCTACTGGCCTGGCAGAATAATAACAGTTGTTTTCATGGACCCCATAAATTTTATGACGCAGTTGTTAAAATGTTTATATTTAACCAACTAACAAAAGTGGCTTATTTCATTAAGAGTAAATAAACAAACTAATTAACTAAAATGTTTGTTTACAACTCAGTTTGTATTTGACTGTTGATTATTTTATCTAAATAATAAATCTGGACCAAGAGGATTCCCTGTATAGTTTACGGCATTAGCCATTACATTAAAAAAAAGAAAATCTCATGTAAATGTATGTGATATTGAAAATGCAAACAGAATTCATTCAGTGGCTTGTTTTTCTGTATTTCTCTGTTTCTGTGCTGCTGTGACATGAAGAGGAGTCGATGTCAGTGAAGGAGGGAGGTTCTGTCCTTCTCCAGACTGCTGCTGAGATTCAGACGGATGATCACATACTGTGGACGTTTGGAGCTCAAAACTGTCTCGTTGTTAAAAGTGATTCAGGAAAGGCGTGCACTGGTAAGAGATTTAAAGACCGACTGGAGATGAACATGAAGACTGGATCGCTGACCATCAGAAACATCAGAATCACAGACTCTGGACATTTTGAACTGCAAATCATCAATAGCGAACAGACCACATTCAGAAGATTCAATGTGGCTGTCACTAGTGAGTAGGACAGCTTTTATTAATATGTGTGTGTGTGTGTGTGTATGGTTGTGTGTTTATTTATTTATTTATGCAACAGGGTTTTCCACTTGCCTGTGTTTGTGCATATCAGATTATATGAGCAGCGTGAACCACTAAGGGTGTTTTTTTTAAGAGAGAGTTTTAAGAATTTGCAAAATGTTGTAATGAAAATAATTTTTGTTAAATTTCAAAAATGTTAAAAAAAAAAGCATATCTAGTGGTCATGTCAGTGGAGTTTTTGCATTATATTCTCTGTGTTTAATTGTTGAGACAAAACTTTATAATGTGACTTTACGGTGCTTCTTCTTATTGCACATTTAATCAAAAATAAGAGCAACTATTTCTTGAGTGTCTGTTCTGTACATCTGAAGTAAGGCCAAATGTGCAATCAGCTGGTTATTATAACAAAAGAAACCCATTCACGTTCAGTGATCACATCTGTTGATAACTTAAAATGGTCAAAACGCCACAAAACATATTCCTGATCATGCTGTTTGTGAGGAAAAGAGCAGAAATTTAAGTCTTCATTCACTGAAAATCTTATTGTCTGAGGTCGACAAAAACTGCTTCTTTCACTTTAATGTCTGTGATTTTCTTTCAGATTCCGCAGCTGAAGGAGTGAATGAACCAACGCCTGTGACGCCGCTGTTGAATGGGGAAGTTACTGATGGAGGGAACGAGGAGCAGACGACGAGTCCAGTTTGATGAGATGAGACACGCCCACCACTGTGACATCATCCACAATCAGGCTCAACAACATTTCTGTGAAAAATGTGAAAAACGTTGAAAAAAAAGAAGTTGTAGTGAATTCTTGTGTGATGAGCACATGACAAGAAGATGTAATGCAGAGAGTGTTGCGCTTCAAAGTCAACCATTCTCTGTCCACACTGAGGACGCTTTGATGACACTGAACTGATCCGTGGAGCTACAGCTACCGAATCACTGCTGGAATAGCTGTACCTACATTGTTCATACGTCTGAACCAATTCCAGAGTCAAGATGATGCAGAAACAGACAAACACTGAACTTAAAACACTACTTTGCTTTTGTCAGTGTTTACCTTATTTACATTTAATCATTTAGCAGATGCTTTTATCCAAAGCAACTTACAGATGAGGACAATGGATGCAATCAAAATCAACAAAAGAGCAATGATATGCAAGTGCTATGACATGTCTCATTTAGCTTAACGCAGTACGCATAGCAAAGTTTTTTTTAATTTTGTTTTTTAAATGTTTTAAATGTTTGTTATTACTATTTTTAAGAGAACAAGCAGTAAATGAATAGAGTGCAAGTCTAAAAGGGGCAATTTTTTTTTTTTTTTAAGAATAGCATTAGAATAGAGGGTGCTAGAGTTAAATAAAGATGGAAGAGATGTGTTTTTAGCCGATTCTTGAAGATGGCTAAGGATGGCTAAATGTAAAAGTCTGTGATTTTGTGCCTCTTTGGGATGAACAATAAAGCAATGTTCATTTGCAGAACGCAAGCTTCTAGAGGGCACGTTATAAAGGAAGTGTTGATTTTCTGTTATAGCAATATTATTTTACTCATCATTATTTATCTGTTAGTGGAGCTTGTGTTGTAAGCTATGCTGCATTAAGTCAAATCAGAGAAAGTCTCCATGTCAAGTTTTTTTGTCAGATGATGTTGATGATGAATGCTGCCGTTTATAATAACACTTGTTGAATTTGTGCTGGTCAGACTGAGAAAGACACAAATAACGGTTATTCAGAAAACTCTGTTCATCTTCACTTTGTCTCCTGCGCATCTTTAAAGTCAGTGAGAGATCGGTTAAAACAGAATTATGATATTCAGTCACAAGGTGGAGCTGAAGCAGCATCGTCTGCATTAGGAGAGTCATATTTTGCTGTACGCAATAATCCTGAAAGCATCCAGTCACTGCTAAAATTGTTAACATGTTTAATATGATATTATGAAATATGCAATTTATATTTTGCTTGGAGATATTTGTAATTCATCCACAAAGTTTGCACATTTCAGTTGTTAAGGCCTTGTTTTTAGGAAATACATACTGGGTGCTTCTCAAACAAAAGGCTGCGTCCTTTCTTTCTACTGTATATTTATGAAAAACATTACTAGTATTCTTTGCTTTTTTATTAACAATGTTCTCCAAATTGGTGCAGAAGTCCTTATAATCTCCTGAAGAAAATGAATCAAATTTGGCTTGGATCCTGACCATTTCTTCTTCTCTATGTGAAATTTTCCCAAAGTAATAAAAATTTGTACAAGAAAAGAAGTTATTATTTCCTTCATTGTATCCATATATATCAAAATTATTCAACTTGGATACAGTATTTGTTTTCCTTCTAATGAAATTTTCCATATCCACCCAAGAAATCCTTGTGTACACATTTACAAAACAGATGGACAATAGACAAATACGCTGAGCTTTTTTCCCAATATATATTTCTAAATACATTGGTCCATATTAAGCTTTAATGAGTAGTTTTATGACCCGCTAGAATATTCTTAATATATTTATTAGTAAAGTACAACTTTCTGCCTCAGAAAAAAATAGAAAAATGCCTTCCAAAAGCAGATATTTTGAAGAAGACTGTTTTAGGGCACCATTGGCTTCCATCAGCCTTTGTGTTCAGCAGAAGAAAGACATGTATACAGGTTTGGAACAACATGAGAGTCAGTAAATAAAAGTCTTGTTTTTTGGGTGAACTATCACTTTAAGTCTTTCCACACAATCCTGCAGCCTGAACCATCTTTACAGTGCGCCTCTTTGAGGAATTATCAGTGTTGAAACAGAAATAATCACTTAAAAAGTTTTTTTTTTTCTCTCCTTTATTCTTAAACCCATTTTTTCTCTGTTTATCCCCTTGTTATCCTCAGTAATTGAGCGCTAAACGGTGTGCTTCACACTCCGGAGCAGTGGGTGGCAGAAAGGTGCCTTTCATTTTAATTTTTCCCAGACTGTCATCTGTAAAAACACGAGAAGAGATGCGCACCGAGCTGCAACAGATTTGCGTCGTTTCAAAGCATCTCGAATCATTTACGAGTGAAAGCATGGATTCGGAGCAGCAGGAAGAGTTTATTAAAGAGTACAGTGAGAAGAAGAGTGCTCCAGATCTCTACAGAAGGAAGGATGAAGATGCTGAAGGCGAAAGAGGTTGGTGTTTATTCCTGATTCTTCATTAATGATGCTGTGAAACATTAAGGATATTATAAAACTTGAAAGAATATAATCAGATTTTATGGTTGTAGTCGGTCAGTATAGCGAAGCCTATTCAATCATTACACTGAAGCAAATTGTAAATTGGCTTAAAAATAATAATAAAGATGCTCACTGATATGAAAACTTCTGTAGAATCAGAAGTACTAGTAAATAATATAAATAATGGCACAGATGATTAGATCTGAGTGGTCGGTTGTTAGAGTCTGTGTTATGATGTGTAGTAGATCCGTATGAATTTATTTTCAAAAATTAAGTGCATAACTTACATGCTTTGAACAACATGATGCTGTATAAATAACAATTTTCCAGATGAACAGCTTTAATTCAGTGATAGAATGCCATGCTATCAATATGGTGCATATTATCACAAAGTAGCAGAAATTGTAGAGGTTTGGTGGTGGGCTCTTTTTTACTTACCCTAGCAACTGCACAACAACACCCTGTCAACCATTCACATTTCATTCAGAAAATTTTAAAGGGCACCTATGATGCAAAATTCACTTTTACATATTGTTTGAACATAAGTGTCGGCAGTGTGTGTGCACATCCACCCTATAATGATAAAAATCTGCCCACCTTTTTTTTTTCTTTTTTCCTTAAATCATAAGCAGTGTCTCAGCGTTTAATGATCACAGAATCCGTAAAGTGTGACCCAGTCGTATTAGCAGGGACCCCACCCTGAGTAAGCTGCACACACTCAATCCGCCATGTTTATCTTCACACTAGAGCATTTTAAAACAGCATTCAAGTAAGAAATGTCATCTTACTACAGCTATAGACGTTATTATGTCCAGAGCAGTGAGTGATTTGCTTCTTTTATTTGATTGTTTGGGTCATATTAACAGTGTAGATCGCAGTAGAGGTTAGGGATGGGTGATATGGGCTTAAAAATATATCACAATATTTCTGGTATTTATTGCGATAACAATGTAAATGACAATAATTCAGGGAATCCTGTTTCTTTAGAGAGAAATATTATCTTTCCTTTTTTTACCCAAAATAGGGTGTTGTGAGCATTACTGAGTACACACTAGAGGTCTTCAAGGGTCCAAAAATTTGTAAATGTGCTGCACGGAACTGACCCGGACCCATATTTTATTTGAAAGTGGGACCCAAACCTGTGCAGACCTGAGAAATGCCTTAAATGTACTACCCGGACCTGACCATTATTTGAAAGTTGGACCCGAACCCAGCTGGGAAGAGACAGGCCCGACTGCACCCGTTCCGATTGCCACATATTGCACAGCAAATGCTAAGTCAATAAAGAATATTGAAGTTGGGTAAAAATAAAAAGCTTTTTGCCTAAACTACTGTCAGTAGCCTTCTCCCTGACTGCGATGCATACAATCCTCCTTGGCAATACATTTTCATCCACGTTAGGCTGTTCCCGTCTCTTGCCGACTGAAAGAGCTTTCTTAATCCACTCATTATTCCAGCTTCAAAATTTATTCTCCTTGCAGTTACGGTTGGAGAGGGATGACTAAAGGCCAAAATACTTCACTTTTTGCACGTACGCGAGGGGCAGCGTACAGTGCGCGTGACACGAATTGCATCATCAGAGTAGTACGTGCGGTTTTTGTAACCGCGCATACTTTGTACGCTCAGATCGCACATGCGCACTTAAGTTATTTTGCAGTAATCAGGTTTTCCCACATGGTGGCAACACTGTCCCTAGTCTCGCGTAGCCAGACCTTCAGACTGATGGCTGAAGGTCTGGAATAGATGGCCGCTTTCGTTGGCCAAGGCCCACCCATGAGGCCGTTTAACCGACATGTCAAACAACCAATCACAGCTTGTCTCGTTTAGCCTCACATTTCGGGGCGTGGAAATGTCGCCACAATAACTGACCGGTGTGTGAAACTCTCGGATGTATTTTAAAGATTCTATCTTTAAATATTTCACATACTTTTGAAAATCCAGCATTTAGTTGACCCTGATAAGCGTTCGTTGTCACGTTTGTAAACACGACGGCTTTCGTGAGGGGGTTTGGTCTTTGTTTCCCGGCAGACTGAAAATTAACACGACACTCACGTCTCCCAGAAATCCGGTTTAATTCAACCAGTCAGATGACGACTTTGACATTCCTGAAGTGTTTCCAGAAAAGTTTGCCATATGCATCAGACGTTTAGCCAACGGTCCGTGGGCGTGACATCTGAGGCTGAGACTACACTGTCCCTAGCCGTTGTTTCACAGTAGAAAACGAAACTAAAGAGACAGACAACGACAACAAACAAACGCTCACATTGACGAGTGCTTGTGAGTGAGAGGGTATGAGACAGCTCAGCTTTGGTTTCAAAAATATTTTTTATCAGTCATGATTTAACGGGGAAATATAGAGCAGACACTGAACATTAATGACGCTTTCTAGTGTTTCTAATATGGACAAAGGTATCCAGCTATCGCTGAATAAAACGCACAACGGAGATAGAGAAATTTTAACTGATGAAACTTGAAGACAATAAACATATGATTGCACAAAATAAATGGTTTATCTATGTTCTTCAAGCAATCTTAGGTATTTTAATGAGGAAAGTATATTGGTAATGCAATGCGAATCCACATAGCCTTTATCACTGTATAATACTATCATTCTATAATATGAAACCACGTCTGGTCACAAAAAGAAGTTATTTCAAACCCTCAACTATGTCAAGTTAATTTGGAGAAAAAGCATGTCAATAAAAGAAATCTTTGTTGGACAACAGGTTTGTAAACGGGCTCATACACACTTGCAAAACTGTATCACACACATGCTACTGTAGTACACTTATTCAGACCAATTTTTGCGATAAACTCCTCCTCAATTTCACGTCCGCCTTCCGCAACAGGCGTACACAGAAAGATGTCAACAACTAGACTTTATTGCTATTATTGCGGGAAGACTAATTTTTATCTTCGGGACAATTTTTACCAGTATTATCGCAAATTATAAGATATCGCCTATCCCTAGTATAGGTAAATGTACAGTGGTGTGAAAAAGTGTTGGCCCCCTTCCTGATTTTTTATTTTTTTGCATGTTTGTCACACTTTAATGTTTCAGATCAAACAAATTTAAATATTAATCAAAGATAACACAAGTGAACACAACATGCAGTTTTTGAATGAAGTTTTTTATTATGAAGGGAAAACAAAATCCAAACCCACATGGCCCTGTGTGAAAAAGTGCTTGCCCCCTAAACCTAATAACCGGTTGGGCCACCCTTAGCAGCAACAACTGCAATCAAGCGTTTGAGATAACTTGCAATGAGTCTGTTACAGCGCTGTGGAGGAATTGCAGCCCACTCATCTTGGCAGAATTGTTGTAATTCAGATACATTGGAGGGTTTTTGAGCATGAACCACCTTTTTAAGGTCATGCCACAGCATCTCAATAGGATTCAGGTCAGGACTTTGACTAGGCCACTCCAAAGTCTTCATTTTGTTTTTCTTCAGCCATTCAGAGGTGGAGAGGTGGCAAACACTTTTTCACACAGGGCCATGTAGGTTTGGATTTTGTTTTCTCTTCATAAAAAAAAACCTTCATTCAAAAACTGCATGTTGTGTTTACTTGTTCTCTTTGATTAATATTTAAATTTGTTTGATGATCTGAAACATTAAAGTGACAAACATGCAAAAAAAATCAGGAAGGGGGCCAACACTTTTTCACACCACTGTATATTACGCTGCTGTCACTTAATATACTGATCTAATATAAACATGCAATTTCTTTACCCACTGTTTAACTTCACAGACAATGAGACCATGAGAAGGAGGTAGCAGGAATGCTTAGGTAGCTAGCTTGAAGCCAGTGGGGCTGTCGGTAAGACCAGAAGGTCCAGTCTAGTCACATCAGGTATAATAGTCTTTATTACACAACCAAGGAGGTTTTGTGTGTATAGTGCTGTGCGTGTGGTTTCTATAAGGGGACAGAAATCCAGAGTTTCAGTCAATAAACATTTAAATAAAGCACATGACTAAACAGAAAATATGGCAAGTATGAAATACATGAACACATTTTAGGATAAACTTAAGTCATACAAAATAAGCACTTACATGTTCAATCACACACACACACAGGAAAAACACAATGTAAACAACAAAACTCAATCCTCTGCACAGTACAGCCATGTACAACAAAAGGGCAAGCTGTGGGCACAGATGAGACAGTCCTGATTGGCTTGAGATTGGGTGGGTGGAGCTTGGGGCTAACAAGGAAATGAACAGGCCGAGAGGGGTGTGCTACTGCCTTAAGGTTGCAGCAAAGGGACACAAAAACTTCTCAACAGACTGTGTTTTAAATTTAAACTTATATGGCTTTAAAACGCATGATTTCAGCGGATATCAGGCACGTGCAGAAGTGGGGCTTTGGGGGCTCAAGCCCCTGTCCTTTTTCTAAATTATTCAAAAGTGCCCTTCTCAGACAAATAGCAAAGATATTGTAGTCAATAAAACAAAATGCATTTGAATTATAATTAACATGACCGTGTACAAAATGGCAAGTAATCTCTCAAAAGTTGGAAAAAAAAATTTTTTTCCTTCCATATGTTTATTTTTTACATATCTGTCAGTCTGAAGCGTGCCACGTGCGTTTTGCCTGACTGACTGATATTCCACAGTCTGCTCGGAAACCTAGGCTCTCAAATATAGTTCTTTCAATGAGTGGGTCACGGAAGGAAAAAAATAAACCAAACAATATATATATATTTTTAAAATTGATCAATAATCAAATCTAGTGTGTCGATTTAATTACAAATCCATATATAATTTAGAATATTACATAATTCATCAATGCCCATTTGTCATGTATACTACACCAACCAATCATGATCTGGCACAAGTTCAAATTTCATTGGACAATAATGTGAAGTGGAGCGGTCATTTTCCATTCTTATTCATAAATCCATTGAAAATTGCATGGGACAGACGAGCTTACTTGTGGAGCGATCTGGATCTGCGGTTTGTCTCATTTTATAGATTAAATTAAACGGATGCTAAATGACTACAAAAGCAGTGCACAAAACCGTGCAGCGTCAAAATCGCAATAATGGTAATCAGTATTCAATTCACTTACGTTTATGTATGATGCACCGTTTACTATTTGATGAAACTCTCATAGTTAATGAAGCCCAAGTGCCACCTACAGGCCTAGAATTGCATAAAATGTATTTTAAAGTATATTAAAAATTCGATCAAATAAATGCAGGCTTGATGACCATAAGTGACTTCTTGCAAAACTATAAAATAGCAACGTATCCAAACTTTTGAGCTATAATTTTTATTTATTTATTTTTTACAAAACCCCTATTTTACATCTGAGCCCCTGCCTGAAGAACTCTCTGCACGTCCCTGCGTGATATACATAATAATCAAAACCAAACAGATGTGTTTTTTTGGCAGATATCTGAGATACAAGCTGAAATTTCAGCCTGGACAGTGGCAGCTCGTGGGTTTTGAAATAGAGGAGGCACACTGATTGGTCTGGGGATCCTTGCCTATTAATATTATTAACGTATTTGCTTAACCATTTTAAAATGGCTTTTGGTTGCTTTTAGTCAGAAAACGTAAAGAAAAAGACTCATACAGCAAGATAATATAATTTCACTTACCTGGCCTATCACTTGAAGCAAACATCCATCCCTTCTTAAAAGTCTGTGTTAAAAGAGAGCTGCCTATTGTGCCATTTAATTAAACCGACTGCTGTAGCCTACATCCAGTGTTCTCCCTTTATTTTTAATTTGTATATACACTGACAGCTTGGTAAATCTGTTGGCGATCAAATATTCAATATCGCTACTCATCATAAGTAACTTACTTCGTACATTATCAGCTCAGCGGGAGACATTCAAACTAATATCACGCTATTTACGTCTCTATAATGATTGGTTGATATACCAGAAGGGAGGCTAGCCTCCCTACCCAGGTTTCTTTTCTCAACAATCCTCAGCGCTGAAAGTGAATACTCGATGCTGATTGGCTATTTTTATTTATTTTTTTACCAACGGAGGCACGAGAGCTCAGCACTCACCTGGCCTCCCCCTCCACTACTCCATCACTTAGTGGTTGTAATTACATCAGCAGAATCGGCACATTCATGTTTTGCGATAGAAAAGGAGTGCTTTCCAACTTCAGTAGCACGTTATGATATTACAGCTGTGACCCCCCCAAAAACCCACATTTTGAGACATGAATTGTGAATTTTGACCTCAAAATTTTGGAGAGGCCGCCACTGGTCCTGGAAAAGGGGTAGAGGAGCAGCAGCTCATTTGCATTTAAAGAGACATGCGCTAAAACAGCCTGTTTCTGATTCTACTCAAAACAGGCATATTCAAAATGATATAATACATTATCTGTGGGGAATTTTTAGGGGTGTCGAAATCAATCGATGCATCGCGATGTGGAGGTGGACAATTCTGCATCGATGCAGTAATAGACTATAATCGATTATAGCCTGTCACGTCATTTGCATACGTGCTATTTTAAAATCTGAGCTTTGCTTTTTCCCGCCTATGGCACATGTGCACATGTGCTAGAGACAAATGCGGAAGGCTTCATTGCACAGAATATGCGCTGTGAGACAAGGGCGCATTGCTTGACAGTGCTTCCTCTCACTGTTGTTTTAGTGTTTTACTTTAGATATGCTTTCATTTCTGCCGTTTGGAATGCAGTACGTAATACATGCACAAATCTCATGTACTGACAGACTTTCACGTGCGCTTTGTGTTTGTCCTGAAGCTCACGGCTGTGGTTAAATGCACTTGCATCTACTTTTATGATACTAAATTGATGTAAATAGTCATGTTTTCAGAACAGGACAAAAAAACTAGGCTATGTAGAAATAGATTGGTGCATTAGTGTGAATGTCTATTAAAGCTGCCAGTGTCTATGATCTCATCAGTAAAAATCAAATGGCAATAATGCTGAGGAAAAAAAAGAAAAAAACATAACTATGATTATCTGTAAACTTTCAATACTTAAAGCACTCCCAGATGCTGAAGTGTTTTTTCTTTATCATTCTATCTTTTTTGGAATTCTATATTTATTTAGAATTCTTAATTATAATTAATTAATTATATATTAATTAATTAGGTAACAATTATTTTAAAAAAGTAGTCTGCTTATATAATTTAATAAAATGCACAAAATAAATTTGAAATAATTGTGATGCATCGCTGTATCGAATTGAATCGAGTCGTTGACCAGATAATCGTGATGGAATTGAATCGTGAAACCAGTGCCGATTCACACCCCTAGGTATTTTGAGCTGAAAACTTCACAGACACATTCTGGGGACACTTGAGATTTGTATTACATCTTGTAAAAAAGGGGCATAATAGGTGACCTTTAAGTAGGTTTAGATTGTGTTTGTTGTAATTGAAAATTGTTTAGAGCTCTGCAGTAATATAGCTAAATAATCAAATAGCAAGGGACACTTTCTGTAAACTGGGTACTTTTTTTATTCAACAAAATTATTTTCGTTTGATAACTGGGTAGTTGATCAAGCATATTTAATAGTTCTTACTATAGAAACATGGAATGTGTGTCTATAATGTTTTAAAAATCATAATTTGAAGATCAATGTACCTCATTCATGATGTGTGTGTGTGTGTATAATATATATGTATGTGTATAATATACTAGATGTATTTATAAAACTACATCTGAACAATTAAAATGATGTATAGCAATTGTCTACTTTCTGCTGTTACATCAGGATTCAGTCTTTTCACATTTATTTTTTGTGAGTTGATGAAAATAAAGAATTTTTACTTTTTTTCAGAGGTGATTGAAGAAAATGAGGAGAATGAAGAATTGACTGAAGTTGAGGGAAAAATTCACTTAAGAACTGGGAAAAAAACTTTGAGTTGCTCTCAAACTAAACAGAAAGTTTTAAAGAAAAGAAAAGCCAAGAAAGCGTTCGCCTGCACTCAGTGTGGAAAGAGTTTGACATGCAAATATAATCTTGATGTTCATATGAGAGTTCACACTGGAGAGAAACCGTTTAAGTGTTCACACTGTGACAAGAGATTCAGTCACTCAGGAGACCTGAAAAAACACGCGAGGATCCACACTGGAGAGAAACCGTACACATGTGATCAGTGCGGGAGGAGTTTCAGACTAAAAGGAAGCCTTACGGCACATATGACAGTTCATACACGAGAGAAACTGTTTACTTGTGATCAGTGTGGAAAGAGTTTCACACAATCACCAAGCCTTAAGGATCACATGAACATCCACACTGGAGAGAAACCATATGCATGTGATCAATGCAGCAAAACATTTATGTGGGCTTCAGTACTGAAGAAACACCTGAATGTTCATACACAAGAGAAGCCACATTCATGTAATTTGTGTGAAAAGAGATTTTCATGTCAACAAAATTTGAATGAACATCAGAAAATACATGCTGGTGTGAGAGAGTACATGTGCTTCGAGTGTGAAAAGACTTTTATTTCAGCAAGGTATTTAAAACGGCATGAGAGGATTCACACTGGAGAGAAACCTTACAAGTGTTCACACTGTGACAAGAGATTCAGGGATTCAACAAATCTGAAAAAACATGAGAGGATCCACACTGGAGAGAAACCGTACACATGTGATCAGTGCGGGAAGAGTTTCTCACTATCAGCAAGCCTGAAGGAACACATGAACATCCACACTAGAGAAAAACCGTACGCATGTCATCAGTGTGGGACGAGTTTCAGACAAAAAAGAAACCTTACGACACATATGAGAGTTCATACCAGAGAGAAGCTGTTCATTTGTGATCATTGTGGGAAGTGTTTTGCATCCTTCGCAAACCTTAAGGATCACTTGAACATCCACACTAGAGAGAAGCAGCACACGTGTGATCAGTGCGGCAAAATGTTTTTGTGGGCTTCAGTCCTGAAGAAACACCTGAGAGTTCATACAAAGGAGAAGCCATATTCATGTTATTTGTGTGGAAAGAGTTTTTCACAGCTACAAAATTTAAAAGAACATCAGAAAATACATACAGGTGTGAGAGAGTACTTGTGCTTTGAGTGTGAGAAGACTTTTACTACAGCAAACGGTTTAAAACTGCATGAGAGGATTCACACTGGAGAACAACCTTACAAGTGTTCACACTGCGACAAGAGATTCAGTCGGTCATCAAGTCTGAAAACACATGAGAGGATCCACACTGGAGAGAAACCTTATATGTGCTCAGTATGCGATATGAAATTCAGTTCTTCAGGACAGCGGAAAAGACATGAGAGGATTCACACTGGAGAGAAACCGTATCACTGCACTGAATGTGGGAAGCGTTTCAATCATTTATCTTCTCTACACAGTCATAAAAAAAACTATCACAGCAAGTAGATCATCTTCAGATGCAGCACTTTCAGGTCTGATGCTGTGTCCTCATTAAATGAGACACAATAATGCATCAAGCAATAAAATATCATCTGGATAAATCTAACCAGTCATTACAAGCGACATGACAAAGAAATATAATCTAAAATTTCACAGTGAATAAAGTTCACCTTCATCTTCAAAACCAGCAGATTCAACTGAGAGATTCAGATCAGCTCAAAGATAGAGTTCCTCCCCAAAGAACTGTCAAAAAGTTTTGTGTTATTATGTTACTTGTAGTTTGCTGACTCTTTCATGAAGGGAAAGTAGAAGCTTTTCACAAACGGTTCTTGTTCAGGACACTATTCTGGTTAAGAGAGACTGAGATTTAATGTTAATTTGAGCTTCATTGTTGTGTTTAAAATAACAGTTTTAAAGTTTGATGTAACTACGACTGATAAGTTGTGAAATGACCAAAAATGACCAATACATTACAATATTGTTACGTTGTGTGTTAACAGGGTATTTCTGTAAAATAAACACTGCCTGAGGGGAAAATGAAGGAACATTTTGAGATGGGCTTTTGTGTTTTGAACCATGTCTTCCGTTGACCTATAGTTTTCCTGATTAGTTAATTAGCTCCTCACCTGTTTCTGTTTTCCGATGATTAAGTTTAGTATTTAAAGCCTGTGTTCATGTTCCTTTGCTATTATTTTGGATTTACGTTTGGTTGTGCCCTTCTCAGTCAGTGATTAATTAAAAGAACTCCTTTTGTACTCCTTTGTCGTGCTCTTTGTTTTACACACTAGACACCCATAACACCAGGACTTAAAAAATATATATATTATTTTCAACTTAAAACAGTGTAAAAAAAAAAAAAAGGGTTACTGGAGATTGACCAGTACAGAGTTTGAATAGTTCAGTATGTGTATTACTAGATTCCGTCTTAAAAAATAAATAAAAAAGATTAAAAATTAAGTTTCTTTGAAAGAGTTTTGGAAGCGAAGAGCAATGAATTTTACATTCAATGCAAAAATAAGGGCTTAATTATCATTAAAATGTCTTAAATCCACATTTCAAAGGTCTTAATGCGATGGAACTGACAATAAGATTTACATATATTGTTTTGTTTACCTCAAAACCTTTTAGAAATCAAATGCTCTTTTGAACTCAGCTCAGACATATCAGATTCACTTTGTTTTTACGTGATCTCAACCTGATTTCCTGCTGTTTTCCACCTAAAATAATTAATGTATATTTATGACACTGTACTTTGTGTTATATTACCCTGGCACAAAAAAAGGTCAAATTCACATGTTTTATCTCTTCTGTCTGCCCTTTTCTTTCACTGTTGGACCAAACAGGAATGGAAATATTATATTTCCTAAGGTCACTGCTAGGGCTGGGCATTTTTTTTAGATTTTATCAATTAATTTGAAGTTAACCCTTAAGTGTCTTTTTTTTTTCTCTCTATAAAAATTTTTACTAATCATAAATTATATATCATTTGAAAGCTTAAAACCTCCTCCGTATTCATCCTGTGAAAAACTGGTCATTGTGTTACCATGGAAATGGTACTTTAAAATATTTTAGCAGTCTCCTTCCCTTAGTGGGTGGAGTCAAGTGTTATTTTACAAAATGTATCACGGCCTTTTAAAATCTTTTTTTTTTTTTTTTATAATCTTTAAAACATACATATCATTGGAAAGGTCTGAGACTCAATATTGCATATTTGGTAGTATTTTTTGATGGAAGTAATCTTGATATAAATCCTGTATAAATTTCTTCTGCTGAACTCAAAGGAAGATATTTTTAAGAACGTTTTTAACATTTTGTAGCATGTTTGCCTAAAAACCCCATGCTGGTGGAGGGGGTAATGATTTTTTAGCCGATTCTGGGGCTTCAAGATCATCCATACGACCATGTGACTTGCCATGTCAACCGTCATTATCAGACAAAGCAAATGAGTCAATTTCTGCATCAGGGCATACGATTTTCGAAAGATTTACAGTGCCTCTGAATTGTGAAACAGAGGGGGGCAGAGTGCTAAATCATGCATTAGTTTATTCACCAAAATGCCCTGTATCCATTTTGGGTCGAGATCTGTTATGCAGACTAAATTTGATACTAGTTGCAGACTCCTCGGGTGTCAGAGAGACAGAAGAGGGGGAGCAATGGTGCTGTTTGCGAGCAGAGCCTCAGTGGGCCTATGAATGGCACATCATAAATCACGATTGGGCTGCAATGATGTGCAAACTGGCTAAAAGTCAGACCAAGACATTTAACACAGAGATTACGTTGCCTGACAATTTGCATTGCACGTCACATGTTGTAATGGAACGGGAAAACCAGTATGAAAAAGACTGGTTTCGGGGATTAAAAGGAAAAACTTTGAGTTTTGAAAAGATATTTTGGACAGAAAATATGTGTGCTGTTTCAGTCAGCCTGGCAGAAAAACAGCTTCCTTTTTTCCTAATGCTAGAGTCTGTGCCTCACTTATCACTCTCCAAGGCTAAAGAGCAGACATGGGCTGAACTGGGGGAGCTTGTGAAAAACTATGTTGTTGCTACAGACTGGTGTGAGATAAGCGCTGGTGTGAAACACAGCGAGAGTCTAGGAGCATTTATGTCAGAGTGCAAGCATGAAATTTGACAAAAGGGAAATCACTGCATGACAGATATTTGCGCTTCAGAAATTCACCCAGCTTTAGCAGATGTGCCATCCGAGCTGTGGGCAAAGCATAAGTATGATGTGGGACTGATTAAAAAATGTGAACCAATTGTAATCACCCCAAAATCTGATTACAGGCCGTGTCAACGTCAATATCCCCTGAAAAGAGACGCAGTACTTGGAATAAAACCAGTATTTGACTCTCTTTTAAAAGAAGGCATAATTGTCGAATGCAGTGATTGCCCAGTAAAAACTGTGAAAAAGTGAAAAAGATAAGAGACAAAGGTCAACCTATGGGATGGTATCCAGAGGATACACTTACGGTCACACCCAGGAGATTGAAGAAACCTTTCCATACCCTGGAGACGAATTGTGGGCCCCGATCCGATACAGTGTCCTCAGGAATGCCATAATATCTGAAGACAAAATTAAATATAGGAGATAGTGAAATTGAGCCGGGTGAAAAAGAGAGCCCATCAGGCCTGGCGTGGGTTGAGTCTCTTGGCATCACGCAAATATTGAAAGTGAAAGTGAAGTGACATATGGCCAAGTATGGTGACCCATACTCGGAATTCGTGCTCTGCATTTAACCCATCCAACGTGCACACACACACACACACACACACACACCGTGAACACACACCCGGAGCAGTGAGCAGCCATTTATGCTGCGGCGCCCGGGGAGCAGTTGGGGGTTCGGTGCCTTGCTCAAGGGCACCTCAGTCGTGGTATTGAGGGTGGAGAGAGCGCTGGACATTCACTCCCCCCACCTACAATCACTGCTGGCCCTAGAATCGAACCCGCAACCTTTGGATTACGAGTCCGAATCTAGCCATTAGGCCACGACTTCCCTTTTGCAGGTTATTGCATATTGCAGGTTCTTGTGATCAGTAAGGACAGAGAAGTGATGTTGAGCACCCTCCAACCAATGCCTCCACTCTTCGAAGGCTAACTTGATGGCCAGAAGTTCCCTGTTGCCGATATCATAATCCCTTTCCGCCGGGCTGAGTTTCCTGGAAAAGAAGGCACATGGATGGAGTTTGGCTGGGGTCCCCTGCTGCTGCGATAAAACGGCTCCAACCCCCGTAGTTGAGGCGTCCACTTCCACAATGAAAGGTTTCTTGGGATCAGGGTGGATGAGGATTGGAACGTGGGTAAAGGCTTCTTTCAGCTTTTCGAAGGCTTCGGTGGCAGCAGGTGTCCAGGACAGAGACAAAATAGCCATTTGTAAATGTGCCCCGCACACAAATAACAAAGACTTTGTATCCACAGGAAACGCCACAGCAGACACAGCTGCGAAGGCTGCAGTGGTTAAGCAGACAAAAGAAACGGAGTGTACTTTGTTATCTGACACTGCCCCTGACGTTTCTTCTTCCTTATAGAGCGTGCAGGCATTTGCCTTCGGAGCAGAGAGAAATCAGTGGAAACAGTGTGGCTATAAAATGACTGATGGTGAATGGATGAGCTGTGATGGCAAGCCTTATTTACCTCGACACAGGGAAAGACCATGCATCGAAAGGGGGAATGGTGAAAATGATCAAAGAACTGTGGTTTACAAAGGGGTTCACAACTTTTGCTGAACAGTTTTGTAAGCGATGTCTCATCTGTAATACCCACATTGGCAAGGGTAAACCTGAGCATTTGAAATTATCTTTGGTAGACCACCATTTATGAGAATCAGTTCTACATGTAGTAATGAATTTTTCATTTTTAATGAGTTATCAATGAATGATAAAAAGGGGGAATTGTTGAAGAAAATAAATTTTATGTTGACTTTCATATGCTTATGAGAATATGTAGTGCAAAGCCTTTTTGGTATGGCTGTGTAGAAAGAATTGGGTCTGGGGCTTTTAGCCTAAGATGCATGTTCGTGACCTGAAGGGTTATTTGGGCCCTAAAGGGAAATGGGCTTTAAAACCATGATATAGTAAAGTGTTATTTGCTTACTCACCAAGTATGGAAAAGTACAACTGTGAGCTTGTAACCTTGAGTGCAGGACCCCGTTTGTCACACTCTGCAGTGACTTGTGTGTTTCTGTATGACTGTCTGACCTTCTTTGCAAAGAATAAACCTTAAAGACTACTGAGTGAGTTTGTCTCTTATGCTGATGAGTTATTTAAAATTGCCATGACAGTGTACCTTAGAAAAAACAACTTGTGTAGATAAATATTATTTATTATTATTTATTGAGTTATTTTTTTTTAATGAAAAATATTATTTTTTGACCATGAAACCAACAATTTCTTTAAAATAAACACCTGCCTGAGGGAAAATGAAGGAATTTGTTGAAATATTTTGAAACATGCTTTTTTTAAAAAGAGTTTTGGTAACAATCCTGAGAAAAATGCATCCAACTTCCACTTATAAAATGTGTACAAAATTAAATAAATTTATCTGAGATTGACCAGTACATATGTTTAATAAATATTTATCGTATTATTTTCCCTCCTCTCGCCGCTTCACTCCAGTCCAGCGGGGGGCGCTAAAACACATTCGTTTGCTTCCCAAACACCATTAAACCTCAGAGGAAGAAGATTAGTTTCACCGCGCTGTCTGTTGTTTTGACCTGATGCTGGCTTAATGTAAACTGTTAGAAATGTAGTTTCAGTAAATATAAAAATACAGTTTTTGAATCAGGTCAGTAAATAACTGTAATATTCTCATCCTCACAGTCGTGACTAAGTTTTGAATCAAGCAGGAATATCTGGAGGAGTATCATCTGAACTGAGATCTGCTGTGAAGATGGTGTTTGTTAAAGAAGAGAGTGAGGAGAACACCAGTGAACCAGAAACATGGAGAATAAAACACGAGGAACCAGAAACCTGGAGAATAAAACACGAGGAACCAGAAACCAGGAGAATAAAACACGAGGAACCAGAAACATGGAGAATAAAACAGGAGGAACAAGGAGGTTGGTGTTTATTCTTCATTCATCATCTTACATTACTGCTTGTGGTATATTAGGCTTAGGAAGATTTAACTGGGTGCCTGCAGATCCTTAAAAAGTTTTATATTCCAGGGCTGGACTGGGATGTTGTTTCAGGCCAGGAAATGTCACACTCATCCAGGCCACACAGGAAAAAAGGTGTTTTTTTCAACCACTGTTGTTTTGTGGTACAACAGTTTGCCACTGGAGCAATACCCTTAAAAGAACAGGGGTACCTTTTTTAACCATAAAAGGTACATATTAATACCTTAGATTAGTAATTTGTACACTTAAGGCACTAATATGTACTTATTAGAGGTAAACAAGGTACAAAGATGTTCTTTTAAGGGTACTGCTCAAGCTGTTGTTCCCAAAAAGCAATTTTTTCAAAAGCTAAAGACTATACTATACACCCACAACAATTTCTGAAACCACAGACAACCCTATTATTTGTATGGCCATTCTCTCTTGAACTGCACCATCACTTCACTTTTCCTTTTATTAATTTTCCCCCAATATCTGTCTCTCCCTTTATTTTCTTGCATCTGTCTCTTCTTCACCAGCAGGTTTACTGTTATGAACTTGTTTCAAAACAACCACATCATTGCAAATTGTTTGTATGTTGTTATTTATCTTAAAATGACTTAAATAGCCTAGATTGAACAAACCAATATTTCATACAAATATATTAAAGCATATTTTCTAAATGTCGAAATTAGTACAATATATTTATTGAACAATCCTAACACTGAACATACTATTGCATTATTAGGCTGTGACTCATTCATTTTCACTTTGGTATACTGGGAAGACATAAATATGAAATAATAACTATAAAAATAAAAAACGCAGGGCAGCGGGCCAAATCAGCCACCAGGCCACTGGGAATTCTTTCAGTGCTCCCGATGAACGGGCCTGTTACCTGGATGTAAAAATAAGGGCTTGATGATCATTCAAACGTCTTAAAAATGCGATGGAACTGACAATGAAAAGATTTATATCTTATTTCCGTTCACTGCTTTTTTTAGAATAGTACAATTGTTGAGCTCAGAGTGTGTGAGACATCAGATTCATGTTGTTTTTAATTAGTGTAATCTCAAACATTTTGTGGACAAAGGTTTACCTGTTTTCTTGCCGTTTCCACCTAAAAATAATTAATGTACAATTATGCAAGGTTGGGGAGTAACGGAATACACGTAACAGCGTTATGTAACCAGGATACAAAAATCTAGTAACTGTAATTTGTTAGTTACATTATTATTATACATTTAGGTTACTTATGCATTTAGAAGAAGCTTTTATCCAAAACGACTTACAAAAGAGGAACAAATTACTCTAAAGTCAATCACAATGCCAGGTTTATTATACAATAATAATCAAGTGCTAAGACAAATTATCACAAATTAAACAAGATTTTGACGCACATCTTTCTTATTAAATTGTCGTATTCCACCTCGTTACAATAGATAGAGAATCACTAAAGACAATTTGCTGTAGGTCTATTCCACATAATAATATGCAATAAAACAATAATAAGCTACAATATGATTCGTTAATACGTTGGCTAGCTTGCTGTTCTTCTAAAATGAATCCGCGAGTACAGTTTACAAACCCGCGGGAACGGATTGCGAAAGCGTGCGCACGGATTATGAATTTGTGGGTACGGATTCAAAAACCGAAGGTACGGTTTACAAAATCTTGAGTGCATGGATTAGAAATTCGTGGGTACGGTTTATTAATCCATGGGCACGATATGTTAAACCGAGGGAACAGTTTAAGAAATCGTGAGTATGGTTTATAAACTGAGGGGACGGATTGCAAATGTATTGTTGTTTTTTTTGTCCTACAGGTGACGAACAGGGCTCCATAGTATATTAACCTATTAGGGGAAAACCGGTAGTTCTATGTGAAATCAGATATTTGAGCACCCCCATATAGCCAAAATGGCATGATCATAACACCTAAGGTGAATATTCGACTGAGATCTGAAAACAAACTTTGTCCAATGAGTTCCATTTTCTCTATGAAATATCATGTGGTGCGACCATCAAGAAACTACCATTTTGGGACTTTTATGTTGAAATCCATTGAAAGATAGGACTTTGCATCATATTCCAATTTTCCAAGGACCCATGGAAGCATTAAGCAAGTTTGTAAGTCTCTTTCAAATTCGTAAAAAAATAACCTTTTTAATGGCTGGTATGTAGTTACCACATTTGGATATCATGTGGTATGACCTAAAAAAAAATAGAATAAGTTATTTCTGCAATTATTTAATTTCATTATAAATTTCACAGTGACCTTTTGTGGGAAGCTAGCCTGTTTTGTTTAGGTGACTAAATTTTGACTGAATTTGAAAATATCATGTGGCGCGACCACTGCAGAGTGTTTTCCATTCTAGATAAATGTCCCAGATTGGCAGTTTTGTGCTTTTATATTCAATTAATGGTTTATAAACATAAAACATTTTTAGTATAATTTGGAATATATTTGTATGCAATTTGGGTCATTTCAGATGGTTTGTTTAATCTTTGTACAATATGAGAAATAAATGCAAATAATTCAGAGCATGTAATTTTAGTTTGGCAATTATGTATTTCTTAGTAATTTTATTTATTAATAACTATTTTAATATATTCTATCAGATTATACTGCCAGATTATAGCGCCTCAGTTCAAGTGGCACATGATCTCTTCATCTTTACTAGTCATAGCACAAAATAAACATGAATGAACATCAGAAAGTATCTTGTTTTAACTGTGAAAAGATGTCAATACACACTATTTTTCACCAATGTTAATCTACTCTACTGTTTGGTTTGTTTTTAGGCTTTATAATATGTCAGACTGCCTGTTAATCAAACTGCTGGCGAAAGGGTCAAATGAGCAGCCAATATTGGGCAAAGTACAGAAATAACTGGGGCTAAAGAAATGCCTGCAGTTAATGCCACGTGCTGCACTTTTCACACGTCTTTAAATAGATTTTTAATGATATGAAGTCTTTGTGTCATTTGGAGCGACCACTCATCTTGTGGTGTGACCAATAATAGCAATAACTATTAAAACAAAATCTAATTTCTGTGGTTGAAATATGAATAATTGATTTTCATCACTTTATTGTTGTTATTTTAGGCCTGATGAAAGTGAAAGAAGAACAAGATCTGGATGAAGTCGAGGAGAAGCTTCGGGATCAGAAAGCTCATGATGCCACTGGAGTAAAATCAGCGAGTTGCTCCAAAACTGAAAACAGTTGCTTACAAAGCAGCATTCAAATAACAGAAGTCAAAAGGCTGTTCCCCTGCTCTGAGTGTGGAAACTCGTTCACTCGTAAAACATACCTTAAGAATCACATGAGAATTCATAGTAGAATAAAGCCTTTCAGCTGCTGTCAGTGTGGAAAAAGTTTTACGCAAAAAGGACACCTTAAGGATCATCTGGTAACTCACTCTTCAGAAAAGCCTTTCAGCTGCTCTCAGTGTGGAAAGTCGTTCACACGTAAAGGATACCTTAAGACTCACATGTTAATTCATACTGGAATAAAGCCTTTTACCTGCTCTCAGTGTGGAAAGAATTTCAAACAGAAAAGAAGCCTTGACAAACACATATTGATTGTTCATGCTGGAAAAAGGCCTTTCGCCTGCTCTGATTGTGGAAATACTTTCACACGCAAAGAAAACCTTAAGAATCACATGTTAATTCATATGGGGAAAAAGCCTTTTACCTGCCCTCAGTGTGGAAACACTTTCCGCCAAAGAGGAAACCTTTGGAATCACATGAAAATTCATACTGGAATAAACTCTTTCAGCTGCTCTCAGTGTGGAAATACTTTTACTTGTAAAGGAAGCCTGAAGACTCACATGTTAATTCATGCTGGAATAAAGCCTTTCGTCTGCCCCCAATGTGGAAAGAGTTTTACGTACAAAGGATGCCTTCGGGATCATTTGGTAACTCACACTTCAGAAAAGCCTTTCACCTGCTCCCAGTGTGGAAAGTCTTTGTCACGTAGAGGAAGCCTTAAGAACCACATGTTAATTCATACTGGAATAAAGCCCTTTGTCTGCTCTCAGTGTGAAAAGAGTTTTACACAGAAAAAACAACTCAATGAGCATGTGCTTATTCACAGCTCAGAAAAGAATTTCACTTGCTTTCAGTGTGGAAAGACTTTGGCACGTAGAGGAAGCCTTAAGAACCACATGTTAATTCATGCTGGAATAAAGCCTTTTACCTGCTCCCAATGTGGAAAGAGTTTCACACAAAAAAAACAACTCAATGAGCATGTGCGTATTCACACTTCAGACAAGACTTTCACCTGTCCTTAGCATGGAAATGCTTTCACATGTAAAGGAAGCCTTGAAAGTCACATGTTAATTCATGCTGGGAACAAAAAGCCTTTTACTTGCTCTCAGTATGGAAAGTGTTTCACCTGTAAACAAGGATGTAATAGTCACATGAGAATTCACACTAAAGCGATTCCTTACGCAGGTAATCTGTGTAAAAAGAGCTTTAAATGGAAAACAAGTCTCAAAGCTTATCTGCACTTTCCAGTAAGGTGATTTAAAAGTGCAGTACGCAATTTTTGAGAAAGCTGTTGAATGTTAATCAGAGCCCCACAATGCACTTGTAGTCAGTTAGCATTAAGGGGCATGTCACTCGTAAATAATTTATTCACTGTTACACATTAAAATAATTTTAATATCTTTAATGTACTTGAAGCATGCAGTGTTAATTTTGACAGCAAATGTTTATTTAGTTTTAGTCATAGCCTTTTGACTAAAATGCCATTTAGTCATATGTTAATCATCTGAATTGTTTTAGTCTACGTATAGTCTACTACATGCAAGATTTTACTTGACTAAATTTAGTTGAATTGTAATGCATTAAGCATTTCTCAAAAGTGTCTAAACTTATTCACTTCTGGATGAAAAAAAATAAAATAAATATATATATACAACAGAATATATATATATAAATTTGTTAATATGAATTATATTAAGGTTTGAACATGCAACAGACAGATTTAAATGTGTCAATGTCTTAATTTATCTTGAAATTAAAATAAACCATTTCTCAAAGAAACAAGAACATGGTCTTCCTTTCAATTAATGATATACAGTGCCCTCTAAAAGTATTGGAACAGTAAAGTCAAAATTGCTCTGTTGGCTGTGGAGTCGAGACATTTACTTTGACTTTGGGGAAGTGAAGACTTTGGGGAAGTCGTGGCCTAATGATTAGAGAGTCGGACTCGTAATCCAAAGGTTGCGGGTCCGAGTCTTGGGCCGGCAGGGATTGTAGGTGGGGGGAGTGAATGTCCAGCGCTCTCTCCACCCTCAATACCACGACTGAGGTGCCCTTGAGCAAGGCACCGAACCCCCAACTGCTCCCCGGGCGCCACAGCATAAATGGCTGCTCACTGCTCCGGGTGCGTGTTCACGGTGTGTGTGTGTTCACTGCTGTGTGTGTGCACGTTGGATGGGTTCAATGCAGAGCACGAATTCAGAGTATGGGTCACCATACTTGGCAGTATGCCACTTCACTTCACATTTACAAATATGATGGACCAATGAGACAAAGATGAACCTTTATCTAAGTGATGGGAAAGCAAAATGTGGAGAAAAAAAGGGAAATGCAAATGATCCCAAGCATACAACCTCATCTGCAAAGCATGGTGGAGGTGGTGTAATGGCATGGGCATGCATGGCTGTCTCTGGAACAGGCCCTCTCAACTTTACTGATGACTTAATGTATGATGACAGTAGCAGAATGAATTTGGAAGGGTACAAAACCATCTTTCCTACCAATATTCAAGAAAATGCCACCAGATTCATTGGGAAGTGTTTCATATTGCATCAGGACAATGACCCAAAACACCCTGCCAGTTCAGTCAAGGAATTTATAAGGGCAAATAAATGGAAAGTCTTAGATTGCCCAAGTCAATCTCCAGATTTAAATCTGATTGAACATGAATTTCACCAGCTGAAGAGGAGAGTAAAGGCAGAAACTCCCCAAAACAAGCAACAATTGGGATTGGCTGCATTAAAGGCTGGGAAAAGCATTTCAAAGGATGAGACCAAGAGTCTGGTGATGTCTATGGGTCACAGACTCACTGCTGTGATTGTGTGCAAGGGATCTGCAACTAAATAATAGCTTTTAATCTTTTATATCTGCCTTATGTTCAACTGTCCCAATACTTATGATCACATCAATGTGTGCTGTTCTTCTTATTTGGTAAAACATGTATGTGTTGAAACGGCTAATAATAAAATGTGACATTCTGTAGTTTTGTCTCATATTCATCTTTTAATCATATTTTCAAATGTCTTGACTCCACAGCCAACAGAGCAATTTTGTCTTTACTATTCCAAGTGGAAACATAATGCTTTGGGGGTGTTTTGCTGCTAAGGGGACCGGACAACTGCGCCGCATCAAAGGGACAATGTACGGGGCCATGTATCATCAGGTCCAGGGCATTGAACATGGGTGGTGGATGGGTATTCCAGCATGACAATGACCCAAAACACACGGCCAAGGCAACAAAGGAGTGGCTTAAGAAGAAGCACATTAAGGTCCTGGAGTGGCCTTCCCAGTCTCCGGACCTTAATCCCATAGAAAATCTGTGGAGGGAGCTGAAGGTTCGAGTTACCATACATCAGCATCAAAACCTAGATGACTTGGAGAGGATCTGCAAAGAGGATCATTAATATAAATACTTTTATTTAGTATTTATATTAATGATCTCCCTCAAGTATGTCCAGGTGTTAACGTTTTAATGTATGCAGATGATACTGTGCTTTTTGTCCATGCAAGAACTAAAGAACTTGTTGCAAGCAAACTGACATCTGCAATGGTGGAAGTCTTGAATTGGTTAAATAAATCTTGTTTGTTCCTTAATGTAAACAAGACAGTTTGCATGTATTTTACTGCACGAAAAAATAACTGTGAATCGAGATATCGTACTTAATGGTGAAGCAATCAAATGTGTGACACGTCAAAGGGGGGCACAAGTGTGTGTGTGTGTGGGGTGGGGGGGGGTGGTCGTCATGTGACACAGCAGCCACAATAGCACTTATGTTTTATTTATTTTTTCCTTTTTATTCGAAACATTCCCAAACGCATTAACTATCACAAAATATCTTGATTCTCACCTTTATAGATTGTTAGTTGATCTATAGTGGGCGATGGTCAAAGTAGCCTAATAATTATGCATAAAAAACCTGTCCTATTATGCATAAAAACCTGTCTGTTTACTTAACACTAGAACTGCCACGGGGTAAATTTGACCTGTGGCTGTTTTTCAAATGTACATAACAGATTTTCAATGAAACTTCAAGTCTCCCGGTCATTGACTTTTACAAAAATTGTGTGATTTACAATCCCCTGTTATTAAAAATTGTTTAGATTAAAACCAGATAAAAAAACAGGGCATTTATACCTATAAGCGAGATTCAAATCTCTTTTGTTAAAGGTTGAGAGATTAAATGAGGAATTTAAATGCATTTCCACTGAAGTACTTGTCCATGAAAGAGGACAAATAAAGGAAATTATCTTGCGCTATCAGTGCAGTCACAAGTGAAACTTGTGAAGTTAGTTTATATAGTTGATCATATATAGTGATAGAGACTCAAACATGTAAGGTCACATGTAGCCATTTTTAAATGGTTATCTATTGATTCTACTACTCATTTATATTACATAATATCTGCATATATTAATATTCATTTAAAATAAATGCTTTTTTTGTTAAACTAAAAGTGCTTGTGTGTAATGGAGTAATAATAATAGAAATCATTGTAATTATATAAATCATATGTAAATTCTAATTATCTAATTATTATAATTTTTTTTAAGTACTTCATAGTGACCTTTAATTTCTAGGAAGAGAAAATGGGGGAGTGACTTTTTTTGTGTCAGACATGTGTCACTTTGCTCACACCTGATTGGTCCAATTTCAGTTTGAAATCTCCAACTCAGAACATAATCTGCCCCGGAGCAGGTTAGCTGTGGAGTGTAACTTACTATGGCAATGAACGCAGCTAAAAGCCAAGCCACTTTCATGGTACCTAAAACCCAGGATTGGTGCAAACTAAACTGAAACTTACCTGGCTAGCCAGCTAAACCGGCTTCAGGTGTTGCACTTCCTGTATCTTGTGCTGTCAAGTTCTCTCTGTTTTCAGGGCTCTTAGGTTCAGTGATTGGCATGGAACAGTCATTGACAGAAGGAAAATTCAATGGTCCACTGTTGTCCTCAGTTACATGTGAATTTGGGATCCCTAGCACACCATGCATGGGGGATCCTTCTGCAGCATTTCTTGTCAACATAAGGCCCACATGCACAGTGCGCCTTCTCTGACCCTCCTGCACGAGATAACTTACAGGACCCTTCCGCTCGATCACTGAAGCACACAACCATTTCTCCTGTCCTCCTCACAAATATCGGACTTGTACTGGTTCCTCCTCCACAAAGGATCTTAAGACTTATCTCCCTTGGTCATACAGTTTATTTTGTCCCTGCTGTATTTCATGAACAGATTTAGCTAGATCAGGCTTCAATGGTGAAAAACGTGTTTGGATGTGACGCTTAAGGAACAGCTCTGATGGTGTTTTTCCTGTTACTGAATGAGGTGTATTACAGGACATTACCAAGAAATTTGCCAATTTGTGCTTGAATTAAAGCATCTGCTTACCCTGTTTTTCACAGATGCTTTTCAGGAGTGAGTGTTTAAGTATCTGAACAGATCTCTCTGCAGCTCCGTTTGAGGCTGGGTGATAGGCAGGGAATCGTATGTTTTATTACATTTCCCTTCAGGAAATCAGTGAACTCGGCAGACACGAGCTGTGGCCCATTATCCACCTCCTCTGGTATTCCATAAGCTGCAAACAATCCTCGAAGTGCATCAGTGGTTAGTGAGGAGGTGATTGATGACATGGGCACTACCTCTAACCATTTAGAATAGCTGTCGTTCACTACTAGAAAAAACTGCTTGTCGTTTTCTGCAAAATAAATGTGGATCCTCCGCCATGACCTTTCAGACCATCTCCACGGATGAAGAGGTGCCCCGGCAGGTGACTTCTGAACTGCCAGACAGCAGCTACAGGTGCGCACTCTCTCTTCAATGCAGCCATCTAATCCGGGCCACCACAGGTAGCTATGAGCAGGGGCCTTCATGCAGCAGATCCCCGAGTGCTCATGGTGTAGCTCGTCTAAAAGTCTTGATCAGTATTTGGGTGGAATTATAACACGCATTCCCCACAACACACAGCCTTGGTCCTCCAACAGCTCATGTCTACGTGTGAAGTACGGTTTCAGATTCTCCTCCGACACATAGTTGGGTTAGCCATTCACTGTATAATTCCACACTTTGCATAGTGTAGAGTCTTTCTGTGTTGCTTGGGCTATGTCCCTTGCAGACACCTGAAGTTCATCCACTTGGGAAAAATAGAACACATTTCCTTCTTCCCCAGTGCAATCTTTAACCACAGTTGGCAGTCTGGACATTGCGTCAGCATTTATGTGGTCAGCTGATTTTCGATACTCAATGCCATAATTATATGCCATCAGCACTATTGCCCATCGCTGCATTCAAAGAGCTGCCAAAGTTGGTATTGCTGCCTTTGGTCCGAGAATCGCCAGCAGAGGCTCGTGGTCAGTTATGAGTGTGAATGTCCGTCCGTAAATATACACTGAACAAAATTATAAACGCATCACTATTGTCTTTGCCCCCATTTTTCATGAGCTGAACTCAAAGATCGAAGACTTTTTCTATGTACACAAAAGGCCTATGTTATGGACAACAAACACAGGTGCATTTTATTGATAGCATTTTGAATGCACAGAGATACCGTGACGAGATCCTGAGGCTCATTGTTGTGCCATTCATTCACGACCATCACCTCATGTTGCAGCATGATAATGCACGGCCCCATGTTGCAAGGATTTGTACACAGTTCCTGGAAGCTGAAAACATCCCAGTTCTTGCATGGCCAGCATACTCACCAGACACGTCACCCATTGAGCATGTTTGGGATGCTCTAGATTGACGTATACGACAGCGTGTTCCAGTTCAATATCCAGCAACTTCGCACAGCCATTGAAGAGGAGTGGACCAACATTCTACAGGCCACAATCAACAACCTGATCGACTCTATGTGAAGGAGATGTGTTGCACTGCGTGAGGCAAATGGTGGTCACACCAGATACTGACTGGTTTCCGGTCCCACCCCAATACAGTACAACTGCACATTTTAGAGTGGCCTTTTATTGTGGCCAGCCTAAGGCACACCTGTGCAATAATCATGCTGTCTAATCAGCATCTTGATATGCCACACCTGTGAGGTGGATGGATTATCTCGGCAAAGGAGAAGTGCTCACTAACACAGATTTACTATCATAATGCACCAGCACTGTGCTTCCAAGCAACAGCTGTTTCGCTTCCTCAAAAGCCATATCACAAGCAGCAGTCCAGCTCCACGGTTGCTTCTGTTTAAGCAAATTATGTAAAGGCTGAAGTTGAATGGAGAGATTTTGCAAGAACCGACCATAATAATTCAGGAGGCCCAAAAAAGACTGTAGCTCTGTGACATTATTTGGTTTTGGGGGTGTTAACAAATACTCAACGCTGGTTTGCATGAACTGACACTTGGAAAGTTTTATTCTGAGACCATACCTCTCCAGTCTCGTAAGCACTTTGTCCAGTCTCCTGATATGTTCCTCTTTTGAGCTGACATTGACAAGAATGTCATCAAGGAAACAGGTGACATGATCTAGCCCTTGAAGCAATTGATCCATGACATCCTGGAAAATAGAAGGAGCACTGGCCACTCCATAACTCAGACGATGGCTCTTGTACAAGCCACGGTGAGTATTAATGGTGTGAGGTATTTCTCTGAGTGCTGGTTCAGTTTTAATTGCTGATAGGCATGCGCCAAGTACAGTTTGCTAAACAATATTCTGCCTGCCAGCTTAGCGAACAAATCCTCTGTGTTGGGTAGTGGATATGTTTCCTCTTCCAGATTCTGGTTTATAGTGATTTTATAGTCACCACAGATGCGAATGGACTTGTCACTTTTAGGCACGACTACGATTGGCGCTGCCCTGTCACTTCTGTCAATTTTGGATATTATGCCTGTTTTTTCCAGTCTATCCAGTTCCTTTTCCACTGCTTCTCGTAAAGCATAAGGAACAGGTCTAGCTTTCTGAAAGATCGGTGTTGCATCAGAACGGACTCGGATAGTTGCTTTAAAATCTTTAATTGCACTCGATTTGTCAGAAAAGACCTCTGCGTGACGTCTCAACACTGCTTTTACTGCTGGGTCAGAGGCCACTTCAGCTTTCTCCACAGTGAAAATGTTTGGCCAATCTAACTGAATTTTCTCCAGCCAGTTCCGGTCCAGCAGGGTTGGTCTTTCCCCTTTGACAATGACCAATGGCAGTGTCACATTTCATACTGCACTGGCACATCTATGGATCCAAGCAATGGAATTGTCTCACCTGAATAAGTAATTGGCTTCTGGTTTTGCTTAATGGTAAGTGTGACAGGAACTCCTTGCATGACAGTTCTGACATCAGCGACACAGTTGCCCCCGTGTCCAGCTGCATTTCCATACACTTCCCATCGACCAAATAACTCCAGACTCCTCCTCTTTTCTTTCATTACAACTTTCTGCTTCCACATACTGTCTGTCCAACTGCTCTTTTATTTCTACAGGCTCTAGCAATGTGTCCGATTTTGTTACACACATGACACTTCTCATTCTTGAACCTGCAGTCCCTGGCAGAATGTTTCCCACCACATCTGTAACATTTATTGCTTTCTTCTTGTCTCTGTTCTCTCTTCTGGTATTTTGCTTTTTCAGAATCATCTCTCCCTTTAAACTTTCCTTTTCCTCTCCTTTGAAAAAGTTTTGCTTCATTCACTGTAAATCCTTTGTCTTACCCAAAATTTCCAGCGTGTTTCTTGAGGCCAGCTCCATGGATGAGGCAATTTCACAAGCCTGGTGGCATGTCAGATCCTTTTGACTCAGCAGTTTGCATTGCATCGACTCTGAAGTTAGTCCACTCACAAATCTGTCTCTGAGCGCATCACTCAAATACTGTCCAAATTCACAGCTCACTGATAGCTGCCTCAATGCCACAATGTAATCCACCACAGATTCGCCTTCCTTTTGATTGCGTTTCTGAAACTTAAACCGCTCCGCGATCACTAGTGGTTGCAGTCTGTAATGCGCTAGCAAAGCTGCTTTCAGCTCGTTATATGACATTGCGCTGGGCTTCGTAGGTGTGACGAGATTCTTTAACAGTACATATGTATCTGCTCTGATAACAGAGAAAAACACACTAATCTTTTTCTCATTTGCAATGTCATTCGCCATATTTGGTTGTACTTTGAATCCTCGTCGCCACTGTAATATATCTTGATAGGAGGGAAATTGGGGAAGAGGAACGACAGAACACACGTTCTATATGCTTACTTACTTTTACTGAGACTCACGCAAGAGAAACGCCACTCACGTTAACAATTATCTCTCAGAACATCTATTACAAATAGAAATCAGACTACATTTTAACTGATAAGAGGAACACACATTTAACTCATTTGAGCTAGTATGGCTGTATTAGCCAGCTTACATCTGATTTACAGTTACTGCTATCATAAAAATACACTTATATGTAGGATTAAAATTCTACGTGTCACATTTAATGTCCAACAACAAATATTTTTGCAGAATATATATTTTATTCAGAATTCTTGCGCTATTATTCTATTCTGCTCCGTCTGTGTATCGCGCATGCGCTCAGCGGCACTCGTTCGCATAAGCCTCGCCCACTCCTGACAGCAAAATGGATATATTTGCATGACTTTCTAATATTTACAGATGAAACATATACCTGTGACGTGTCAGTTATGCACTGAGGAAAATACAGTGTCTAAAATGCATTAAGCAGCCCAATATTTGCTGTTTGCCATGGTGGATCGATTTGATCCATGGTCGACGGGCTGCTACGAATAAGCATGCACATCAAATTATCTCGACTCATTGAACCTGGATCGAATTAGTGAGATTGCGTACACTTGAATTGTCATTTAAGAAACTTGACAACTTCTCGATTGATTTGTTAGGTTATTTCAAAAAAGGTTTTGGACTTTAATCCCTGCTTTTCTTAGCGTCTTTTATGAAACAGCCCCCAGGTCAGGAACAATATGTGTTTATGTGGATATTCGTCAAAAAAGCCCATTTGACATAAATTTGCATGCATATGCTCAAGAAGATTTTTTTTAAGAGTCTAGAAGCCATAGTCCTCAGTGTTAAAGGAAGCAAGTTCCAGAGCCTTGGAGCAACAACACAAAAAGCATGGTCACCTCTTGTCTTTAGACGTGTTCTAGGAATAGTTAAAAGGTCTAGGTCAGAAGACCAGCCAGAGGAATGTGCATGTAATTGATCCTGGATGTAATCAGGGGCTTGACCATGCAGAGCTCTATAAGTTATGACCAAAATTTTAAAATGCACTCTAAAACCAATAGGAAGCCAATGAAGGGCCTTAAGCACAGGAGTAATGTGGGTTTGTCTAGTCTCTAGTCATTAGATGTAATTCCTCGTTGTTTATTAACTCAGATTTGGGATGTGGTGGGTTCTATGTTCCTGTCCATAATAAATCAGAGTCTTTCAAAGAGTGTTGATCCTTCATATTTTAAACATGCATTGGTGCAGCCTCTTTTGAAAAAGCCCACTCTGGATTCTTCAGTGCTAAACAATTACAGACCGATTTCTAAACTAAATTATCGGAGAAGGTGGTTCTTAATCAACTTTCTACATTTTTTAATGGAAACAAAATTTTTGAGAAATTTCAGTCTGGTTTGCAGGAGTTGGGGGGATTGAAGGGGTTGTTTCAAATTGGTTTTCATCCTATCTACATGGAAGATCCTTTGCGGTGGAGCTCTGAAGCTTTATATCATCTTCACAGATTATTTCCTCGGGGCTCATGCCTTGGTCCTGTGTTGTTTTCTCTATATATGCTGCCTTTGGGTATAATTTGTCAAAAAATTTAATGTGGCTTATCATTGTTATGCTGATGACATCCAGCTGTATCTGCCCCTAAGATGTAACAATGACTCCAATATTTCTACTTTGTTTGAGTGTTTGGATTAAATAAGGGCGTGGACGGCTTCTAGTTTCCTGCAGCTCAATGAGTCCAAATCGGAAGTGGTGATTTTTGAAAATCACCTCATTTTAAAAACAACAGTGAAGAACAAATTAAAAATCAATCTCTTTAAAAGTGTTGAACAAGAACAGTTTGTGTCAAGTGTCTACAATTAAGAAAACTACAAGTGATACATATGCATTATAAGACAACTGAACATAATATGAAACTCATAAGAAAACCAAATTATATCATTTTTATCATGAAACAAACTGATATACAAGAATACAACTTTTTAACATTGTTCTTTGGGGAGGAACTCCATCTTTGAGTTGATCTGAATCACAGTTGAATTTGCTGGTTTTGAAGATGAAGATGAACGTTATTCACTGTGAAAACTTTAGATGATGTTTCTTTGTCATGTCACTTGTAATTTCTGGTTAGAACAGATTTATACAGATTATATTCTACAGCTTGATGCATTATTGTGTCGTATTTGATGAGGAGACCGCATCGGATCTGAAGATGATCTGCTTAGGGCTCATCCACACAAAGTCAGTTTTCCCTTTCCCATCTTTTATTGTCTTGTTCTTCCGTAAACACAGTGTTGTCTGAAGAAATATGTGCATACATACAAAATCACTGAAACAGAATGATGTAGCATTCATGACAGACCAGTAGGTGGCGCTGTAATTCTGCCACAAAGATACACTAAAAACAGATAAGACTTGGAGCATGTGCATAAACCTTGCACACTGTATACAAACCCAACATAACAAGAAAAGCTAATACAATTAGTAAAGCTAATAGGCTCAGTAGCTTCTGCAGAAAGAACACAAGCATATAGTCCACCATTGTTTTTACATGTACAGCTAAATACGTCTCTGTGTGTACGGGGCCTCACTGTGATTGTTTCTTTGTATGACTGTGTAGAGCAGAAGATTGAATGAAACGCTTCCCACGTGGTTTCTCTCCAGTGTGGATCCTCTCATGTGTTTTCAGGTCTCCTGACTGATTGAATCTCTTGTCACAGTGTGAACACTTATAAGGTTTCTCTCCAGTGTGGATCCTCTCATGTTTTTTCAGATGTGATGAATGATTGAATCTCTTGTCACAGTGTGAACATTTAAAAGGTTGTTCTCCAGTGTGGATCCTCTCATGTGTTTTCAGATGTGTTGAATCACTGAATCTCTTGTCACAGTGTGAACACTTATATGGTTTCTCTCCAGTGTGGATCCTCTCGTGTCTTTTCAGATTTGCTAAATGACTGAATCTCTTGTCACAGTGTGAACACTTATAGGGTTTTTCTCCAGTGTGGATCCTCTCATGTGTTTTCAATTCTCCTGAATTTTTGAATCTCTTGTTGCAGTGTGAACACTTGTAAGGTTTCTCTCCAATATGGATCTTCTTATGTGTTTTCAGGTCTTCTGATCTTTTGAATCTCTTGTCACAGCGAGAACACGTATAAGGTTTCACTCCAGTGTGGATCGTCTCATGTTTTTTCACATGTGCTGAACGACTGTATCTCTTGTCACAGTGTGAACACTTATAAGGTTTCTCTCCAGTGTGGATTCTATTGTGTCTTTTCAGTTCTCCTGACTGATTGAATCTCTTGTCACAGTGTAAACACTTATAAGGTTTCACTCCAGTGTGGATCCTCTCATGTCTTTTTAGGACTCCTGAATCACTGAATCTCTTATTGCATTGTGGACACTTATAAGGTTTCTCTCCGGTGTGGATCCTCTCATGTGTTTTCAGATGTGTTGACCGACTGAATCTCTTGTCACAGTGTGAACACTTGTAAGGTTTTTCTCCAGTGTGGATCCTTTCATTCAGTTTTGTACACGTCGCTGAAGTAAAAGTCTTTTCACATTGAAAGCACATGTACTCTTCCACAGCGGTGTGTATTTTCTGACCTACTTTCAAATTTTGTAGACGCACAAAATTGTTACCACACAATTTACATGAATGTGGTTTCTCCTTTGCATGAATTTTCAAGTGTTCCTTAAGAACTGAAGCCCATAAAAATATTTTACCGCACTGATCACATGCGTGCTGCTTCCCTCCAGTGTGGATGTTCATGTGATCATTAAGTTTTGCTGACTGTGTGAAACTCTTTCCGCACTGATCACAAGCGAACGGTTTCTCTCCAGTATGAATTCTCATGTGACGCTCAAGACTTGTTTTGCGTGTCAAACTCTTTCCACACTGAGTGCAGGTGAAAGATTTCTTGGCTCTTCTTTTCTTTAAATCTTTCAGTTTGCTTTGAGGGCAACTCAAAGATTTTTCTTCAGTTTTGACATCATTTTTCTCCTCAACTTCACTTGATTCTTCATTCTTCTCTTTTTCTTCAATCAACTCTGAAATCAAAGTAAAAATGGTTAAATGTGAACATATAAGTGAACCCTGATATAACAGTGCAGGGCTCCAGACTAACATTTCAGAGCAGCGCCACTAACTTTTACAAATGGTGGTGCCAGAAGCAGGTTTGGTAGCGCTGGGGGGCTGGTGTGTGGGGTATCAAAAATAAAGATAATTTAATCATAAATTACTACTGTTTTGCATTAATAAGTGCAGTTACTAATAATATTACATTCTTGGTAATACACATTTGACAGTAAAGCACTAAGCTTGAGTTGGGAAGCATAGCAAATTTACTTTTAGTAACATCAGTAACATGCAAAATCTAATTTTCATGTAGAAAATTAATATATTCAACTCTTATTTAATGTACGATTATTCTTCTATAGCATTTTATTGAACTGACAGACAACTTCAGTGATTTTAATTGATGATTTTAATTTTAAGTGTGCAATTCAGATGCAAAGTGAAGAAAAGTTTGGTGATATGTAACTTTTCTTACTACATACACAAAAATAGCAGAAAACTTTGACAGAATTAGATTTCTTGATGATCTGATGTTTTATAATAGTTATTTTATAATTTCAAAATATAAAGCATGTACAAATGAATGACTAATAAGCCAATAAGTACTCCTGTGCTGCCATCTACTGGTTATTGTGGTAATTTGATGTATTTTTAAATTTTACACAAGTGCTTTTTAACCACAAAACTAGCTTTTAATGTACATTGTGTATAATGATAATTTTTAGAGTTTTAAAGTGCTGGAAACAGCTGTGTGGAATACTTGAAAGTAGGGTTGTTCCCGATTCCGATACTAGTATCGGAAATTCCACCGATACCACAAAAAATGCTGGCATCAGTATTGGTGAGTACTTGAACCCATGTACCGATCTGATACCATTTTCTTAAACAAGACCTATTGTTTAGCAAAGAAGAAATACAAACGGGCTAGCACATTGCCAGTAAATCACTCGCATTTGCGACTAAATCTTCACCCCAGGGCGACTAAATGATGTCTAATATTAGCCACTGGCTAATAAATGCTCAGATTTTACTCGCCAGTGTGTGAGTTGGAGGCTATGTATAAGTTTAGCACAGATATATTTTCACTCGCTGAACACTCTGACAGAGCGCTTCAGAGTTTCACTCTCAGACAAGCGATCTGTGTCACTTTGCTTTTTTTGTCTCACATGCAAAGAGAGAGAGAGAGAGAATGTGTCTTATTGGCGCTTTTCCACTGCATGGTACGGCACGGTACGGTTCACTTTTGGGGGGTTTTCCACTGGGTACAGTACCTTGTACCTGGTACTTTTTTTTAGTAACGCCTCAGACAATGTTCCAAGTGAGCCGTACCGTTACCAAAACGTGATGTGTAAACTCTGCTGATCACTGATTGGCCGGAGAGAATTGTCACTGCCTGTGTCATTGAACTTGCGGCACGAGACACAACAGACCCGTTAGATTTAAATCAGCACAGTCAGCGAAGGATCGAACGCAACTGATTTAAGTGAGAGCACCTTTTTCAAACAACTGAAAAATTTATTTTTCGTTGTCTGTTGAGGAAGTACAGACTGTCCTCTTGTTGACAGCCGAGGAGCGGATCCAGCGAGAGCTTGATGGAGCGACACGGAATTAAAAAGTTTATCAGGAGTCACGGAAGTAGAGGCGGTGCAACTATAACGACACGTGAATAATCCAGCCCACTCTAAAGCGGTAATAAACTGCAGTGGAAACGCAACCCGAACCGAGCCATGCCGTGCTGTGCCGTTCTGAATCTGTGCCGTTCTGAATCGAGCCGAGCTGAGTCGTACCACAGTGGAAAAGCGCTGTTATATACATATAAACGATATTCTATGTTGTATTTTCCTGTCAAAATACAAAAGTTCAAAGTTCCTTTGGAATTCTTCAGCTTTTAAGAATGTTTTTTTTACCGGTTGGAACTTTTCTGGTTGGAACTGTTACCGGTTTTCCGGTAGTAGGTGGAGCTAATGCACAAATGAAAATCTCATTGGCTGGTGCTCACCTACTATCGTCCATGTTTTGATTTCAGCAAATCAGTTCAAGCCAGTGCAGACAACGTGATTAATATTCATGAATCCAGAAACTCATTAATCCTTAGTAGAATCTTATCAGTATTATTGATAGTTTTTCCTTATTTTTTACAGAAACACTGAATGACCAATAAAGCACCACCATAGTCTTAAGTTCAGTTAAAATGACTAATATGCATTCATACATGGTTACCAAGTTTTAATTCTAATCACTAAAGTAAAGTTATATCATTAAATAATACGTGATTAATTATCATAATATATTTATAATGCTTGACTGACTGATGTTAAGAGTGTACTTTTAGATATTTAAAAAGCTGTGTCATTTTATATAATATTTTTGTTTACTCGCCAAACTATATATATATATTTTTTTTAGAAATACTGAAAAAAAACCCACAAATGTCAGGGCATGTCAAAACTCCTCCAGGGCCCCAAACCCCCTCAGACCCCAGAGAGTTAAAGCTTTGTAAGCCTAATATACCACAAACAGTCACTAAATATGAATGAAGAATAAACACCAACCTCCTTGTTCCTCGTGTTTTATTCTACATGTTTCTGGTTCCTCGTGTTTTATTCTCCGGGTTTCTGGTTCCTCGTGTTTTATTCTCCTGGTTTCTGGTTCCTCGTGTTTTATTCTCCAGGTTTCTGGTTCCTCGTGTTTTATTCTCCTGGTTTCTGGTTCCTCGTGTTTTATTCTCCTGGTTTCTGGTTCCTCGTGTTTTATTCTCCTGGTTTCTGGTTCCTCGTGTTTTATTCTCCTGGTTTCTGGTTCCTCGTGTTTTATTCTCCAGGTTTCTGGTTCCTCGTGTTTTATTCTCCGGGTTTCTGGTTCCTCGTGTTTTATTCTCCTGGTTTCTGGTTCCTCGTGTTTTATTCTCCAGGTTTCTGGTTCCTCGTGTTTTATTCTCCTGGTTTCTGGTTCCTCGTGTTTTATTCTCCTGGTTTCTGGTTCCTCGTGTTTTATTCTCCTGGTTTCTGGTTCCTCGTGTTTTATTCTCCGGGTTTCTGGTTCCTCCTGTTTTATTCTCCATGTTTCTGGTTCCTCGTGTTTTATTCTCCAGGCTTCTGGTTCCTCCTGTTTTATTCTCCAGGTTTCTGGTTCCTCGTGTTTTATTCTCCTGGTTTCTGGTTCCTCGTGTTTTATTCTCCATGTTTCTGGTTCCTCCTGTTTTATTCTCCAGGTTTCTGGTTCAATCATGTTCTCCTCACTCTCTTCTTTAACAAACACCATCTTCACAGCAGATCTCAGTTCAGATGATACTCCTCCAGATATTCCTGCTTGCTTCAAAACTTAGTCACGACTCTGAGGATGAGAATATTACAGATATTTACTGACCTGATCCAAAAACTGTATGTTTATATTTAAAGAAACAACATTTCTTACAGTTTGCATTAAAACAGCATCCCAGCAAAACAACAGAGAGTGTGGTGAAACTAAACTACTTCTTCCTCCAAATGTTTGTGTTTTAGTGCCACCCGCTGGACTGGAGTGTGAAGCGGCGAGAGGAGGGAAATAATACAGGGAACATATACTTGTGCTTCTATAAGGTGATCACTTTTTTGTTTTTCTTTACAAAAAGCCGATCTGCTCAAATAAACGAAAAGTAATTAAAAATTAGTCTCACATGGTATTTGATATGTCCTCACATAGATGGTTGATGCTTAAGACATAAGCGACAGTGTTTAGAAGGATATTTTGATATAGGATATATTTGTGTATTTGTCCATTCAAATTTAAACGACACACCCACATATCAATTGTTTTCTGCCCAGCTCCGGTCCACACAACCACTTTTCCCTCGGCCCACATACTGCAACGGCGGCCCTAGAGTGGCCCTAATCTGAATTAAAGACAGGAGCCACACATGGGCCATAACTGGGCCAAGTCTCAGTAAGTTACTTATAACTGGTCCTGAAGTGGCCATAACAGGTTTTATACAGACTCTCAGCCATAAGCAAACCACATCAACACCAGCCTTTAACCAGAAACCCCAAAACTCAGCCATAACAGCCTAATCTTGCCCTGATCATGTGTATAAATAAATCCTGAGAAAATTAAATTATGAAAATGACTTTATTTAACAGTCATACACAAATACACAATTGTTTATATTAGAACAAAAGTATTAGCATTTGAACAATTTCTAACATTGAAATTAAAGTAATTTACTCAAAGTGTAAAACAAACTTATTAAAACTTATCAGATGGCTTCGTTAATGAAGGATAAAGACCAACCTGTTAGTTGTTGAGTATCTTCAGTGTGTTTGATTCTGCAGGGATCTCTCATCTTCTCTCTGTCCTCTTTAATAAACTCAGTCTCTGCAGATTTCAGCTCTTCCTGATGCTCTGATGCTCGTCTTCACTTCTGAACTGATGGGAATATTCCTGCATTTATTGCTGAACTGCTGAATGTGTGATTTTTGTGGGAGGAGCTTCACTGATGACGTGAGTGTTGTGGGAGGAGCTTCACTGATGACGTGATTGTTGTGGGAGGAGCTTCACTGATGACGTGATTGTTGTGGGAGGAGCAGATTTTCCGAAAACAATTACAGGTAAGTAACTACACCAGAGAACACAATATTTAAATATAGTCTTATTTTGTAATAACTACATTCAGAGCAATAAAGTAATGAACATGTTATAGTTTCATGTGTGCAGAAACTCACAGAAATCATAAAATCTTCTTTAAACAGAAAGAGTACCACAAAGCAGAATTGTAATATTTCCATATAAATCTCTTCATATTCATTTAAACTGTTCTATGTGGCTCATTTTTATATGAAGTATTTAGCATTATCTGTTCTTAATTTTAACCATGTGAAGTAACTATAGCAAATTTGATCTATAAAGATAAATGTCAAAGAAAAAAAATTATACATAAAAATTGCAGCAGCAAAACTTATTGTTTCTCATCCATTCCCCTCACAGATCAGCAACAGCAACATTATCACACGAACATACAAAAACACAAAATCGCCTTAATGAACTAAAATGAATGTAGAGTTCTTAATGAGTCCTACAGCCTTGAACTTAAAACAGCAGGCAAGCTGTACTCGATGAAAACAAGGCAGACACAACCTCAGATATTGTTGCATAAACAGTGGTTACACTTTAAGTGCTGTTTGAAATGTTCTTCTAGAATCGGCATTTTTATTAGGCGTCTATGTGCAGGTTCAGTAATTTCACTTTAATGGAAATGAATAAGTTATTTTCTTTGCCATTAAATTGAAATAACTGAACCTACACACAGGAGCTTGATACAATGCTCATTCTAGAAGAACATTTCCAACAGCACTCACTGATTGCAACAACACGACATGTTTGTGTTTAGTACACCTCACCAAACCCACACTGTAAAAGATTCCTATAAAAACCTTAAGAATAGCCTATTATTTGTGACATTAGAATGAAATATATGGATATAATAATGTATAATATTTGGAGTGTTGTACCAGCAAACTTCTCACTGGATTCCTGATGGTTTTAGAGGACAATTACTCCTAGTCAGAATAAAATTAGAATTCATTTAGATGTGATGTAACACTGTTTGCAAAAACGTTGTTTTGCGTTTGATGAGACAATCACTATAAACTGACGTGATTAACCTCATTCTTTTGTCTCTATACAGAAAGACATATTTGCATAGATGGGCCAACATAATCACCTGATGTTGCAAATGTGGCAAATTAGCATTAAGCACCCAGTTTGTGCTTGTTTGTAATTTAAATGTATAGCTTACATTTACAGAATGAGCCTGCAATAGCAGAAATAAGCCTTTTTAATGAAAGTCCATGTTTATTAAAACTGTCAATGAAATTAAAATGTTAAATTAAATTAGAAAAAAGACATTATTGTTCAATTTAGTTACTTTTATTATTATATCCAAATATTTTATTCTAATGACACAAACGACAATCTCAAGGTTTACTGGGTTTTACATGACTCTGATGTTTTAGTGTGAGTTTGGTGGAGTTTACTAAAAACAAACCTTTTCATGTGTCCTCCAAACTGACCCACAACCTCATCAGTTTGTACATGAGAAATTCATTCATTCATCAGCTCTACACGAGATGCCAAGTTTGAACTGTTGTAGCTCCAGGAGTGGAGTTTGAGAGCCCTGCAGAGATGACTGCACTTCAGCACACTTCACAGCCACGGAGAAAACAACCGTGCTGACTGCAGATAACAATTACACTTTACTGAATTTACTGACTTTTGTATTGTTAACTGTTGTACTAATGTATGTACTGTGTAATGCCATACTGTTACATTAATTGAAGTTATATAATTGTGTTCAGATGCAAAAGCCTAAGTACTTCTGACGTTTTACTTTAAAATGAGCTTGTCTTTATGGCTACTATGTATAGGTTTCTATGTAAGTACTGGTACTTCTGAATGGGTTGAGGCATATTAAAATATGTTCACTATTTAGAAGCAAAACTATATACAACAGAATACAATTTGTTTCATGAAATCAGTGGTGGTTCTAGCTTTTATTGCGCCCTGGGTGAGAGCACCTAATGACAAATCTAACCAGCAATTGCATGGTTAATACAGATGACAGCAAGGCCACTGAGGTGTTCTGGTGACATGTTGGACCTCAGGTAGGATCCGATGAGCTTCAGCTTTGAGAAGCGCCTCTCTGCTTCAGCTACAGTCACTGGGAGGGACTCCAAACTTCTTTTCCACTTTTTCCAATGAGGACAATCTTTCCTGAAGGGCTGAGGTCAACATCAACACTGAAAAAATGTGACCTCCAGATTCTTCAGGGCATCACTTAAAGATTCATCAAATGACCTCAGTGGACCTCAGCCCTTTAAAAGACTCTCACATGATGTGCTGACAGAACAATGTGATGCCCTGCACTATAAAGGACACTCAGACTTGAATGGCAAAGAGCTTGCAGTGGAATTAAAGGACTTGCCATCAAGGACAATAACCCTGCTTGAGCTGCTGGTGTTTATTCATGAAAGGGAATAAACCTGAAACGGTTTGATCCCAGCTCCTCTGAGAAGGATTGGGCCTCAGTCTTTATCACAGAGCGTTTGGTTTGATCCCTAACCTCTATCAGTGCCTCTCTCTCCGCTGCTGCCTGAAACCTCAGTGGCTCAATGGCACTCCCCCAACCTTGTTTCAGGCCACATTTTCAAGGTGATGTCCATGTTTTTTTGGGTTTTTTTCAGGGTGGCCCAGTGCTGGGGGCTGAGAATAGGCTGTATGGTTTTATGGTTTGTGTAGGATGATAAAGTAGTGAAACAATTCTGATCACAACTGACAGCTGTTCAGTGTGGCTGATATCTGGAATGCAATCGAGAAAAATTGTCAGCTTTATGTCATTCAACATAATTTAAATGTCCTTGTCGCTCATCAAATCAATGAGTTAATTTTGTTGTGGTGGCCAAGGTAGGTGCTGTGACTAGAGGTCCGTTTTTGGGCACGGTTAAGGTGCTCTTTCAGGACTGGATCAAATTGTGCCATCAGTTCGACCTCTTTGAGGAAATTTGTATTTGATGGAGAATACAGTTTTTCTGTGACTCCCCTTAGTGCCAGATTTTTAATGGCCAGCGTTTGTTAAAGCTTTGAAAAGAGTTTGCAGCAGAGGTTGTGGTGGCTTCCGCCTTTTCTATGAAGAAAATCACGCTCAAAGTCTTGGGGTTAAAAAGTTATTTGAGTACTGCACTTCTGTACTGTGTACATATGGAAAAATGCACTGGCAAGAAACTTAGGAGCAAAAAATATATATATATTTATATATATATATATTATATGGATGTTTAAGTGTACTATTTGTTTGAATAAATGTGATAATTCTCTCAAATAAAATTATTTGTAAAATGTACAGATTTTTTGGAAATGGTATAATAAAATAAGAAAAGAAAATTAGGCTATATCAAGGATTTACATTTTAGAAATTAAATCTAAAGTATTTTCTCTTATATTTCATAAAATGATAATCATCAGGCAACCTCCTTTTATTTATTAAAAGGGGAATAATGAAAATGGACTGAAGTTATGATCAGCAATACAATCACTTCTGTAATTATCCCAAATATGAGAACAAAATTCAAAAAGGTTCTGGATTATTTTTTGATGTAAAAATGTCCTTTTAGTAAAGTTAAAAAAGGCCAGTTAAAATAAACATCTTATATGTTTATCTATACAGTATATATATAGATTAGGCTACATGCATGCAGTATTGCATAAACATTATTTAATTATTTAATTAGTAACCTCTTCAGTATCTTCTATATAACATCTAACTAAGCATCGTCTGTTGCTACTTTAATAGTACACTTTAATTAATTTGAGTATATTTTAGGTTTGTAACAGGTCTGGTTCTCACCTTGTTCATGAACAGTAGTTTGCCAAAGCTTCAAATTGTAATAATGTTCAGATACGCGCAGCAAAATTAAATCAAATCTGTTAGATTCAATCTATTAGCGAATGCACTTTTCCTCCTCTTTTTCGAAACAGAAGAGTACACTCAGCTACATCACTTTCGGTTAAGATGAAATAGGGCGGGGTGGGATGTTTGATTAAGTCGTATATCTCCACTGATTTGCAGACATGTTAACGCTGATTGTTGAAAGTTCGAGCCAGCTTGCAGATTCATAAATTTGGGTCTGTTACTCGGGATCTGTTGCACACAAAGCATCACACAAATTAATGAGGGTGAGGAAATATTTTTAGATTTTATATATGCTAAATTTAAAACGTTAAAGCATCTCCTCTCATGAGTTTGTCATTAGTGGAAAACAGACTCTGAGCGCATTACGCGAGAAACAGAGAGAGATGAAAATAAGTTAATTTATTACGCTGTCCCGGTTTCCTCCCGCTGGCTCTGTTCCTATGGGAAGGGTGACCTTGCTTCCTGCTCTGTGATTGGCTGGAAAGCGGTGTATGGGCTCAGCTGTCCGGCTGCTCAAGGCCCAGCGGGATGCGTCACTGGATACTTCTGCCCTCTTCTGGTCAGAGTAGACACGATTCTGACCATCTGATTTTCATGGGTGTAAAAGCACTCAAAAATGACTGTATACGCAAGTGAATGTACAGATGCTCAATTAAATTTCTACTCAATTAAAACGACAAGTATCAAGCAAAAAGGGGCGGACTTAATGATTCGGGGGCCCTAAGCAAATTCCAGATATGGGGCCCCAACACAATAACATGCTCTTTTACGCCTTCACTGTGATTAAAAATAGCAGTTTTAATGGGTTTAAATTTTTGTCCAAAAAGCGCTGAGAGGAACAATTTTTTGTACCTAGTGCAAAATACATTTATTAAAGGAAACGAGGGAGGAATATTAAAATTCCAATAAAAATACACACCTGAGCCAAAATGTATGCAGGTAGCATTAACACAAAACTAAAATGGACAAAAATGTCCATAAGGTTGCACAAGTAAACTGTTTACTGTGTGGAGACGTGCTGATATCACGTTTGGTCTCATTCTGTATCGTGTATCTTGTCAGTGTCTGTGCTTGCTCGGCCAGTTGTTGTGATAAAAAGGAAAGTGTGTCCAGCTGAATTCAATTGGTATTTTGTTAGACGGGTATACATAGGGTTAGTTTACCACGGCAGCGGTCGCGGCAGCCCTCGTGTGAAGAGCGAAGAGTGTAAAGACCATCGACTCCACCAGGCAGGGACAAATGATAAAGGGCAAAGGATATAAGTATCGCTTTTTATTTCTCCTCTTTCCTACTACTTGTTTATCTTCTGTTTCAGTTTTATTGTTTTTTTTTATAACGATTTCTTACTATGTGTAAGTAAGTTGTTGTTCTTTTAGCAGGTGAGCGTGATTTCACCAAGTAGGCCTACAACATGTTCCTGGATCAACATTACAATCAACCAATCAGAATTGAGAACTTTTCAGAAAATATCTGTTTTAGGCTTACGATCAGGGTTCGGTGCTTCTACACCCTTGTTAATCAGCTATACTTTCCCATTGATTTTAGGAATAAATTATGGGTAGGATTAGGTTTAGGAGCAGGGATTGGGTTAAGTCTTTATTTTTGGACAGTAATGTTGATCCAGGAACATGTTACTTGGCAAAATCACAGTGACCCTTTTAGCATGCGTGTTTGGCTCAGTCTTATTTTTTAGGAATACTGTTAAAATAAACTAACTAAACTAACAACTGTTTTCTTTTCTTTTTTCTTGTGTAAAACTTCTTGTGCTGCCATTTTGGCCAGGACTCCCTGGAAGAAGAGATTTTATATCTCAATGGGACTATTCTGGTAAAATAAAGGAAATAAAATGTAGTTTGATTTTTTTTATCTATTATAATTTTAGTTAAAGTTGGAGTAATGTTTGTCATTTTATTAGTTTGTCTGTATAGGTTTTTTATTAAATTTTAGTTTTTATTTAATCTTAGTTATTTTAGTACTTAAACTACATGGAAATTAAAGAATATTGAATTTATAAATGTGTATATATGTGTGTAATTATGTGTGTACATATACATATATAGTTGTTGTTTTTTTTATGTTGGAATCATTATTATACTCGTATACCTTTTGTTCTTTAATATATTTAATTGTTTTTAGCTTTATATTTTGTTTTCATTTAAATGTTAAATTTTGATATTTTGTTGAATGTTAATTTTTATTTAATTTCTTTTATTTTTATTTTTTTAATGTGTGTGTATATATAGTATTTATAACGTTTTAGCTTTTAATTTTGGATCTGTTTTAGTTGTTTTAATACTACAATTGATTGCTTCTATTGTCCTCATTTGTCAAGTCGCTTTGGATAAAAGCGTCTGCTAAATGACTAAATAATAATAATAATAATAATAATAATAAATAATTAGTCAACCTGATGCTGTTCTAAAGCCATATTAGGCTACCTTTATTTTTCGGATCACAAAAGACATTATTAAAAACTATATTGCAATTGTCCTTTTAATGAATTGTAAACTTATTTTTGCAAAAAGTATGTTACGACAAATGTCGTAAAATTATCCCATGCAACTCATTCCGTTTCCCAAGTGTTCTTAAGGTATGCGGTAGGGTTTGCTGAGAAACAAACCAAAAATGTAATCTATTATTGAGCGAAAATCATGCATTTGTATGAGTGTGTAGCAGTTCACGCCGGCGCACATAGGGAAATCACGCAAGAGAGTCATTTTGAAACATCAAGACAAATAAAATTAGAACAAGAAACACAATTCTTCTGATGTTAATTCTCTGATTTGAGACACCCAGACAGGATTATACAGCCTAGAAAGTGTGCAAAGAGTGCTCCCTCTATAATCACTAAAAGCTGCAATCTCACAATGTTCAGTTAGATTTTCATCGCATCTACACGTTATTATAAAGAGAAGATTCACGAGCTTGCAGAACTCAGCACTTAACAAAAACACCGCGTTTTGAGTGGTAAGTGAACATTTGACGATCTCTATAAAACACTTACACACTGGAGCATTTGCCATATGTTTTGCCAATTTCAGATGGGGCCCCCTGATTCTCCGGGGGCCATAAGCGGCCGCTTACCTCACTTATTGGTTAAGTTTGTCCCTGACTTGAATAAAAGTAAAAAAAAAGTACAAGTTCAAACTGTAGGCTACTTGAGTTAAAAAAATAAATAAAAAAAGTAGGCTACCTAGCCAAAAAAGAGGATATTCTTAATTCATAATGTTGAGTTATCCTCTCAATGCAAAGTGAAATTGCTTAATAAAAATAAACTGACTAAAACGTTTTGTTACCACCAGAGGTCACCCGCTCACCACATGGACTCTCACACTACACAGACTGTTACACTATACCCTGGACTACATTTCCCATCGTCCATTGCACTGATCACACACACACACAGCTGAATCCCATCAAACACGCTTTATAAGCCTTGAATTTACTCTTTCAGATGGCCGAGTATTGTTTAGCGTATATCACTCTTCTAGTGATAGCTACACTACGGAGCCATTCCAAGTTTCCAGTCCTAGTTTCTAGTTCCAGTTCTAGTCTAAGTCTCGTAATTTCGGGCGTTTCTCAAGTGGAAGGCTGCATCCTCCGGAGGTCGCATTTGTAGGCTGCATACGTCATAAAGAAGATCCTATTTTAGAATATGAACAGTTATAAATTTGACCCTTATTCTTGGTTAAGTGTAAATTGTTGTAATATGCTTTTGACTCGCAAATGAAATGCTCAGTTAACTGAAATAAACCAGGCTTGATGATGTATGCGGCCTACAAATGCGACCTCCGGAGGATGCAGCCTTCCATTTGAGAAACGGCCTTCATGTTGCCTTGTTGTCTGTTTCCTGATCTTCTGCCTGTGTATCTTGGATTAAGCCTTTGCCTGCTGTTTCGGACTCTGTTTGCACCTCGCCTGGACTATTGCTCGTGTTATTGGATTACCCCTCATGTCAAGCCCTCTGGATATTGTTCGCCGATTGTAGACCCACGCTAGCCCTAGGAATATTCTTTGCCTTGTCTGTGATTTTACCTGTGTTATCTGACCCTTGCCTGTTTCTTGACCTCGCCTTTGTAAATAAAGCCTTGCATATGGATCCTCATGTCTCGTTTGCACCGTAACAAGAACACTTAAAAACTGCTCAACTACACAGCACAGACAACAGTAACCGATACAAACCATTTTGATGAATCAATGTCTTTTTTATAAGCGAAATGTGTAAGAAAAATACTAATGCTATTATAATAATACTAAACTTGGCAGTTGCGTTCACTTTGTGTGGTTTTTAAAGTGGTCCACTTGATTACATGGACAAAATATGGAAAGCAAACATCTAGGATGGCATGAGTGTGAGTAAATCAGGAGAGGTGGTGCGGAACTACTTTAGTATGCTTTAGTATGCAGTGTAAACACTTTTGTTTGTTAAATTTGACCTGTACCATCTTTTTTATACAAAAAAAATGACTACAGTTATATAATGCAGATTAACATTGATTTAATATGTCCTTCAAATACAGAAAATTACAGTGGCCGAGAGAGCTCAACGCTCTGCAAATAGAAAAAAAACCACCTGCAAATTAAGAAAACCACTTCATCAATTTGACAACACACGCGCTGCAAATGCTCACAACACAAACAAATAAAGAAACGCACTGCAAATAAAAAAAACACATGCAAATTAAGAAAACCACTTCATCAATTTGACAACACACGCGCTGCAAATGCTCACAACACAAACAAATAAAGAAACGCACTGCAAATAAAAAAAACACATGCAATTTAAGAAAACCACTTCATCAATTTGACAACACACGCGCTGCAAATGCTCACAACACAAGCAAATAAAAAAAGCACATGCAAATTAAGAAAACCACTTCATCAATTTGACAACACACGCGCTGCAAATGCTCACAACACAAACAAATAAAGAAACGCACTGCAAATAAAAAAAGCACATGCAAATTAAGAAAACCACTTCATCAATTTGACAACACACGCGCTGCAAATGCTCACAACACAAACAAATACAGAAACGCACTGCAAATAAAAAACACATGCAAATTAAGAAAACCACTTCATCAATTTGACAACACACGCGCTGCAAATGCTCACAACACAAACAAATAAAGAAACGCACTGCAAATAAAAAAAACACATGCAAATTAAGAAAACCACTTCATCAATTTGACAACACGCGCTGCAAATGCTCACAACACAAACAAATAAAGAAACGCACTGCAAATAAAAAAAGCACATGCAAATTAAGAAAACCACTTCATCAATTTGACAACACACGCGCTGCAAATGCTCACAACACAAACAAATAAAGAAACGCACTGCAAATAAAAAACACATGCAAATTAAGAAAACCACTTCATCAATTTGACAACACACGCGCTGCAAATGCTCACAACACAAACAAATAAAGAAACGCACTGCAAATAAAAAAAACACATGCAAATTAAGAAAACCACTTCATCAATTTGACAACACACGCGCTGCAAATGCTCACAACACAAACAAATAAAGAAACGCACTGCAAATAAAACAAACACATGCAAATTAAGAAAACCACTTCATCAATTTGACAACACACGCGCTGCAAATGCTCACAACACAAACAAATAAAGAAACGCACTGCAAATAAAACAAACACATGCAAATTAAGAAAACAACTTAATTTGACAACACGCGCTGCAAATACTCACAACACAAACAAATACAGAAATGCACTGCAAATAAAATTCTTTGTGAGCATTTGCACCACCTGCTGTCAAACTGATGAAGATGTTTTCTTGATTTGCTGGTGCTTTTTCTATTTGCATGTGTTTTCTGAAGTTGTTTTCTGAAGTTGAGCTCTCTCGGCCACCATAGAAAATATAGTTTGAATTATATCTTTGGCATTAGATATGAGCTCTAGTACTACTGATGACTGAGTTAACAAACAGCACTAAATCTGTTCAATAGTAACAGCATGTTGTATTGGCAGTGCTGAAGGATCAGGCCTCGCTGTGATCTGTTTGTTGTGTGTTTGTCTCTGATAAACAGATGCTGTAACAGGTGGCATTGAACGTCAAAGTGACCACAGCGTTCAGACAGTCCAAATAATCCTTCAGGACACGTTTGTGGTGTGTATGAACCTGAGAAAGACACGCTACACCTGCTGCTTAACAGATCTGACCTGTTAATGTGACACCAAGACTTGACCTCTGGTGAACTCAGCACAACATCACTGTTCTGAGACTCGAATTGATATTACTAATTTATTACGTGATGTGAATGTAATTGTATTAAAAATCCCACAGACTTCCGCTGAAGAAGTAACCTGAACCATAAAGACTCAAAGGACACAGACATGTGAGGGATAGTTTTCACACCAGACAGAAAGTAAGCAAATAGCAACACTCTTAAAACTCTGAACACCTTAGAAACTGCTTAACTGCTTAATTTTTATTTATTTATTTCAAAATAAAATTCATTACATTTATTTAATTTATTTTTAAATACATTTTGGTTGTGACTTTAATTTTTATTTTACATTTTTTATTTCATTTTTACATATTATATAAATAATTTTTTTTATATATAATTTTGCCTAGTTAAATTTAACCTTCATTCATTTGATTTCATGTTATTTGTTTATTATCCTTTATCCTCATATGCCTGTGTAAAATAGGCTACATTAGTGCCATATTAACAAACCCACCTGCCAGATGAAATGTAAATTATTTTAAAAGGGATCCATCAGTCCTTGGGACATTTTTAAATGCATTTTCTGAATATTACACAACTAAAATACAAAGTAATTTAATAAAACCTGCTGGACAGTGAGTTTTCTCCTGTGAAGAGATACACTTCTGCCTGATTAGCTCATTCGTATTAACCTGTGACTCATTTCCCTTTGCTAACATCATTTCTTTGTTTATCTTCCTTCTATAATCTACCATAAAAAAACTAAACTGCAGCCCATAAAATAATCATCAGGAGAAGATATTTATATATTATTAACATTTATGCATTTCTTAGGAATCGAACCCATGACCTTGCGGTTGTGAGCTCTATTTGCTTTCTGTGTCCTTTGACTTGACCTCATGTGAGTTATAAACAACTATAAGAGTAAATAGATTTCCACGTCTGATGTCAGAGCTGTTTACCTACGTGCCTCTTTTCCCGTATCTAATGAGCTTAATTAAGTAATCTCCTCGTGTCTACCTGACCGCAGGCATGGGTATCTATTTCTCATCCTATTGACGCAATCTGGTGTTTCCCGTTCAGGATCTGACGTGTCTCGAGAGTCAGTCGTGGCTCTTATAAAGAGGCCTGCTTAAGCGTCCATGCATTGATCACAACAGCCAGTTGCGCTCAAAGACTTCTCGTCTCTACCTGAGCAGACATGGAGCCCATCAGCCAAACGGTGAGCGTGAGCGTCTCAGACGCGGTTTACCCCCGCAGGCCGGTGCGTTTGGCGCCGAGAGGAGCCTCCTCTCATTTCGTCGGGAGCACCATTGTGATTCTGTCCTCGTACACTGTTGCAACTCTGGCCATGAACTGTGGCAAAAAGATCCAGGAGGAGAGATTGAAAACATCTGCAAACTGACACCGAGTACCTCATCAGACACTGCTGTTATTTGATACAGACATGCACCTTGGAGAGACTTTGTGCATTAAAAACTTCACCACACGTTGGCAACGTACTTGTCCTCAAGGTCTCGGGTTAATACATCTATGCAAACTTTGAAGAGATATTTTTCACTGTGATCCTGCTGAACAATGAAGCTAAGAACAGAGAAATGGACATGATTGTCTGCATCAGCTGTTATATGCGTCCACGAGAGGAGTATTGAGTATCAGTTCATCTCAAGTCTCTGGAAAACAAACCAAAATGAGGCCTAAGGGAGCAGATTTTATAGGCCTTTTTACTGAAATTTGAATTTAAAGATAACTCCATTTTTTATTTAGCTTATGTTTGTTTTATTCCAATAGTGAAGCACTGGGATACACAGACAATTTTATAAAATCAAATGTCATTTGTTCATTGCAATGTACATAATTTATTCAAATGTTTTAATACATTGTGCATAGAAGCTTGATTGACTTTGCTTTATTGGTCATGCACTTCAGACTACATCTACTATAATTTCACATGAATGACAGACCTTCACAAAAGCAAGCATTCTGTTGCGTTCAGAAGTCAGTAATTGAATAACTAATATTTATAATATTTAATATTTAGTGTAAAAGATTTGGCCTTTTATTTCACAGAGAGACACTTTTAATTCTGATCCCCGAAGGGTCATTCAACAGGTTAGGAGAGATCATCATGAATGCCCTTGAGCGACCTGGTATGCTGTGCTGCACTGCCTGTGCCCACCACTAGATGGAGAGCTGCTATGGACACATCTATGGAGCGCTACAGCTGAAGTCTGAAGTCTGCCAGCAGAGGGCGCTCTAATAATGAGGGTGATAATGTGCTGAGTATCCTACTCTTGTAAGGAAACATATTCTTTGTTTATTAATCTTCAACCTGTTTGCTATTAAATACAATGAGAAAATTGCAGTTAAGTTTGCGACAGATTCTGTTTAAGGCATTCTCATTCATTTCTGTGATATCCGCTGTGACTGACAGCCAGGCCCCAGAGCAAGCAGTGTTGGCCCAGAGCTGGCCCACATGGATTTCACACGGGCCAGATGTGGGCCAAAACTATTTAGCTGTCTAGGGCACAAGTTGACATTGAGATTTCTCTAGCAGCCTATCTCCGATAATAAGAACACATTTGCTTTAAGTACATCTGTATTTTTTTTTTTATCTTTATTATGTTTTATTTTAGCACGGCCACACAGTTTTAACATTTTATTTTATTTTATTTTTTTGACCGGGATAGTAAGATTGTCCAGAAAATAGTCCGTCCAGCTTTTCGTGATTCAAAATCGAGGAACATGACACAAAACAAACAATATCGCATTTTTTTAGATCCTGCATGCATAGTATAATTTTAATCATACAGTGTTGTATTTTACCGTTTTTTTCAACTGCTTACACACATTTTCAAAACTTTTTTACACACAAATCCAAAAATTGCACACGCAAAATGCAAAATGCCTCACATCTCTTGCAAAATTAAGCACTGCATTCAAAATATCACAAACACATCTCAAAAGCAAACATTTGCCAACAGCTTTGCCATAATATTAATTCCTGATAGATTTTTGTTTGTTACATAGAGAATTGTTTGTTGTGTATTGCAATAAGTGTTTTATGAAATCGAAAACTGAAAGGACAACTGAGGTAAACCGCATCTGAGACGCTCACGCTCACCGTTTGGCTGATGGGCTCCATGTCTCCATGTTTTATGAAATCATAAACATAGCAGTCTGATAAAAATGATCATTTTAGAAGAAAATTTCAGATGGCACTTAGAGGCTTTTGCATCTGAACTCTTCATATGTATCTTGAGGTATTTTAGGCAAGATATGGCGGTCTCAGTGAAAACCCCGTCCAATCGGTCTGTCCGAGTGAAATCAGCTCTGAATGGTGGAGCGAATGCAGTGCAATTAGCGGCGGTCCTGTCGTTGTAATGTGAATGACCTCTCCAAACGAACACAACAGCTCATCCATGAATAGCTTTGACACAAAGGATTATTATTCCAGCTCAGATGACCAAAGGCTAATAGCTTCTGTCTGCTGTCCTCAGACCCAAAATAAAAGACTCGAGCGACCGGAGACCCGCGAATCACTCTGACAGGCCTCGAATGCATGAAGCAGCCGATGGCATGAGCAAAACATACAAGTCT